>NC_046610.1:26478430-27078430 GCF_900324465.2 Anabas testudineus
ATCTATTGTGTGGTCAAAACATTTTATCTTTCTACTTGTAGAGTCTGAAAAGGTTGACTGAGGGAAAAAGCAGATTCTACCACTGAACACATTGTGTAAGGTGTAAGTGAATTACCACAAGCTTAGGGACCTAGCTGTAGTAATACGTCTCAAAAGCATTGGGAACAAGCCTCTTTAACTGCTGCTGTTTACATTGTAGACTTGACCACTAAATGAAATTAAGATTGTAAAGATGTAAGATGTAAACCACCTAATCTAAAATCTAAATATAGCTGAAAATAGAACTTAACATTTTTAAAAGGGAGGATAAAGGGGTTGAAAAAGCATCAGTCTAAAGCTGCTGAGTAGGGTTCTTCCTTGAAATGGAAGACCCCTACTCACTGAGAGCAGAAAATGGACGCTGCTAGAAGTCACTTTCAGCTTCTGCCGTGTGCTACTGACTGGAGAAATCTGATTCACTTCATGCCTTTTCCACACACTGTTAACAACAGTAAGATACATTGTACACCTACAGTTTACCAGGCATTAGTTAACCTACAATAGCTGTGTTAGCCTAGTGCTGATTCCAACTAAATGCCATCCCTGATTCATGATTCATTTATCATCATTGTCAACACCTGACAGCTGCTGTGCCAGCAAGCTCCTGCACACGTAGTGCTGTGTTCGTCCTGCATTTAAAAAAAAGAAGATCTACCTTTCATTAACTTTGGTTCTTTCATAAGTCCATGTATGATGATGATAAAACCAGACTTCCAGACCTCACATCAACAAAGTGCTGAGGTCATACATAAGGCTAAGCAATGGATATATACTTCAGAACAGCAGCTGGTTCGTTGTGAATAAAGAAAAAAAAAAAAAAAATCAGATCAGGACCTAATAGTTTTTAAAGAAGGGAAAACAATGTGGAAGGTACAGAGACATGCCAGAGAAATGCATGCAACCAGTCTGTTTTATAAGCTGTGAAGAAAAATTGTATTGGGCCCAAAGAATTATGTACAGTACATTTAAACCTATTTTATTCATTTTATAAATTGCATGACATGTGCTTTTGTTGCCTGTCCTTTTCTCTTTCCTCTTTCCACCCACCCCAACCAGTCAAAGCAGATGACCTCCCACCCTGAGCCTGGTTCTGATGGACGTTTCTTCTGAGTTTTTCCTCTCCACTTTCGCCTAATGCTGCTCAAGAGAGATTTGTTGTGTTTTCTATATAATTATTTGATTGTCTTATTATAATTATAGCGTCTTAAACCTTGTATTGTAATGTGCCTTTTGCTGTTTTTTAGGACTATATAAATAACTGAATTGCATTTAAATACTCAACACACACACATAGAAATATATATATATATATATATATATATATATATATATATATATATATATATATATATATATATATATATATATATATATATATATATATATATATATATATATATATGCACACACACACGCACACACATGCTAATGATATAAGCATCATCTGCCATAGAGGTTAATATTGTATTGATTTTGGCATAAAGGAAATTGGCAAAGATATGAGGATATAAAGTAATGAGCTCTCCTTAATCCTTGCTGCTGAACCTGTTATGTCCTGGTATAAACAGTGGCTAATTATATGTGCATGTGTCTGTCAGTGTGTAAATCCTTCCATGCTTTCAGCTCTTTCACTAGCCAGGGGTCCACGTATTGGCTACCCTGCTACAGCACGATGGAAGGCAACGGATGGGTGTCTGCCAATAACAAAAGTGTCAGATTAGTCAATGGGTAATCTCACAGTGAGCAGTACTCCAGGATAGTGATTGACATGATGGTATAAGAAGCACATATGCTTAAGAAGGTTTATGATGTTGGTGTGCAAAGGTTTCACTGTGTGTTTTAGTTAAAGATAGCTAGATAAAGTCTCCCTCTAATAATTACAGTTGACAACGGCTTGGATTTCCAGCATGAGGAAAATGATGAATGACTATGAAACGGAAACTTTCCTATAAATGACTAATGAGCAATAAGTCTGCACAGCTTGTTTTTAAAGCTAGTCCAAAATCAGCATCAGACTTTGAAACTGTTTAAGGTATGCTGTTACAGACCCTGTGAAATATGAAATGTTTTCTAAAACATGAAATTTATACTATGGATTCACATTAAATTCAAACTAAAAGAACAGTTAACTTAAAAAAATTTTTTTCAGAAGCGCATGTCTGACAGGTTTACAGGTTAGGCACAAGACTTTTTATGATGGCAGGCGCAGTAAAAAAAAAAAAATACTGTGAAAACACATGCATTATAAAGTAGTTAGAGTCATTTATTCATACAACCAACTGTGAATGAAAATTCCAAATTCCATTCCAAACTGTGTATCACTTTGGTCAGTAGCTGTTTCAGCTACTTCACACACACTGCATCTCCTGTGTGCATCATCTTACCCAAATGTCAATCTCAGCTAATGTGGATGTTCAGAACTGCTATAAACATTTTTCCTTTTGACAGAACTTGCTGGAGTTACCCTGTATGTGTATATACTTACAGCTTTTCAGTAACTAACTGACTAAACATACACTGACATAATAAGAACATCCCTCTTGATGAATGAATAGAACTACTTTTAAACTGTAATTGCGCTTGGAAAGGACAAAGAGTGGGTGTCTAAAGACCCGGAGAACCTGAAAATACAATGTCTGAGTGAAAAGTTTTCAAAATGTTCCACCATGAAATACTTTTAGTGGTCCAGTGGTAAAAGGACAATTCACATTAATACTTTTCATTTTGTAGCTGTTAATGTAGCTCCTCAAACTAGTACTGTAGTACGAGTACTTCTACTTCACACTTCACACATACATAAAAGATCTGGCTTATAAAAATTTTAGAATATTAAAATAAATCTACATGTTGTTACTAATATTTCCTAAATTCCACAGTAGCTGAGTGTCCTTGATTTCTACTTCAGAGTCCATGTCAGAAATTAGTTTTTTTTATTTTATTTTTAACATCTTACATTTCTGAATGTTTTTCCACTTTAATATAAAAACATAGTCTTAGATTCCAATTCTGTGAAAAGTGAGAATACTAGACAGAGATTATTTTCTTATTCTTTTTTTTTTAACACGAGTGAATTTTCTGATGCACCCCACTGACACACACAATATAGACTCTATAGGCCTTCAGAGTGTGTATAGTGTGTGTGAATAATAAAGAAAGAGGGAGGTGTGTCTGTATATTTCAGTGCAAATTCAGCTGTTCCCGCCACTCGTATGTGTGTGATATGGGTGGGTCCCTCTTTCATTTATTGTATTGGACTCCCACTGGGCAAATTCACACACTTTGAGAGAAAGAAGGCAAGAACAAACTGACTGGTGAATTAAAGAGGAAAAAAGCAATGAGGCAAGAATTCTAAACCAGCAGAAGGGAGGGAAAGAAGGGAAGAGAAAAGAGATCTTTCTTCTTTTTCTTAATCCTCTATTCAGTATGAGGGGATTTAAGATGAAGTGAGATAATGTAGTGTAACTCCCTCTCTCTTTGGTGTGTGTGTGTGTGTGTGTGTGTGTGTGTCAGGGTGAGAGGGAGCCACTGTGAGTTTGGACATTTCAGCCTCCTGGTCAGACAACAAAATAATAGTAATCATCTTGACCAGTGCACAATGTAGCTAAGTGCATGTGCTTGTATAGACAGTGCTGTGAGCACTGTTTGAACTTACTACCATGGGAGTGAGGACATATTGGCAAAGTGGTGACAGTCCTCACTTTCTCACAGTTTACGAGGAAAGACTTGGTGTTAGACTAAAATTAGATTTAGGTAAGGATGTGATGCTTAAGGTTACGGTAAGGGGCCAGGGAATGCGTTATGTCAGTGAATGTCCTCACAAATACCTTAAATCTGGCCCCACAAAGATATATTGATTAGGCATACAAAACTATAATAAAAACACAACACACACTTTTGTACAGGCTGCTCAATGTCCTCCTCAGGCTGCATGGTGTAGGTTTAAGTGTGCATGTGTGTTCATCTGTGCACTTCATAGATGTTTACAAGCTATACTATGAAGTAATGGGTGATGGAGCAGTTCAATACTGTTTATAATAAAATGTGATGGTTGCTAATGCTGATCTATGCCTCACCACAATTTTATGTTGGAGGTCTACATAGGTTTAAGAACTTTCTGGCTTGGTTTTTGTCACGATGTGTATTGTGGAAAAAAATTAACTCAACAGTGATGCAACATCTCACAAAAAGAAAAAAAATTATTAACTATGACAGCTGTCTGTCTGCACTATGACACAACCACTTTATTTATTTAGTCAAAAACAACTGCTCAGCAATCAATGGTAGAAATAATGTTTTATTTTATTTCAGTTTTATACTTTCACCCTACTGCATTTAAGAAAGAAATATCTTTAATCCATCTGGCAGCTATAGTTAATAGTTGGTTTGCAGTTTCAGATTAAAGCAAAATAAAAACATATGTGTAGACAGACTATTGTTATCATCTTGTGCAACATCAATTCACCTAAACAATAATACTACGATTATCCATTGACTGAAAGACAGTTTTTATAAGGCTGTCAGGCTAATTAACTCACCTCTACCACTATTATTCAGTAATCACATCCGTACCTGTATCTGTGCTATATATATATATATATATATATATATATATATATATATATATATATATATATATATATATATATATATATATATATATATATATATATATATATATATATATACTCTCAGTATATAGAGACAGTCTCTTCTAGTTCATATCTGTTCTATTTAATTTTTTGTATTTTATTTATTTTATTCAATTTATTCTTATTCAATTTTATTTTATCTTCCACATTTTACCTAATTACTTTATTTCATTTTCTACGAGAGAGTTGGCCGGTTCGTCTTGTCTAAATTTCACCACAAAGTCAGTGTGTGGTTTGAACACGGGAGTTGTACCCCTCTAATAGTTTTTCCAGGGAAGGTTAAGGAAAAGAAGTGTTCCGCTGAATTAAAAATCCCCCTCTCTGTCCTGTGAGAGCTGGCTTATTTCCAACAGAGTGTTAGACCAGGTTCTGAGGTATCTGCAATTCACCACCATAGCTTCAAGGATCTGGATACTAATTTACGCAACAGTAGGCGGCTAGGGGATGCATTATGTCAATGAATGTCCTCACTGTGCCTGCCATACAAAGATGTGTGTATGTGTTTAATCATGTGTGCTGCACCCCTGGCAACAATAACCTGATTAAATATTTTTCATACATTTCTTCATTTTTATTTCATGTATTTTTCCATGTCACTTTGCAATAAATAACAAAAAGAAAGGGCACAAAACCTTTGCGTCATACTATATCAATGCATTTGACGGTCCTTCCATGAGAAATTATAACCATATTGTGATTTTTTTCTATTAGGGGTTAGGTTGGAACAGGCCAGAACTGCCTGATGAGAAGAGCAGGCTGAGTACTCGAGGTTATTTAAAACAAGCACTGGAAATGCATTACAAGAAAGGAAAACACAGTTACTGTGGCTTTCATTTTCTGTGTCTGCCGCACAGGCACACAGCCTGTAAAGCTGTTACCAGAAGCTGTAGCGAGTGTGTGTTTTGTGTGGAGAGGAGTGAGATTGTGGGGTTATAAACAAATACAAGGTTTTTATTAGAGGCCTTGTAGTATGGGGGCAGGCAAATGCCTGTGAGAATGTAGCAAGATCAAACTCAGCTGGTAATGATATTTGCTGGTTTGTGTTTGTGTGTCTCTCTCTCTAACACACACACACACACACACACACACACTCACACACAAACACACATGGGATGTGACGCTGCACTCGTCGCTTGAGTGTTGGTATGCTGCATATAAGATATGATCATCCAGCTAAAATCATGGCTATGTTTTCATAGGCTTGAGGTTGGTTGAATGTGGATTATGAAAGAAAGATAAGAAAATCCCTACCTTCAAATGTTTTTTTCCTCAAACAAAAACAAGCTGCTGTAAGGGAAAATGTTTCTGTTTATTCCATTTACATTATTTCTATAGTATAGACACTCACGGTTTGGGTTATTTGTTTGCAGCAGCAAGGTAGAACTAAAGGTAGAACATTTCCCAATGATATTGTAATGATTCTAGTGACATACGTAATGACCTCTAATGGGTCTGATGATTATTACACTTCAAAACATAACATGACTAAAAAAAGTAAGATTAAGTATTATTCCAAGTGTTAGTATGTTGTTTGTATCAGTATACTGTATACAGATCAATAGATAATTCAATTACCACAAGGGGTTGTCTTCTGTGGGGCATTGATGCTTAAAGTAAATCCTATGGCAATCTGCTCATTAGATTTAGAGGTAAGGCACAAGTGGGCATGTTATTCTGATGATGGCAGGCGCAGTAAAAAAAAAGTGTATTATATAGTAGTTAGAGTCCTCTATTCATACAACCAACTGTGAATGGAAAGCCATTCCAAACTGTGTATCACTTTGGTCAGTAGCTGTTTGTCTTTGCTCTGGATTGGTGTTTGTGTTATAAAGAGCTGGATTTGCAGGTAGATGGACAGAAGGTCTGATCCTGCCAAAAAGTACAATGGTGGACATATCCCAGCAAACACGGTGTTTGCTCTTTTATTATTTATTTTTTTATTTTGTGGTCCTTTCTCCTATGCGTGTGTTTGTGTGTGCGAGGGAGACAGAAAGAAAGAGACGCCCAATGGCAGGTGGTAAATACAGTAACAGTGTTACCTTATATCTATTACACACACACATACAGGAGCATGGCCCATATTAAGTTACAATGTAGAAGAGGGTTGAACAAGTATAAGCGGATTACAAATACCTTGAGTGTGCAATATGAGGGAGATAAGACCTGAGAGAGTGGCACGGTGGTGGGGGAAGTTGATGGGGCCGAGAGAGGGAGACAGAGAGAAAGAAAGAGTTAAAGTAATCCAAAGTGGATGACTCATTCATAAAAAAATGTTTCACCTTCCTTTCACAAGAGGTTCAGATTTTTTTCTCTCCTTCCTGTTCTTCTCTCACCCTCTCATTTGTTCTCTCCTTTTAGATGATGTGATTAGTTAAAAGCCTCTATCCGCTCATCACGCTGATGGAGGTGGAAGCACAGAGGGCTGCACATGCACGCCTCTTATGTATTGTGTGAGTGTGTTTGGCTCACAGCAGAGGTGCTATTCAAAAATTACCTCCTCGCCTCCTGTTGCTTAAACCACTAACCTGCCTTTACCGCTCTTTAAGACACAGATACACAGTTCTTTATCAGAATGCAGGAAGGTTTGTAAATGTGACAAGGGCCTTATCTCTTCAGGCAGCTCTGACAGAACTACATTTAAAAAAGGTGAATAAGCCTCAGTCCAGTCCAGACCAGTGTATTTCATTTCTTACTTTAATTCTTCATGACTTTGATTTATGTAAATGTCTAAGAACTTACAGTACGTTGTCACTTTTGAATTGTTTGTTGGACTATTTCCACATTTCTCTTTTTGTTTTGGTTACTTGATGGCACTGGGTAATATTTCTGTAATTGTAGTTAACTGACTGACTGCATTGGTTACTGGCTCTTTATTGCCTCCCAGCCAACACTCCCCTAGGAACCATGTGGAGTGATAAATATTTTTATTGCTCATTGTAAAAATGGATGAGTATATCTTGGGATGATGGCATTTGTTGATATTTATGTCAATATCTATCAGTGAGTAATTGTTATGTGTTTAAATAGGAAGCCCATAGCTTAAGACCCTCTACCTCAGTTATTATCTTACATTATCTTGGTTATTATTACCCCTGTAATTCAAACATCAGTGTAATTTTGCAAGTTGCTCATGCCACAACACAACTGTCACGGCAGTGAGTGAACAGATTTGAGAGAGTAGTTTCTGAACCATCAGAGACTGATGGCTTACTGATGGTGAACAAGTGATCTAGTGAATATATAGTTTTACCTTAGCGTGGCATTGACATGACAAAACATCAATACAACTTGAAAAAAAAACAGGTGATTTGACAAAAAGAGTATCTTAAAATATTGCACTCTGATGGTGTTTCTACTTGAAGTGAAGTGGTCAAACTACTTCCACTACACTCTGGAACTTCATTCAACATATCTTCTGTATACAATGTACAATTCCGCCATCTATTCCATAAAATGTTGGTTAAATGCAAAACAGTGGCACCCATATTCATTATCTACTGTGATTTGTAATGTTATGATAATATACACATGAGAACTGACAGAAATATTAGCTAGACAAACAGAAGTATACGGGGACTAACACACCTGAAGACACGCAGCTGATTTGAGTGCCAGTAATCTTGCACTCACTCAGCTTAGTTTATTCTGTAGGTTACACTCCGCAGTTCATGTTGGCCTTTACTTCCATTTTAATTTAATTGTCAAATTATTTGAACTCTCTTTCACATACACAAAGGGTGTTTAAACACATCTACAAAAACTGACCAGTGGTGGACAGGGGTCAACATGTTTGTTGGGGGGAAGTTAAATGTATACCGTTGTATCCTGAGTTTACATGTATTTAGTTGACCTATTTCAGAAGCTTTTTAGCATTTTTTGCCTCGTATCTTTATAACACTTTATTACTATCTTTATTAATAGTACTAGACGGAGCTGGAAAAGACTAGCTCCGTACCAGCTCCTAAAATATGATGATTCATTAGTTTGCTTTTTAAAAAACAAAAGGACTGTCTTTGCAGGAAGATTATTTTTTGATATTTTTTTTACTTAATAATACTATTGTCAGTTTCTAGTTATTTTGATATATATTTTATTATTTAGCTAAATGAGGAATTAGTCATCATATTAATTGAAAGTAGTTGTAAATTGAATAAATGTGACATTTGACACTTTTCATGAATATCTGTTGTTAGGTGAAACAATGCAAGAGGAAGGTGTGAGTATATATATTATTTGTTTCTAAAATACATTTATAAAATTGATTTAATTAATATTTTGTTGAAGGCAGAGTTTATACAGATATTAAAAAGAGATGAAATAAAACTAAACTATGTGCAGGCTGGATACCACATTATGTGAAGTGGTTTGAAAATTGGAGGAAGCAAACTCTTCTATTAATGGAAGAACACTGGAGTAGAATACATAGATGGGAATTTACCTGAGACAGGGCTTTGCAGCCTTCAGCACACAAATATTTAGTTAATGAAGACACAGTTAAGGGACAGAGACCAAGGTCAGCCCTGCTATATAACAGAACCACAACAGCGCAGCTCAGCATGAACATTTACTGCTCTATATGCTGTATCGTTTCTGTCTTATCATTTTTTTCACATACTGCATACAGCTTTCTGCACTCCAGTGACTCCCCTCACCTATGCACCTGTGTTGAGTCCTATTAGTCCTACAGTATATATTATTACCTACTGACTGTACTTCAGGTTTCCAGCATTCTCTCATGTTAATTTTTTACTTGTCTCTGTTGATCCTAACTGAACCTTTTGACCTTATGCTGACACCTGTAGCCAACTCCTGCTTGAGTATTGACAATTGAAGTAAACAGTTTAAGTTAGTGGGAAAAGGTAACAGTACTAAGTGGTGTTTTAAGCTGGTTAGCCTGAGAAACAGAACGACTGTCCAACCCACTCAACAAGCCTGCATACAGCACTCTGCTAAACAGCCTTTGTTAGTGTCATAATCACATTTAGTTGAAGCCATATGACACTAGAAATAGCAGCCAAGGACAGACAAGGCGATGTGGGAGAGTGTGAGTTTGTTTGTGACTAAGTGAGATAAAATATGGAGAAAACACGGCTTGTGTGTGTATGGGTGTGTGAAGTTACTCAGTAAAATCACCCATATGCTGAGGTCAGTCGCACTATCACTAGCTTTCCAGACACTTTTGGGCAGGCCAGCATGAGTGTAAGGAAGAGTGAAACAGAGGGAGGTGGCTTGAGGCTTTAGTACAGTGCTATTTCTTTCTCCATTAACAGAGAAAACGGTTAATTCTTTAAGGAATAAGCACATTTAATTCAAGTTCCTCTTTCCTAATATGTAAGTGATTTTTATGTCAGTTGCTATTAAATGAGTCAGAAAAAAATCTTGCTGGACTAGATCAATTAAAGATAATATCTATGGTCTGTTTAGTAGTTTTAGGCTGGTAGGTATAATGTTTACTTACTCTTATTACTTACGTTTACATATTAATTAATTTAATTAATTAAATTTACCAGAGAAAACAAACAAAAAACTAATATTTAACAAATGCACACCTTCCCCCAAAGCTATACTACATAAACTGAAATTATTTTAGTTAGCACAGACACAGTTAGAGTTATGGGTACTGTAACTCTCTGTAAAGAGAACAAACATTACACAGGTGTTTATTCATTCATCATGGTAGTCCGGGTGTATCGCATACACTAAATTCCCATTGAAGGATTAAGTTAGTGATCTTCTATTCTGTACAGTTTTTTATTAATGCAATGATGCTCACAGAAATGTATTACTCTTACTTACATTAGAACAACTAGAAAGACAGTAGTTTCTAAGCAGCTCTTTTTCCACAAAGCTCAGTCTTGATAAAGCTTCTTCAGACTGTGGAAGTATCAATTTGGCAACCAAATGAAGGATGGACTTCTTCTGGTATCTCAAAGAAGAAACCCTGAGAAACCTCTCATCAGATTTTGAAAGGTCTTCCATGTCAATTCAAATAGTTCTGCTGTTGTTTTTCACCCCCAAAAGCCATAATGAATGCATCAGTAAGTCATGCTGTTACACGGAGTTACCTGTTTCCTTTCTACAGAAATAAAGGCATTGTTGTTTATTCCCAATCTAATAAACTGCTATGATTTTAACTTCATTCCTTTTTGGTCACAATAAACAAACTAATTACAAATTATTATCATGATTAAATCAACATAAAGTGAAATTACGAAACTCATAAGCGTCAACATTAATAGTGTATTTGTTCAAAGAGAAAAAAAAGTGTCTTGTAAAGAGTGAAAAGGTAAACATAGAAAAGGAAGGAGATAATGTGCTTTACAACAGACAGGGCAGAAAAATAGAGGAGAGAACCTAAGAGTGTAGACGAGTGGTAATGTCCTAATGATGTAGTGGCTGTCAAAGCCTTTGCTTCAGAGGCCAAATGATCCTGTAAGAACAGCACAGCTATTGATCCAGCTATTATACAGCACCACATACGAATGATTGTACGTGTGTGTGTGAGTGAGTGAGTGAGTGAGTGAGTGAGAGAAAGAGAGAGAGAGAGAGAGAGAGACAGAGAGAAAGAGGGAGGGAGGGAAACAGAAAGAAAGATGGAATAACAACGTATAACAAAAAATTGAAAAGAGTAAATGCTTGTGTGTGTGTGTGTGTGTGTGTGTGTGTGTGAATGCGTGTTTGTGTGCACATTTCTGACATGACACAGCAATTCTCCTATTACAGTGTGACAGATACAGTATGAAACCCAATCTGAACCTCATCTGCTTGATATCCGATACAAATTCTCACCTTGAATATCTCACACATACATACACACACACACACACACACACACACACACACACACACACACACACACACACACACACACACACACACACACACACACACAATCATTAATATGTGTTGCTGTGTAATAGCTGGATCAATAGCTGTGCTGATGTCACACACTTATGTGAACACCCAGCACAAAATACATTTTCACTTCGGAAATCACAAAGGCGTAATACATATTTACAGGAAGAGAGAGTCACTTTTCCCCCTTCACTAAACTCAAAAAACTGAGAATGCCACCACAAAAAACTGTTTGCAAACAATATGACCTTCCTGTCTACAAAATGTTGCACAAAAAGAAAAACATGAAAATATCCCACTCTATTTCTTGTAGCCTGCAGGCAAAAAAACTCAGATATTCACTAGTATTTCAAAGATGAAGCTTGATCGTTTGTCAATTTTATGTAAGAGAAATCTCAAAAAAGATAAGAAGAATTAAAAAAGACTTTCTGGACAGGGTCCTCAGTCAGTTCAGAGCACATTTCACTCAGATTTCAAGCTTTCATTGCTGGAGAGGAGGGAACATCCCACCGTAAGTCCTTCATCCTGGATGAAGGACCCCATTTGTCACCTTCCTCTGATATTAGCCATGTCACAATAAAGGTTTAGTCAGGTGGAGAAATTGGGTTAGATTTGGGAATGTTTTAGGTTAAAGTGAATAGTATATTGTTAATAATAATAATAATAATAATAATAATAATAATAATAATAATAATAATAATAATAATAATAATAATATATTTGGGTTAAAGGGTTACCTGAGGAACATGGGATTAATTCAGAAAAAGCCAGACACACTGCTCAACATATGGCCTCATTCTTACACTTGAAATGAAAAATCATTGCCTCAAATGTTGTGAGTCTGTGTCACTTTTTTAGCAGATACAAGTGAATTGTGCATATGCAAGAGCTCCCTTTTTTGTTATGATTCTGACCATTTGAGGTCACATTTTCCACCTTTGCACCTGCCATAGCTTCAGCCACCAGCGAGATTTGTCACTTAACATAAAAAATGATTGCTGTCACACAAGCAATAGATGTCATTAAGAACTTAAACTTGACTTTGGGTCATAATTACCTGCTTGCACCGAGAAACTATTGGGTTGTTTATTATAGTAGGACTGCCTCCCAATAGGGATTGAATTTATTCTTAGTATTTATTAATGGAAATTCTGTCATGTTCTGCTATTGCTGAAAGCAAAGAAACATTAAAAATCTAAATATTTGGAGCTCAGAATATTCTCTGCATGCTGGAGATAAAGTACGTAATTTGGACAAAACACAAAGAAAAACAGCTAAACTAAGTTACTGCATATGGTTTCCATAGAGCTGCAGTGAAAGCTTTGCCTGTCACCACAAGTAAAAAGGCCATCGTCTATCTGTTTCCAAGACTCATGGAAACCGAGAAACATCGCTGGAGAATTTATTAGACTGAACACTCCCTCTCTCCATTCCTCTCTATCTACCTCACTTCTCCCTCTGCACTTCTGGTAATGGATTCTGCCTAAATGGGTTCTGAGAAACACAAGTGAAGAGAGGAAGAAGGGAGGTGGTGTGGTAAAAGAAGAAGAATGGTTGACTTGTTGCTAGTTTCTTCATGATTGTCAGATTAACTTTGTAATAACTTAAAACCTGAACATAACAGAAGACAGTTAGTAGATTTATCAGATAGTTAAATGGTTACAGTACACTATGTCTGATGCTTCCTGTTACATACTGTTAAGTAGGTATAACATTAGTTGTTACATTGCTTTATCAAAGTTGTATAAATGAATTCCACAGTAGACATTTTACCCTGAGAATTGAACTTTTTGATTCCTGTCTATTGTGCATTTTAACAGTGAAGAACAAAGACAAGAAGAAAAAGATTAAAATGGAAATTAGATAAGAGAAGAAGAGAGGAGGAAAAGAAGGGCTAAACGAGAGGAGGAGGGAGTGTGAGAGCAATACTGTATGGTTAATGATTTAATGTTGGCCACTTGATGGAATGAAGTGTCTTCTCCATGTTAGTGGCGCCAAAGTTAAACCCTCTAGTCAGTTAGTCTGTTATTCATTGATTTCTCTGGTCAGCACTAGATTGTTATTGAATATGACTGGCACCAAGGCCGTGTGTGAGGGTATGTGTGTATATGTATGTGTATGTGTGGGGCGTATATCCTGTGTACTCAAGTACATCTCAGCTGCTGGCGTAAAACTAATTTTTCTATATACATGTGACCTCACCACTTTCACAAGACAGAACATTTATCTGTTCACACATAAGCACACACACACACACACACACACACACTCACACACAAATAAGTAGTTCAAGGAGTAGTGTACAATATGAGCTTGACATACATCTGCAGTCTTTTTCTAACAAACACACTCGCTGCTACTCTCCTCACCTGCTGTGAGAGAAAAAGAAAGATGATACATTATTTATTCCTGAAGACTGCTTTGTATTAAATATATAGCATCAGCTTAGCAAAAACATAACCAAGGGGCATTCTGTGTATCAGTACTGCAGCGTGGATAATGGAAAAGTGTCTACAAATCCATCTTGATGATTATTCACATATCATCTCTACACTTATACTGTACATGCATCTTCGTTATTGCTGTTTTCTGTGTTTTCCAGCAGATTTGTTTCCTGTTCCTCCACCATGTATCTGTGCATATGTATGCTTTTAGAAGTGTTTGTACAAGATAACTACCTAATATATGAAGACATTTGTATATGAACACACTGTGTTAGGGCTACCTGATGTATAGTTTAAGCCCATAATATAAACAATTTAAAGAATATATTATTCTAAGCAGCACATGGAAGAATACGATGATACATACTGTATATATTTACAATACTTTGTGTTTGATCTTGACAGTACCAGAGTCAATGCACATACAGTAAGTACTAGATATACTGCGAGCCTTAAAGATTGAGTAACAAAGAACTAGAAAACTGACTTAATGTTGTTCCTTACTTACGTTCAGTGAGTAAATGACTGATAATTCCAGTTCAGATACACAAGCAAACTGAGCTTTGAAGGCTTAAAGACGATTTGAAATAAACTTCTACAATTACTTTTAAAGTGGTTTATTGTGTGTACTTCAATGGTAACATTGGAGTACTACACTTTCAGTGAGTGTGAGTGTGAGCAATCACCACATGCACACATTAATCCATCATTGTTGTTGTCACAGTTTAGATCCTTCCAAGAGCATGCCATCCAGATTGGCTATGTCTGTGGAGAGCCATTCTTGTGACACGTCCCACTCTGTGGTAGCCAAACTGCAGGTTTTAGTAGCTGACACATGACTTTCTTAATGACAATTTCCTATATTAGAAACTTGTTTAAAAATGTGAATGTGCCCTGGAGCTGATATTAACACTCTACATTGCTATCTAACTATAATAGCCTCTGCACAGCTGGTAACACTTCGACTGTGGAACCTAGCTACAGGGACTTGCTCTCATTCAGCCAGGAGATAATTTGTAATGTCTACCACCGATGGTGATGGAGTATAGACAGGATAGTCAGGAAAAGTCAAATGTGTATGAGGGCTTAACTTGGAGATGGTTAAATTTCTAAATCTGAGAATTACAAGAATCAAATATGAGTCCCATCTATTGTAAAGCCTCATGGTGCATGTTTCCAAAATAACACAAAACCAGAGTTTATAATGCAAAACATAAAATTTCATAAAATAAAACTTAGTGAATAGGCCAAAACTCTGTCATTGTGATTCCAGTACAATAGACCTTTGTGCTCATGGGTGCTGTAGTGTTTATCAAGTACATGTACTGCATTTAAAAATGCGCACTGAAAAATAAAATTGAATATCTGTAATCCCATGGTTTAGTTTGAGTATCAGATGATGTGTAAATACAGAAGGCGCCGTAATCTTTCAAACATACCTTTGACCTTTGACCTAAACATAGCTTTCTTCATAAATTGTACAATATATAATAACAACAATAATAATACTGTAAATCAAGTATTGTTTACATATGTTTTTATGTTACTGTGGTGCCCTTAATGCAAATGTTCAATTAATAAAGTCAGGACTACTGGAAGTATAACAGCTTCTTTGAGCCTTACATTTGTGTGTGTATGTCTGTATGCACTGAGGTTATAGTGTTAAGTGGCTTAGAGATGCCAAATGGATTAAGTGTTTTGTTGACACATAGTAAAGTAATCTGGTTAGCAATGATGAGATACACCCCTCTACCTCTCTATCTGCCTGCCTGTATCCATCCCAAGTTACGCTTTCTTTTTTGGTCATGTCTTACTGCACCAGTTTATCCTCTCAGCGTCATCCTCTCTTCATGCACCCTAAGCACACAAACACACACGCCTGCACTTTATCACTTTTTGACTTAAAGAAATTAGGCAGGGGAGGCTATGATACAAAACTAGATGTCCGTCTGTTGCTCCTTTTACGCACAATAACTACCTATGTAGCATTTTTTAAGTTAACATACACAACACTTCCACAATTCCCACTATCATTTGAGAGCATATGTATATGTTTCAGCTGTCCTCTAGTGAGAGTTTATGTTTTTGTGCGTATCTGAGGCCTTTTTCAGTCAGGCCTTAGTATCACCTGCATCAGGGTGTTAACAATAGAAATTGTAAATGTACAACTTCCTTTTTCTGTCGCTGTAGATGAGATCACCGATATCAAGTAACTAGGAATGCAGCAGCTGGGCACCCATAGGTCCAGACACCACACCAGAGGGTGTGTGTGTTTGTGTGTGTGTGTGTGTGTGTGTGTGTT
Source organism: Anabas testudineus (assembly GCF_900324465.2). Classification (NCBI taxonomy): domain Eukaryota; kingdom Metazoa; phylum Chordata; class Actinopteri; order Anabantiformes; family Anabantidae; genus Anabas; species Anabas testudineus. Next base: position 26,494,720 of record NC_046610.1, read on the forward strand.
TATTAGAGAGAGACACAGAGAGCGTGTCCACTGGGGAGCCAACCAAAAGTCTCTGGTCTAATATTTCCTCTCAGGAGAACACACAATACAGAGAGGTTTCTCCTTTTCTCAGTTCAGCCTTTATTTACAACTTTGCCTGCTTCTCTTCTGAATTTAGACATTCCCATAATGTTTTCTGCCTCCCTGTTATTTGTTATTTTTGTTATTTATTTTGAAAACCTGGACCTACTGTATAGTCTTACAGTCAAAACTTCCTGGATTATCTGTGTATTTTTTATAAATTCCTACATCGCTTTTAATAATAACCTAATTATTTCAACACTTAATCAATATCTCAACAGCTGCCTTGCCTGTAGCCGTTCCTCACCACTCTGATAATGACCAGCCACCACCATCATGAGACTCGAAGGGTGTTTTATGTTTACACACACAACTGAAAGAAAACGCAGATGCTGACTTCTTGCAAGAATTCTGAAAACAGACACACACACAAACACACACCTGTATTTTAAAGAGTCAATTAGCCTTTGAAAACTTGATGACTACTCACTTTTAGAGATGCGAAGCGTATCCTCCAGAGCACTAACATCCACACCATTATGCCATTTAATAAAAACATTATCAAACTTAATATAGAAAAAATAATAACTCAGCGCTTTGTCTCACTGTTAATTACAACACCACATCTCTTAATGAAAATCCACTGTGTGTGCTTAATGAAAATATTGTGTATTTATGTGTATGTGTTGTAATGAACAAGTCCTTTATTAAGAATAACATTTACACCTGTTACGGAAAACTAATGCAAGGATAATAAATGAAAATTGTGTGACAGCATGAACTGTACATGCAATCACACAATCACATGTGTACAACACACAAATACATACAAGCAAAAATGCATACACAGACACAAAAGGAACAACAGCACACACACACACCGTTATACACACTTTACATCCATAAAATCAGTGCACACTGACCCTAAAACACACCTATGCACACACAGATGGACTTTTTTGTGTTTTTTTGTCCTTCTGCTATGTTTGTTTTTGTTGTTTTTTTGTTTTTTGTTGGGCAAAACCCCCAAATTAGAAATGTCTTTAAAACTACAGTCTATTCACTAAATAATGAAACATTATACATCTACTGCAGAATTGCATGTATAAAAATACTGCTTTCAGTTCTTGATTATATGTCTTTCTGACCTGGCTTCACAGGTTACTTGTAACTCATCTACTTTTCATGAATATTTTTTATTTGTAGGAATATTTTTTTACTATTATTTTTTAAACCATATTCATGATTGTCTATTTAAGATCAAACCAAAACCGAAATATTTCTATAACACACAGGCATTAAACACTAGTACTGCACGCTCAGCAGCCTCACTCCCAAATTTCAAAAATGATGAAAAACTTTTCTGCAACTTTCTTTGCACTTAAATCTTTTATTAAAAAATATCTGTACCTTGCACCTCATGACACTGAAATACTTCTGTCACTTTACTTGAATGTTTTTCTCCTTGATATTTTTCCTTGCCATGTACCTCGTTTGTAAGTTGCTTTGAATAAAGACATCTGCCAAATGACTAGATGTAAAGTACTTATTGTCTATAGACAACGAGATGAGAAAATTCAGCAATAGTGGAGCTAAAAGTGAACAGCCGTTTTTCTTTTCTCTTTTTCATTATTCTTTTTTTTCTGATAAAGGAGAAGATGCAAATGATGAAATTCAAATCTCAATAATAAAAATAATTCCAGACTCAAAATATATCTTTGTTAGGAGCTGAGCTTCAAGCTGAAGTAATGTGAGAAATGTGAGCATATTCTAACTTGATGAATGATGTACTATATATTGTACTGTACATAACCCATCAAAAGTGAACATAATGCACACTCTACTTGTACCTTACTGTAAAAGGAATAAAAACTGATGAAATTGGATTGAGTATTGAGTGTAGAGATTATTTGTATGAGAAAGTTTAGGAAACTGTAATCCCTATATATGTATATAACACATTGTTATTTATTTATGAAAAAAGAAAAAAAATCCAAAGAGTTACTTGAGATTAGAGAGGAAAAGAGAAAAGGTTAACGTGATGTCCTACCATTGTCGCTGTCTGACTTGTTTTCATGCTCAGTGTCAGTAAGAGTCAGCACTGAGTTGGAGCGGCTGGACAGGCAGGAACTCCTTCCAGATGATTTACCCAGACCACCACGGCCCCACAGTCGCATGGCACGCTCTGGTGACATCACAGCCTGACTATCAGTATCTAACTCCTGGGCCATACCAACTGAAAAGCCCCGGTGGGGCAGGCCCATCTCAGTGCAGAAGGCAAGACCACGACGTGATGGTGGCTCGCAAATCCCCAGTTGGCGAAGACTGAAATGCTGAGCTGAAACACAAACAGATTGAGATTTTAAATGATTTTAAAATAGGAATATTGTATATTCATAAGTATGTATAGTACATGTTAAGGAATAGCACGTTGTTGTAATTCTGTCCTTTTTAGAACAAATTCCTAATAAGATAAAAATCTGAAATTTGAAATCTCTCTCCAAATCAGGCCTGTGGCAACAGAACAGTTGTATATCCCCCTTTAACAGTGGATAATAGCCAGTTATGTAATTTAAACAGATATTTGAAAATATGCATAACCATGTAAATGGAGAGTTCTCTTGAACTAGGATCAATAATGGAAGAAGAAAAACAAGGAAATGTTTTCACATAGATGTTTTGTCCACTGAAATAGACTTTTAGCAACTACACGCTGACAACGCCGTTTCTATTGATAAAATGTAATATAGTAGAGGGCCGCATTTGTTGAAATAGTACAAAGGGGAGGAATTTTAAAAAGGAAGCTGACACAGAAGGGTAAGATTTCAATGTCTAGATACATTTAAAATATAAATCTGTCTGGAAAAATCAGGCCTGCTGTAAAATTACATTCCTTGTTACTTGTTAAAGGAATTTACTGACAATATGCTGATGGATGTTTAACAGATGCAGTGTCAGCCTTTTTTGTAATTAAATCTCATGCAAAATATTGTTTGTTTGTAAGAATTTACTGTTCTGATACAAAAACAAAATAAAAAAAACAAACAAAAAAACTAAACAAAAAGCACAATTAAGAAGGTGTCTTTAAAATTGATTCTGTTTCTCTTTTCTCTTTAATATTTGATAACTTACAATCTGGGGAAATTTTTTCATAAAACAATACATTAAATTTCATAAGCCATCTGCAGCAACTCTTTGACATCAATTCAGTCAGGTTCACACATACCATACAAGTGGTAATCCTTTAAAATATAACTGAAAAGAATACTAACAAATTATCAGTGAAATCTCAGTGTGTTCCTCCTCATCTTTAATCAGAAAATGAAAAGGGAAATTATAAATGCTTTTGGTAATTATTGGCACAACAAGAGATAACGAGTGCAGATGTTCAATTAAAAGTTATATTCATTTTAAATTAGCTCCAATTAGGCCGGCAGTGAAAATGAAGGCGATAAGATGATGATTGAGTAATTACTATTTTTTTTTTCTCAAATATTGACGCTGTGTTAATTGGAGCTGTTGAACAATGAATGCATTCTGTGGTAAAACTCTTTTTTTTAATGTCCTATTTCTTTCATGAGATTGGATACGTCATTTTAAGTAGCCCATTATAGTGTTAATCTGACACACTAGCTTTAACATCACTTTCCAAATCCCCATCTCTCCATCTTTAATTTTTTAAGCAAGTTTTAACAACTATGTCCCCACAACCAAATAAGATATGCATGTGTAAAGTAAATAAATATCAGTACAGTAAATATACAGCCAGAGGAAAGAAAAGCTACATTTGCATTGGATAGTACGGGCTGTACAAAAAAAAAAAAAAAAAAAAGACAGCAAGGGCAGTGTCTGCGCATGTGATTGTAGACTCTGACCTTGTCTGTTAAAATCATCCTGTTCACGGTGAACCATGTCCTTCTGCCCCCTAGTCGTCCCGTACAGTAACCTGTCAACATCCAAGGACAAAAGTCATCAGTTAGGTTACAGTAATGAGTAAGGACAGTCTTTCACAATCCAACCAGTGAAACTCACTATGCACTTTGTTTTGTCCTTTTCCTGAGTTCATAGCTATCAGATCTGTTAAACCTGGTCTATAATGAGAAAGCCAACAGGGTGTGTACTCATCTCAAATCATTAAGAGTGTTATAGTATTACCTGACCAAAAGAGACAGTTTGGCGACAAAATCGAGGCTTACATTGTTACTAGTGATCTTCAACAACCTACAGCAGATATGCAGACAGCTGAATCAAATTCTATTAACTGGAAATAACATATAAAAGACAAGTAAAGTTTTTGGTCTTTGCATCCTGCACCAAGAAATACAGAAATTCCAGTAAGTAAAGAAATCCCCAAGTAAAATTATGGAGTTTATTTATTAACCAATCTGAACAGATTGCAAATAATTTACCACTGCTATTAATCAACACAAATAAAGAAAACATTTTTAACTAAGTGGACAGTTCCTGATGAGTTATAACTAAAACACAATAAACACACATAGTCTGCTGGGTTGTTCACATGCTTCTCCTTAAAAAAAAAAAAAAAGAACCTTGGTCACATTAATTATCTCTGCCGAGAGAGACAGAAATACCAAGCAATACCAAACACAAACCACAATCAGGGAAGCAAAATGTCTGTGGGCTGACAATAAAGGGCTATTATCAAATAGTACTGGTTGGAAAATATTATACTTAAATTATAATATTTGGCATACAATTCATTCTAACCAGTTTTGCCTTTGATATTCTGATGAATAACGAGTGCACTCTGCTGTAAACAATACAATAAATAAAGTAAGCTGGCTCTATTATTTACAGTATAACTGAACAAACACCAGTAAGACTTGAAATTGGTTTTATTGTGCATATTGTACATTCCTTATATATACTGCTATTCATACATGTGAGAGAAGAATACCGTCTTTTGTAGAATATAGAAAAATAGGACTAAGCACACATGCAGCTCTCTGCAGGTTTAATCATATTTGAAAAATATGTTTTAGACAATGAATGCAGCATAATTTGCCACTTTCTTTAATGTTTCACACATGTATGATATCTCATATTATCCATTTAGTTAGACAAAATAGAACATTCCAATGAAGCCAGTTCTAACCTGGTCTGGTCTTGGTGCTGGTCAAAGGCCTTGAGAGTTTCACTGGACGAGTAAGAGTTCTGAGTGGGAACTCGCAGTCCCTGGGAGCCAATAGCACAGTCTTCACTGTCCCCTGATAAACCTATAGGATACACATGAGCAAACATGCACACACACAGACGCACATACACACATAAACACACAGACACACACACATACAAACTCGTGTTTGTCTTTAGTGCCTTGTTTACGCTGATTTATAGCAATTACCTGGAGTCAAATTTATCTTGAACTTCGGGAGAGAAGGTGAAGCTTGATATAGTTTAGAAGGATTTTTCATCTTCATCAGATTGTTGTCCATAAGCTGGGACAAGAGCCTGTTTCAGTGGGAGGAACAGGAAATACATGGTTCTGATGGTGTGAGGCTTTGATCCTGATTCAGTGATAGCCTCTTGCCATAAGGGAGTCTAAAAATTTCTTTCTGGGTCAGGCTGCTGGGTCATAATATGTCCTACACAAGTGGGGGTCCTGTAGTCATGCAGGTCCTTCTGCAATGGCAGATTGCAGCCAATAACGCTCTCAGCCATGTGACTCATGTGCTGAAATCTGATTTTGTCTTTGACAGTGAAGATGGTGATCATATAAGATGGTGATGGAGCAGATCAGGATGGACTGGGAAGTTCATGTTTGTGCCAGCACGTTATTATGGTTATTATGGCAGACAGGAACACCGTACAGTTAGGCCACAACTAGCAGCTGTAGTAATTATAACATAAGCAAAAGGGAAAATTAGGTGATGTGGTATTTTTAGCCAGAAAGTCTGTGTGTTGATTATTGTAATTATGATGATGAAGGCCCTGTAACATTAACGAACTAAACTGAACCGCAATCTTTAATTTAACTAAAGCTAACCAGATAATCTTTGTGTCCAAACCTCCCTTTCTATTTGTGTGCAGGGAGAAGAGACGAGCAAAAAACAGCTATTTAACTATGCACTGACTTAGATCAATGCATCTAATTAATTTGTTAATTTTCAACAATAAGTAAATATAAATACAGTTGTCACTTTGTCATTATGGGTTATTATGTGTAGACTAAAGAGAAGAATACATGTACACACTTAAGTGTGTAAAGCCTAAATGTGTTCTGAAGTGACTGTATTTAGACAACCAGAGTGCACTGCTGTACTGCCATCCTACCCATTCTCTGCAACTATCTGCTCGAACAGCCTGTTATAGTAGGATCCTAAAGATGATATGGTGTATGTATTAAACTATTAGCTATTCATCACTTTTCAAGATAACTTCATGACTTTCATATTTTGTCACATTACATAAATCAAATTTGTCCTTAGAGTATCAAATATAGTCAAAAGACTAACTGACTAAATTCCTAGCTCTGCACTCAACCCTCTTCTAGGTTTGATTCACACTCCCTTCTGTAATTTAAGTGTACAGTTTGAGATTGAGACATGGAGAGGTGATTAGATATTTAACTTATGTTACAGAGAGCCAAACACACAGGGGACGAAGTGACAGTGGCAGTATGAGTCAAATGCAGACAGTGAGTTATTTTAATTTGACAGTGAAGAAAGAATTTTTTTTCCATATTTGTTTATTTTTTATTTTCAAGCCAGAGAGTGCCAAAGTCTGGGCTGCAAATTATTACTATTAATTATTTTATTTTATTTATTCTTTTAACTTTTTTAAGGGCTTGCAGCAGTGTCCCCTCCAGCAGGTGAAGCCCTAGGCGACCGCCTAAATAGCCCAAGGCAAGAGCCGGCTCTGGGTGTAGCCACAGTTGCATCTCTCTATGAGAGTGGGTATCCCTAAGGATTCACATTTGAAGGCTGTATCTTGAAGCAGAAACTGGACTTAAACAGCCTGAACACATCTTTCTAATAAATTACGTTCTACATATCAACTACTGCCTTCTGACTATTAGTCAGAACAACTGACACCTCCATTGCCACTTCACCCACTCAGAAATTGTTATTTCTATAGATACTTATTGCCATTATGCATTACCTAGCACTTTACCCTACAGTAACAGCACAATTTCATGAATTATTTAGATCTATCTCTTCTATGACATTGTGGACTTACTTTAACCTTATTAACCTAAATGTTTTTCTGCACAGCAACCATAGCAGCATTTACTGTGTCCAACAGCATCAAGATCTATCTTCATTCTTGGCAAAATTTCTAAATCTGGGGAATGCAATTTTATCTTTCAGGTGTGTTCAGTGGTTTTTAGCAGTTAGTTTTAAGTTAGCATTGCAATAATATCTACAGCATTACAACATGCATGTTGCTTATCTAATCATTGAAGTAAATAAAATATGAGAAATCAAATAGTCAGTCTAAGAATAAGAAGACTATTTAAGGCACTCAGATTCACTATTGATCCCCTATGTCTGTTTTTATTAACTTAAAAGAACTTCAGTGTTTCATGAACCTTGAATTAAATAAAAAAAAGAGAAAAAAGTCTGTTTACTGCCAACTTGTACTGCATTATTGTGTTTTAGGACTTTAGAATGCTTCATGGACATGAACTTTTCTACCCAGAACATATATGTACAGTATATATATATATATATATATATATATATATATATATACGTGCACATATATAGTTATCTGTTATCTTACCGTACGGCACCTCCTTGTCCTTGCGGCTCTTGGTCAGTGAGCAGTATGGACGGCGCTCTTTCACTTCCATAATGCTTCTGCTTGTTCTGGTGGCAAACATATAGACATGCTGCTTTACAACGGGGCAGACAGAAAGACAAACAGTGAGAAACTAAAAGACGAAGAGAGAGATGAAGAGAGAGAGTAAGACAGAGAGAACAAAAAGTTGTCGGCCTTCACCTGCAAAAACAGACAGAGACAGAAAAAGAGGTAGTCAATTTCTAAGTGATGTAATAATGGTTGTTGCATTTTAAAGTGATACTTAACAAGTGAAGCGACAACTATACACAGTATGTGCTGATGATCACTATCCGCAGCGTATACTTTTGCATGGATTACACATACATTCTGACGAGCAGCAGCATACTCAATTGTGTTCACAGGGATAATACGGCTATCAGAGAGACACAACTCATCCAGTGTCCTCATCAAAAGCTTCTTACAAATAGAGTCAATTTTATTATATTATTGTAATTCATATGAATTCATACATTCACAAGTCATGCTACTGTATATATACTGTTCTCTAAATATGCTTCGTTAAAGCGCTTCTTACACATAGATTTTTCATAAATACATTTAATGTATTTTCTTACATGATTTAGTGATACATTATTAAAGAGGATGTCATAAAACTACCTTCATGCCCTTTAGTGTAAACCACATGTACCAGCAAGCTCTGGTACTATCATGCTGCTATTAAAGCATGCTGGGACACATCTGTTCATTGCCCTCTGTGGATAGTGTAGATTATTCTTAGCCTATTTCATTCCTCATTTTACTTCATTAAGATGCTGAGTTTGCCTGTCACTTGCTTCTGAGAATTGTTCCAATTGAAAGTAGACCTTTTTCCATTTCACTTATTTAAACAAATAAGTAAATAAAAAAATATTTAAACATAGCAATAATATATAGAAAGCATATGTAACAGAAAAAAACAAATGGCACACAGTAGGCATAAAAACAAGTAACCAAACCAAGAGGAAAATATTCTTCAGAAAGGCTTAACAGTACTTTGGCCTGTCTGCCTGTAGTAACAAAACTAACTTGATCTAAGATAAACAATACTTCAATTCTTCTCTCTCTTCGGGTGTATGATTGTGTAAGAATGGCACACAATCAACACCCAAATATGTATTCTAAATCACAAAGCAACACAACAACAAACCCCTTCTCCTTCACCTTTGACCGTTCAAGCACACTGGCAGTCAAGGGTCAACCTCCTGCTATTTCCCTTCTGGATTCCATTCTGGCCTGAAAGCATTGTCACTCACAGAGAGTTTGAGTCTTTAAATTTCGATTTTTGGATACTACAATAGAGGAACTGAGGACACACATACAAACACACACAGCAGAGTAGCAGCAGCGTACTGTAGCAGCAAAGTTTTTTCTGCTCTCTAACACTCGATGAATCTTGAAAGCCTGTCACAGATTTCTAATATTATATTGATCATTCACACCTTTTGTATGTTTTTGTTGTGTGGAGTTTAGAACACAACTTAGATTAAGAGTTCTGGATGTAATCAAAAGCTGTTCATTTCCAGAAGGCGGTGGTGGGGCTGATGGTTTACAATATTTTTATAGCAATCATTTTATTATTGTCTAGTGGCAGAAGTGACAGGTAGAGAAACAGTTCTGGAGACTGTATCAACCTATAGAAAGACCCAGTATTACTACAGTAGACTGTGTTCAGGTGAATGGGTGATCTTTAAGTTAGTTCTGAGTCTTCACTCAGAACTGCTGATTGTTGTTTTATGAATGACACAGTTGCTACGCCTGCTGATTTTTATGCTGCTCTTTATGCTGAGTTGTAAGAAATTAGGTAGAATTGATCCTAAGATGGGACAGTAAGCTGATGGGATGGATCCACAGGCTGTCAGCAATTTTTGAATCATGTGTGCCTCTTTGGATACACACAGAGTCATCTGCTGGTGTCAGTGGGGAGTATTACAGCTTTTGTTTAGCTTTGGTATAAAGGACAGTGCATTATCTGTTAGTATCTCAAGAACAAAACATTAGTGGCCCAGAATCTCTTTAATTGTTTAACAACTGATGGACAGAAAGAGAGAAATAAATAAATAATAAGAGAGAGAGAGAGAGTGGAGTAGCAGAGCTTTAAAAAGACAATTGTGATCAAATGCTTGCTAGTATTATTTTTGATTTTCTTGACAACGTATCATATTCAATACTGAGTTCAGACACAGGCATGAATGGTAAAAAAGAAGCTGGATGAGTCAGATTAGAAGAAGATTTATAAAGAGATGTTGAGCAAGACAGAGAGAGAGAGAGAAAAAGAGAGAGAGAGAGAGGAAGCAAAGGCAGCCAGCAGTGGTCAGACAGCTTTATAAGCTGTCAACTTAATCTGAGACACTGAGCCTTAAATCCCCTACCTTCTGGACCTGCATGTGTGTGTGTTATTAATGTGTATGTTTGCTTGTGTGGATGAGTTGTGATGCACTTTGCTGTCTAAAATACTATGTGTGAGTTCCCTTCTTCTCTGTTTTATTTGAATGTTGCCTGAAGGAGAAAAAGCCGGACAACAAGGAATAAAGACCAGGGACACTAATAATTACCAACTCATTCATTTACATTAAATGCTTCTGTCTTTTCACACGCATGTACAAATGTACCTGTGCTCACATACAGTATGTAGGGGCTTAATCTTGGATATCAAAGTTTCCACTTCATCCATCCTACAGGGCTGTGTTCCATGCTAAGAGCTATGCTGGCTGGGGGGCCTGAATTCCTCACGGTTTTAAAGTGTTTCTAGCTTTTCTTTTTTCTAATAAACCAAACCTGAAGAGAAAAAAGGAGAAATAATAAAAAAACTCCTGAGACTTGTTACTCTATCACTTCCTGAAGCTGTGTGCAGATTTGCATATGCTGTTGGCTCATGTCTTAAAAAGCTAAATTAAATTACATTAAATTAAATTAATACTAAAAATTTATTTAATCGAAAACAAAAAAAAAAACACAACAGTAAGTACTGACTTTGCATTTGACACGCATCGACAACAACCTGAACCATTTCTTTTGAGCTCTATTTGTGAACGTGACTGATACTTGTTTTCAGTGTGCGTCCTAATGAGTAACGATGTGTGGAGATAATGTGTACACAAAGGGGCTGGAGCTTTGAGAAGGCATTTACCACATTAAAGCCTTATGCTTCCACTGCTTCTGTTAATCACTGCAGTTACATTTTATGTTCAGTGAACTGCCAGACTTCAAGGTCTCCCAAGAATATAAACATGATGCACTCAGCAATACAAAATTTTTACACACAGTACTGAAAACACCAGCTCCACATGTAGCAATAAAGATTTCTGGATTTGTATATTGGTCTGGACTAAATCTGAATCACAAGTAAATTAGATGTTATTTCCACAGAGGAAGTACGATGGAGTATTAAGGCCATGAGGATTTTTTTTTCTTTTTTCATCAAGATTAAAGTAAAAACGTTGATAATAAAGTCAAAATGTTGACGAGGAATCAAACTTTAACTTAAATAAATAGTCTCAGCAAAATGCATGTTGCAGATAAAGAGACATTGTACTTCAGATGCTGACTAGTCTGACATGTGTAGAGCCATGTGTGGTTGTTGTCCGTGGACCAGACGTCTAGTCAAGACTTAATTAAAGTGAGCATAATGCAGTTGCACGTAATGGCACTGCATTTTGGCACAGCACATCTGGCTGTAGATTTATCATCATGTGTTCTACTGTCATCAAATGGTGCAGAGATATAAGAAACTGATGAAGAAACTCTTCATTGATTCTTAGAGGTCTGGAAAGTCGCCTGTGTCCCAGCCTGTGATACATACTGTAAACTCTCTGTATTATGCGTAGGTGCAGCCATCCTTTCCTCTATGCTCAACCAGCATAGATAGCATAGTACAACTGCAGCCACCTCTTCTAAGTTTGTGTGGTTTCTCTTTTTGAACAGATGCAATTGTCAGTCTTAATTCTTATTACTACACTGTGTTCATGAGCTTAAAGATAAATAATACCCAGGATACTAAAACCAGTTGTGAACTAAAATCTCACAGGCATTTTGCTGACACTATTCGTTAAAGCTGGTAGTTTGATTTATTCTCAGCATTTTGACATTATTCTCAAAATTTCATCTTAAATCTCATCATGAGAACAAAACATGGCCCTAATACTTTGTTGTATTAACAACAAGGAAGACGTTGAAACACAGGTGCATATGTAACTTCCTGAAATCCCCAAGAAAGTGTATAGTTGCTCCCACCTGTCATCCACTGTGTTTCTGACTCTTGTTGGAATAAAACAACCCAGACAAGCACTGTAAATTATTCAGTCAACTTCTCTGTGTTGAGGACGCCTTGTGAAGTGCTCAAATTGAGTAGGTCCTCAACTCTATTGTTTTAGACAGTATTTTCAAATTCAGTCTGTGTGTAGAGCCTTTTTTGTCACATCATGGACACAGCAACAACTCTATAGTACATGAAGCTTGCTGTGTTAGCATTGCTCCCTACTGATGATGTATCTTTGTAAATTCTTGTAGTCATGCCTACTGCTGCTATTTTTGGTCATTGTTATGTCTGTCATTATAAGGTACTATTCCTTTGCCTTGATGTAAAAAGAGAAACAAGTTGTGAATAAAGACCACATTTACAAATATCACAGATATGATGTTGATAAGTTTCAATAATTAATATGATAAGTCTAAAATTGATATTGGATTTTTTTTCGTTTTCTTATTGTTGTTGTACAGTGTTTAGGAGAGAAATAATGAAGAGAGACAATATATTTTTTTATATAAAAAAAATTATATAAAGAAAGGGAAAGTAGAGAGAAAGATGAAAAAAAGCTTTAAAAAAGATTTAAATCTAAAGACGAGATGCATAGTGAGGGGCTACATAGAGGACAGATTAACATTAAACAAAGCAGACATGATGAACAAGTCTGATATTTCCACATACTGTGATGGTGAGAGGAAAACATAATTACAAAGAGTGGTCAAAGTATGAAGAGTATGAGAAGGAGAAGAGAGACAGAGGAGTGAAAGCCATTATCACCTTTCTGTTGTTTTTTTCTGTTAATAAGTGAATGAGCAAAGCTTGATCACATGCTTCATCAATAATTAAATTGTTAATTAAAACACTCTGCTTCAATGAACAATGAAAATAGTTAATAGGGATTAAAGAGAAAGTTCTGAATGCCTCTTCATCCAAGTATATCAATAAACCTTTAATTGCTGTCAGCTGAAAACCTGTGACTTTTGATAATTTAACAATACGTTTATGTCATATTTTTTAGAAGCAACCCTCAAACCCATACAACACATTCATATGCTCCTGCATAATAATTTCAAAGACACAAAGTGATGATGCTCCAAGTGGTTGAATGAGTTCTTCTGAAAAATGAAATGCTCTTATTTTATTTAATCTAAAGGGCTCACAGAGAGATATTGCTGCCTGATCTTCGTTTGTAGTGAGGTTTTTTGTCACCAGGAGTTAAAAACTAATTAACAACCTAAATACAAGTACGCACTGTATAATATAATATTACTCCTCATGTAAATTTTCTATTGAAAATATATTTATTTATTTAAAATCTGATGATAACTATATGTTTGACTTGGTTGTGTGAGGAGGTACAAAGGCACCGATATGTTTGAGTTGTAGTCATTTCTACACGGTTGAATTAGTTACAACAAGAGCTTACAAATATTACTGAACTGTAGCCCCTCATCGTGGATATTAACACTTGTGCAAGTGAACTCTCAGTGCTGTTCTTCCAATTCACTGTATGCCTACAGGTAAAATGTAACATATTTACATTAATAAAGAGCATATTCTACACATTACTGTACTGTAAGCAATGCGTTGCAAAAACATCAGTCAGGCACCATTGGCTATAACATGAAGTGAGGACAGTGAAGCATTTTTGTTTCCATTTTGGTTTTGGAAATAAAAATAAAAATAAAAGTTGTTTTTATTGTTGTTTGTTTTAAATTGAAAACTGAACATATGATACACAGATTTGAAAGAATTAGCCTGTACACAATATATAATGTGACACCAACTTGATTGTGATAGCTTGAAATCTAAGTGTTACATTTGACTCTGCATTACACTTAAGCCCAATATCATTTACATTTTACATTCATCAGAATGACACTTGTTGTAAATATTTTTGCAGCATATAGTGTATTAGATGTACAACACAAAAAAAGTGGAAAAGCAAACATTTTTTTGGACTATACTGTTTTTTAAAAATGGTGTCATCTTGATTTAATCACAACTCTTGAACTCAAACTTTATGCACATGTATTACCATGGCAATAGTAGCAGCTACTGGGGTAAGGGTTGATGCAAATGATGCATCACATAAAACATAGCAATAAAATGAATTGTAATCACATAATTAGATAAAACACATTAGGATAAACCACACTAATATGTGACACGGAAAGCTAATAGGGTCAGCTGCTGCTACAAATCTATGGCAAACTCTCACAACCTCTTGGTGTTTGCTGTGCAGTAATGTTAAGCAGGTCTGACCTGCTCGTTGTATCCCATGTTTAGTTTTTCTGCCTCTTTTAGTGCTCATGGTATTTGTAATAAATGTAAGATTTTTGCAGCATTGGAGGCAAGATTGACTAAATTGAAATGACCATGCAAGAGAACCCCAATTTTAATTTATGACATGTACTGCCTTACCCTAAACATTAACCAAATCCTAATCAAAACCTGATTGTAACCCTAAAACCTAGTCTTAACCCCAAAAGGTTAAAATTTCATGCTGGTTCTCACAGTGATACACACACACACACACACACACACACACACACACACACACACACACACGCACACACACACACACAGCATAAGTAAACAGCATCTTTTCATGTGCAGCAATGTATGAAAAGCTATTTATGCCACACACATAAGAAGCTGAACTTGGTCAAAATTGATATCTATTATAGGGCCCATCCCTGTGGTTTAAAGCCTCATAAAGTCGCCCATGTTTACAAACCTGGACCTATACAGATGAATAAGCTGAGGCTCTCTTTTTCTTCTCTCCTTAGATTTTAATTTATGTTTGCCCAACTTATCCTCACACTCTCATTTCATTTCTCTTCCAGTCTAATGTCAATCGCTGATGGATGAACATTTACATTGCTGCATAAATATTTTCCTGTTATTTCAAAGCATTTCAATCATACTTGGAACCATATATTTAAGCTTAAAGCTCCGATTTACACCTATTCAATGGTTCTGCAGACTCTACAATTAAATGTAGTAAACAATACATATGAAATGTGAAATACAGAAACAAAAACTATGATCTTTCAACATGCTAGTGGGGTGGGGGGTGGGGACTGTATTAGCTTTCTGTCTGTAAAGCCTACCTTAGGTTTTCTGATCGTCTCTCCAGATATTTTATATCAGCAGAATTATCATGTCAAGCTTAAAATGCTCATCTGAAATAATCCACTCATTTCTTTTCCCGTTTTTTACCTTTGCCGTCATCTTTATCCCTCTATTTTCTCCTCACTTTGTTCTGCAGTTTGTCTTTTTCCTTTTGCTCATCATGTCTTTCATTCCTTCTTTTTCATATAACACTGTCTGTCCTATATTTCTTTTGATTTACCTTTCTCTTTGCCCCATGTTATCTGACCTGAGGTTCACATGTGCAAATCAGCTGGGATTATGTCTCTCTCTCTCTCTCTCTCTCTCTCTCTCGCTTTCTCTCTCTCCATTTCCTACCTTTCCCTTACTCCCTCCTAATCCCCTTCCTTCCTCTCAGATTAAAAAAGAGAGAGGGATGACAGAAAGAAAAACAGTTGTAGGAATGGCATTGAGTGTGTGAGAAAAAACACATTCACACAAAGATTTGGATTGAATAACTTTTTTAACAGTCTTTTAATTGCTACCAAGCATTGGTCAATACTGAAAGTACATTTCTAAAACTCTTCATACAATCTGCATTACAAACATGCATTCAAATTTTTCTCAAACTGTTTATTTCACCTCCAAAAGTCTTTCTCACAAAAACACAGTATACTGTGTATACACTGCCACTCAACTACAAAATACTAACAGAGAGCATTACATAAAAAATCTTCAAACTTCTAATGTTTCTGATAAATCTGTATTTTATAATAGAGTAAGATGTCTGCACTTTATTTGTTTATTGGTTATTAGTAAATCAGCAATCCAGCAATTTACTACAATTTCATTTATGGATTTTGTTGTATGCTGCAGGTTTGGCTGCACCCTTAAACCAGTCTCTCTCAACGAGAGTCCATAATTCACCACATTGTCATTATTAGTGGCCCTAATCTCATCCGAGCTCTGTCTTTTCCTCTACTTTCTATTCTCCCTCTCCCTGCCACTTTCTTTCCACTAACCTGTCATCTTTGATTCACAATTCCAAGTGCTTGCTTATGAGCCAAGCACAGGTCACCTGGTTATCAACTGTGTATGTCAATATTTTTGATATTTAATTTTACCAAAAATATTCTTCCTTTATGTTTCCCTCTCGCTGTACTTTTCTGTAGGTATCTCTAGCCTCAGAGCTGTATGTTTTCAGTGTTTGGTGTGCTGGCTTTTGCCATTTGTTGCCTTCTGTTCTTTTATTACTTCTCTTTCCACTCACCTCAAACAGTCAAGGCAGATGGGATTGTTGGGTTTTCTACATAATTCTATATATATAGTTATATTCTGTAAGGTCCTAAACCTTAGAGGGTGACGTACCTTGTCATGACTTTTCTCGCGATTTGGTGCTATGTAAATAAACTGAATTTAATTGAATTCTGTTTTGATTGTGTTTTTAAATGTTTTGAACAAAGTATGTTAGTGTTTAAAAATGTGCTCTAAAAGTATTATACAGTATATTATATAAGATAACATATAACATATATATATATATATATATAATATATGGTATTTTGTAGGGTATGGTGCCTGACTGAGAAAAAAGTTTGTGTACTTTTGTAGGCGTGGTCAGTAAATGCATCTGGAGTAAAAGCAATGAAAAGTGGATCCAACTTTGCTTCACAAAAAAAACCAAACAAACAAACAAAAAAAACGGTAGAAACCAAGATTGACTGAACAGGCAGGAGAATCCAAAGAATAGATACAGTTGAAAGTAAGTCGGTGAAGATTCTCAGTCGTCCAGGTGAAGTTTTCTGGGTCGTTAAGGGTGTCTAAATAGGTGCCATTAGATTGAGGGTGGAACCCAGAGCTGAGGCTGGCCATAGCTCCCAGGAGTCAACAGGAGTCTTTTCACAAACTGAGGAGCCCTCTCGGAGACCACGTCTGACGGGAGACAATGTAGGCATGTTGCTCAGAGTCCTCAGTTTCTGGGAACTGTAGAGGTAAGGCGTCACCCTCGATGTTCCGGGAACCTGGCCGGTAGGCGATGGAGAAGTTGAATTGGGCGAAAAACAATGCCCATTGAGCTTGCCGGGCGTGGAGCCTCTTGGCGGTGCAGAGATTTTCCAAATTCTTGTGATCTATCCAGACCACAAAAGGCTGCTCACTTCCCTCCAGCCAGTGAAACCATTCCTCTAAAGCCAACTTGATGGCCAGCAGTTCCTTATTGCCTACGTCATAGATACGTTCAGCAGGGAGCAGCTTCCTGGAAAAGATGGCACAAGTATGTAATTTGTTGTTGGACACTGAACTTTGTGACAGTACTGCTCCCACACCAGAACTCAAGGCATCCACCTCAACCACAAATTGCCTCTGTGGGTCAGGGATGGTGAGGACAGGTGCTGAGGTGAAGCGGTATTTGGGGTCATGGAAGGCTTGGTTGGATTCAGAGGTCCAGATGAAGGGGAACTGTCATGAGGTCTGCATGTAGAAATTGGCGAACCGCAGAAAGCACTGTGCTGCTTCTGAGAGGTAGGAGAGGACTATTCGAGAACAGCTTTAGTTTTCCCTGGGTCCATTTCAGTGCAGCCAGGCGAAATGATATAAGGATGGTTTTGGATTTGATGTTGAATGCACACTTTTTGGCTTTCACAAAAAGTCCATTAGCCGACCCCAAGAGGCAATTTGTGGTTGAGGTGGATGCCTCGAGTTGAGTCCTGTCGCAAAGGTCAGTGTCCCACAACAAATTACATCCAGGCCAAAGGACATCATTAGATATTCATAATGACCACTCAGGGTGTTGAAAGCAGTCTTCCAGAGATTCCATGATGTATGCTTCCACTGCCAGTCGTTCAAGGGAAGAGAGAGAGAATAGGCGACCTCTAGGTGGAGTGGTTCCAGGGAGAAGATCTATAGCGCAATCGTATGGCCTATGTGGGGGAAGAGACGTGGCTCGTGAATTGTTAAAAACTTCCTTCAGGTCCAGGTATTCAGAGGGTACTGAGTCCAGGCAGGGATAGGCTAAGATGAGGCACATTGGGGATGCCATTGGGGAGGTCCAGTCGATGTGAGGATGGTACTCGCAAAGCTAAGGTTGGCCCAAAATGATGGGAACCTATAGACAGATTGTAATGAGGAATGGGACATTAGATTTATGATTACCTGACACCATTGTAGAGACAGACTAAATCTGGTGGGTGATCATGGGGAGAGGTCGACTGTTAATGGCTTTTGTTCGGAGCAGCTCAAGAAGTTGCACTAACTTTACCCCCAGTTGTTTATCAACGTTTTTATCCAGGAAGTCAGCGTCGGCCCCTGAACTGATGAATACTGGAAGACGGAAAGACTGGGAATCCAAAACTTATCAGGGCATGCATGGATGGACGTGAGGGAGACGACAGTTTATAAGCTCGGCTCTTCAGGGTCCTCACTGCCCGTTATGATTGATCTTTTACTGGGCAGTTTAAAAAATGTCCAGAAGAACTGCAATACAGACAGTGGTTACCTTTAATACGCCGCTATATAGCTGGGGTTGAAGCTGGGGAAGAACGACATCGCACGTGCCCTCCCGTCGATGTTCCTCCATCCATTCCCGTATTTGGATGTCCACATGGGTGGTGAGTTCAATTAAATTATCCAGTGAATCCGGTAAATCCCTGGTAGTTAGTTCGTCTTTGATGGTAGGTGACAGACCCTAGTAAAACACATAAAACTAAGCCTCTTCATTCCACCTACTTCCTCCTACTTCTGCCACCATGCAGAAATCCACTGCACAGTCTGTCACAGATCGAGCCCCTTATGCAAAGCGCAGTAGCCAACGTGAGGCATCATTGGAGGGAGCTGCACAGCTGAAAACCTTCCTCATTGCCTCCGAAAACGTCTGAACCGAAGAACAGATGTTGGAATGCCAATCCCACTCAGCCGTTCCCACTGTTGAACAGGTCCTAGAAGTAGTAAGATGATGTACGCTATCTGTGCCTCTTCCGAGGGTAACAAGGATGGCTGTAGGATGAACACAAAGGAAACTGGGTGATGAAAGGTGCACATGCTTCGGGCTCACTGGAAAACCTTTCAGGTGGAGGGAGGTGAGGCTCTCGAGCCACAGCTAACGTTGGTGAGGTCTCCAACATAGGTCTTTGTTGCAGAGTCAGGTGTCTAAGCTGAAATGTAAGGTCTTCCAGCTGTTGCTCATGGCACCTGACTTCCTTAGCCAGCGCCTGCAATTCGGCAGCCACGTTTCCTATGTTTGCTGGGTCCATGATGGTCAAGCACAACGAGGCGTGGGCCCAAAAGCACGACTTAGGCAGGCTGGAGTAGAGAATGTCTGTTTAATGACAAATTTGAGGCAGAATCCACATACAGAGGCAAATGGTAGAAACTAAGATTGACTGTGATAACAGGCAGGAGAATCCAAACAATAGGCAAACAGTTGAAACTAAGGTTGACTGCGCTAACAGCCAAGTATACTCTAAGTATACATCACAAAGTTCTTTGGGAATAACAGATTGACCAGGTTCTGAGACGGGAGAGATCTCCTCAGGGAAGACGAAGGAATGACAAAGAAGCAGTGGCGTGAAGTGGCTTATGTAGTGGTGAGGCGGAGACAAACGAGACACAGGTGAACCAGATGAGGGTTAATGCAAATTGGTGATACTGGGAATCAGGGACATGCAGGGGGAGGGTAGTATCTGAAACGAGAAGGGGACCACAGGTGAGAGAGCAGACATAAACAGAAAAGGAGAATGTCTAGAAAATGGTGACACGTAGAATAAAGGTGGTAAGAAAATGATAGTTAGTAAATAGAAAGGGTAAAAAAGACAACTGAGGAGTGATGTGATAGAGAAGAGAAGGTGATACGTTGGCAATGCAGAAATAATTTCAGTATTCTCTCTCTCTCTCTCTCTTTCTCTTTTTTTTACTTCACTAATGACCCTGATTCAATACAAGGTCAGATTGAGAACAGGGTCAGCCAGATGCAACAACTATGGACAAGTTTGGGGGTTCGGTGTCCAATTCAAGGACAGATTGACACATCACAGTGTTTCACAAATATTGATCACTATTAGTCTATGCAGATTAATTATAGGTTATTAGCCAGTTTATTAGACTAGACACTAGCACTATGTAGAACTTTAAAATATAAATAAAAATATAATTTAAGTCACAATCTTATCAACATGTAGCAGAAGAGGATATGTTAAATATAAAATATACAGTATATATTGTGTATATAATCTTCCTGATTCAATGTTTTGCTGATTGAGCATCTTTTCCCGGGTCCATTTCTCCTGCTGACACTCTTAGGAGTTTTAGAATTGATTTTTAGCAAGCAGGGACTTAGAAGGGTGCAATTACCAGCTAAAAAAGCAGCTGTGTCTCGTGCAATGAAGCCATCTTCCAGAGACATGCAGCCCATCAGCCCTGTTTTTCAGTCATCCACTGAGTAATCTCCTCTCGCTGTCTGGTCTATTGGCTACCGACCTGTTCCTCAGTTCTCCAGAATCTAGGTTGCTAGCCTGAGGTCTCTTGTTTTGAGTATGCTTGTTTGTTCTTTCCTTTTAAAACAAATCATAGAGAATCTACTTCCTGCTTTGGTTTCTGCATTTTGTCCTCTCTGGTTGCAGTTTCAACACTGAAAAGTTACAAATTCTAACTAAAGCAAAAATCTAGAGGCTGAGGATGCACCCCACCCCACCACATCAAAGCAAATAATTCTACTGTGGTAGCAACCATTTTTTTTTTTTTTTTTTATTTATTGCACTAATTAGATAATTTTTATTAACTGGCAAGACACTACAACAACTCCTGTTAGGCTGATGTTTTGTGAAGAAATCTAAGTGCTTTAATGCCCATTACCACATTTGGCAGTAGGCCAGGTCATGGGTAAGGACATAAACACATAAAATAACTTTATATTATTATTTATTTATTATTTATAATCACATTTTTATATAATGTTGTTGTCTTTTTGCTTTTGTGAATAACGGATTTGAAGGGGCTGCAGTGCCAGTGCCACTAAGGTTATGTGCTGGCCTTTTTTTTTATGTAGATACAGTTTTACTTCTGACTATGTTTCCTATTAGCATAATGGCCATATGTTAACAATTTATATAAATGAAAATAATGTTGATACTTATCACTTAAATGTACACAGACACATTTTTATTCACCAACAGTATCTACAGTGTCTAATACTTTTACTTTAACACAAGATGGACCGATTTCTCATGGAAACTGGAAAACATATACTGGGTTTGTCTACTTCTGACAGGTGTGGGTAGAGTAAGGAGAAAAAGAAAAGGTGAAGTGTTCAAGTGCTTCCCACAAGCATCTGTTTAGAACTATTAGCTAAAATCTGAGATGGCTAGTGAATACACAGCCTTACACAAAAATGTATAAAGTATCTGAGTAGTTGGAGAGAGGGGTAAAGTTCTAGTGTAGGTGGGGAAGGAGGGAATGTGAACTCTTGTTAACAATGGGTCCATTGATTCCAAGTTCCCAGGCTCTTCTCGAGCCTTCATTCTTTTCTCTCACCCTACCTTCCATCTGCCCTTTCTCTCTATTTTCTAATCTTTTTTCTTCTACTCTCTCTTTTTGCTTATGTCCTTTTAATATCTTTAATGTGTTGCATTCTGGACACTCTGGTTCTTAGTGGGGCAGCTCTTCTTTTTCTTTGAGTTAAAATTTCTGTAATTTCTGGTAATTTACTGTATTTTTTCCTCATTCCTGCCAGTTATGACCTGCCTCCTCCTTGCTATTCAGATTTCAGCTGGCTACAAAGTAATGGCAATAGCAATTTGTGTGCATTTTTGTGCAAGAGACACATTTGCAGCATGCATGTTACTCCACATCACACAGGGCAGAGTACTTTTTTTTTTACATCTACAATAAATAAAGATGGGTAAAGGAGGGAGGCACATGACGAGTGAAGTAAAAGATGACGAGATGGCTAAAGTATTAAGATCACCTGGTGGCAGTAAAAAGAGTACAGCGCAATTAACAAAATCGGCCAAAATTACCTCATTACAAAAGAGTTAATCACTCAGAAAGACAAGACTGAAAAATAGAGAACATCGAATATAAAAGATGCAGATGAAGAAGATGAGGGTCTTAGGGGAGACAGATACCTGCAGCATTTAGCCCTTTAAGCCCCAGAGTGATGAGAGGTGTGGCTCACCTAAATAGACATACTCAAACAAATGAATAGCTCTATGACTATCAGGCTAATATGCATAATATTGATCTCTAAGGATTAGTAGGACCTCAAAGAAACTAAAGGATAAACCAAGGGAAAGTTTTTACATTTTCCTTGCCTAATCTATTGGATTATGGATAACGCCATGACAGCAATAATGCCATACGATAGTTTTGGGTATATTTCCAGAGATGCAACAGGACATGTGATTCTGTTGTGTGGCAGTATTTACTCTCTTATCTTCCAGCATCAAATACATTTTTGCAGCATACAAGTGTGCATTCCTGGTGGATTATTTTACAGTTTTTAATTTATGATACATGGAACAACACACTCAGTGCTACACCAGTCCCCTATATTGTGTTAATGCAGAGGTCTGTGTTAAAATGCAATGTTGCAGAACATACTGTAAGATTAGTCACTTGTTGTACATTGTGCTGTCGATCTCTGTGAACATTTGTTTGGCTGACATGAATGTGGTCAGCCACTCACCATGATAGAATGCCAATGTTCCTTGTCAGCAGCTTGACTCACACTGATAAAATCAGGATGCTTGGGACTTTCAGTCGGGTGCCAACTGCTTTATTTTCTATTGTTAGAAATGTATTTATTGAAACTGTTCTATATTTTTTGAAATGCCCATTACTTTGCTTTAATGCAGATCACTGTGGGTGGTGTTTGCATCTGTGTTTATATGTGTGTGTGTGCTCAAATACCATACTAACACCATAAAGTTTATCCATTCCAGGCAAAAATCAACCATTTGCATATGTGGCAGAACCCCCAGAGAACTAGTGGAATAATGTGATAGAAAATTCCTTTAGAGAAACACTAAACTACAGGACTAAATGTGGAATTTAAATTTGATTACTTTGGCAACTCTCTAAATATTTTATATTATATTTTCATTTACATTCATTTCATTTCAAACATACAAGGCTACTTTCAGCAAAAATACTTGTACCCAATCATATTTTTTTAGGTATTTACATCAATCTTCAAGGCTCCACAGCACAAAACCATTAAATATTTAGGGCAGCTGATTTGCAGTTCATTACTTCTGATGACTCGCAGATTACTCTGAGAGGTACTGGCATTTCTGCATTTAAAAACTCTCCTAGTCTCCTATTTCTTGAAGTTTCAGCGAATTTGATAACATAATGTAAAAGTGGCCAGAAGACAAGTGAGGATGCTATGCTTACATGAGTTTTTCACCTCTTTTCTTAAATAAAGTCTAAACTGCCCGGGTGAAGGCATTATGCATGTGTCCGGTGATCTGCAATTTCTGTGATCACCAGCTACAGTAACGGTCAATCACATCAGTTTGTCTCATCAAGGCATAGGTAATTAGGTTTCTCGGGATGTTTCAAAACAAACAAACTAACAAACAAAAAAACAGCACTGTACAAATTAATATAAATTGCCACAGATAAATTGTAAGATAAGGTAAAATGTAGCTGATGTATATTGGTGCAGCTCAACATCTTTTACACTTCTACTCTGAACACTAAACAAAAATTACAATAAACATATAACAGTAACTTCAAAATATCAGTCCTTATTTATAAACTGTAATAAATATGGAGTAATGTTTTTGTATATATTTTATCAAATAAATGTGCCATGCCATAAAACAATAAAAACAAACATTAAATGAGTTTGGATAATAAAAATAAAATAATGAATAGGAAACTCAATGTTTTGTATAGGCTATGTGCTTAATCATTCAAGAAAAAACTCAATTTCCAGAAAAAGTTGGAACTTTTTCTAAACTAAGATAACTATTTAATCAACAGGGAAATTTACTACACAAAAACTACAATTTGTGATCTGTTATTTTTGCTTGAAGATTGACACACACAATCATAATTATTTAAAACTTCTAAGTGACTGCAAAAGACCTGCAGCAAGACTTGGTGGCAACAAGCATATCTCCAAGTCCACCATTGCTAGGTTGGAGATGAAGTTAGAGAACTAAGAGAGGTTGTCACAGTCACCTGACTTCAGTGGTTGCAGCATGCAAATGCATACATATGATGGACAGTCATACCACAGACTTGTGTTCAACTCCAGATTAACTCAATGTGTCAATATGTGGTTTAGTTTAGAAAAGATATGTTATGGTTTTGTGTAAAGGTTACTAAACTAGTCGTGAAGTAGTGAAGCAATGTACAAGAGAGATTTGTTTCCAAAATTATTTGGCAAAAATGTAAGGAAAAGATGCACCATCATGACTGCTAAAACATAACAAGGACATTTCAGTTCCGTTTCCTTTTTTAACAAGTTGAATGATCCCTTTTTACCAATGAGTACTTCACTGGAGCATTTTTGAAATAACCACATTTGCTTGGTGTTATTTGTTTGATGAGTTTACTTGTGTTCTAATAGGATGTATTCAGTGCTTTTAAATTCACTCAAGTAACTGGGTTGCTGTGGACTTTCTGAAGTAGGATGATTTCTTAACTGTCATGTAAACGGGAAACCTGATATCCCCAGGTAGATTTCTCCCAGAGGCCTCACATTGCTCTGCCATGTACTGTATATGCGTAACCAGATTTCTAGTGTGGGTGGATGAAAGGCGAGATCATTAAACATGACATTACTCACTAAATCACTCTCTGATTCAGATATCACTGGTACAGCTCTGGCTTAAGTCATACTTGTATGGTATCTTGGCAGCACTTCCTGTCCTTTCCACCAGATAACTCCACTGTCTCATAACACATCTCTGCATGTCTTCCTGACATCTCTGCTTGAATGAGAGAAAGGCCTCTGCTGATACTCAATACATCTGCAAATTTCTCTTGCACTTATACCTCATGAACCAGAAACAGAAAGAACATTTTCTGTTTCATTAAAATAGGATTTTTCTTTATTATTTAAGTGCAGAGAAAGTTGCAGAAGAGTTCAGTTTTTAACAGATTTTTATTTAGTTTTTTAAATTGGGAGTGAGGCTGCCTAAAATCCAACAAAATCTGAAACCAATGCAAAGTTCCCCATAGATGTCTAAATAAGAGACTTTTCAATGCTAGTTTTATGGACAATTTTGTTTAGCACTCCACAATTTAGTTGTCATATATGTATCATGTCTGTAGAAATCTTCTGAGGGCAAGGCTCCAGATATTAAATTTTCCGTGCCAAAGTAATTATAATCACCTATTTTGATCACAGAGAACTCTGTATAAATAAATGTACTTCAAAAACGGTACATTACATTGTAAACGTTGGGGACCCGAATAGACCAGTTTCTCTTTTCGGATGAGAAAATGTCCCATTCTGGGACAACATTTCTTCATATTATTCTAACTGCTCAAGAGACCTGGGTCTTCCTTGTCATTTTGCATTTCAAGATGTTCGAAATATTTTCAGTTGATAAAAATCATGATTGCAGGCAAACCAGTTCAGCACCTGGACTATTCTACAATGAAGTCATGCTATGTCATACACGTAGTATGTAGTTTTTTTCAGCACTGATGGTGCCTTTACACATGTGCATGTTCCCCTAGGCACTAACATACTCCTATGGCATTGGCCTCAGGTACAAGCTACAGTGCTTGTTTGAGGATGTTGCTACAAAAGGATATTCAACAGTTATTAAATCCATGGGTGCTGACACAATAGATCATTGTAACCAGCTGGATAAAACAGAAAGCAATTTCGGCATCTCGGGCCTGACT
This sequence comes from Anabas testudineus, assembly GCF_900324465.2. Taxonomy (NCBI): domain Eukaryota; kingdom Metazoa; phylum Chordata; class Actinopteri; order Anabantiformes; family Anabantidae; genus Anabas; species Anabas testudineus. Next base: position 26,520,785 of record NC_046610.1, read on the forward strand.
CTTGCATGTTTAAAGTCTTAGTTAGGTGATAGATACAATTTAGAGTAAAATTGTTTTGCCTTTTACAGCTGAAACATTTCCTACTATAGCTCTTTATGTTTTCTACTTGACTTAGATAATTACTATGATGATGAGTTTAATGGTCACAGGGAGAAAGGATCTCCTGTGGTGCTCTGTGGAGCACTTGACATTGACCAGTTTCAGCTCTACACCCAAAACAGAGCCTACCCTCCTGATCAAGAGGAAGGGGGAAACAACTATGTACTACATAAATGTATAGGCGTAAGCCATGACTATTTATTCACTTCAGGGGAACTCCAGGTGCATGCTTGGGTTGAAGTTGTTGGAGACACATAACTAGGGGACACAGGCTTTCAGTACCCTTAGGCTGACTCCGTCTGCAGCCTTTGTTGGGTGCTCAGTAGATTAGTTGAGAAAAAAAGAAATTGTCAGGATTTATTGTTAGGTTGTGGCCAGAGCCTGTAGTGAAGCATTTTGGGGGTTGGATCTGAGGCTTAGCCTGAAATCTATTGGAAAAATTATTAATTATAAATTCACGCCAGTGATGGTCCCCATGCCCATCCACATCGCTGGTGCTATTTTGTTCAGGGCTTTGTTCCAGTTTCCACCTGCAATCCTCTCTTGCCCCCCTGATCCTGACAGACAGCAGTCTCAGAACCCCTTTCACTGCCACCCTCTCATCTGACCTGAATGCATGTTTTTTGTCTTACTTGCCATTGCTTTGATGTACTTCATGACCCAAGTTCTGTTGTTAGGGAAGCCGCAAATAGTTTTTGTGGGTACACAGAAAAGTTTATGTAATCTGAGAAGTAGTCTGTCAGGGCTTCCATGTCCCCACCGCAGGCTCAAATAGCCTCCTAGTCTGTAGCTTTAAAGCATCCCTGCATGGCAGCATTGGCCCCATCTGTTCAGCTCTTCACAGTTTTAATGGTGGCTAGCTGCCTCTGAACCAGGGGTACATAATTTGGAAGGACATTTATTAGGTTGTAATCTGACCTTCTTGGGGGGGAAGGGCAGTGGGGCTGCATGCCTCTTTAATATTAGCATACATCAGGTCTAGTGTCCCCTCTCCCTTGGTAAGACAGCTCACACACTTGGCAAATGTAGCAAATGTCTTTGTTCATGTTACACATCTAAAGTCACTTGATTCTTCTAGATTAACCTCTGAGCTGACATCAGATAGTCTGACCCTCATGACTCCTGATCTTTACATCCATTACTGGAAAATTGGTCTTAGTCTTAATGAATCTATTAAACCTAGCATTTATAGTATAGTCCCTAATGTGATGGTGATATTACTGCAAACGTCTGCATCACCCTAACCCTCTGTCCTTTTATCCCTGACAGGGATTGTGGTGCAGGGACCTCACTTTCTTCCCTGGGTGCTGTTGCCCTATTTCAGATGTTTTAGATCTGGATCAGCAGAGAGAGCGAGAGAGAGAGAGAGTAGTTTTGCCTTGTCTTTCCCTTCTGTACATCATGTCCTTGTCTGAGATGAACAGGTCATGTGTCTCAGGTCTACCAACTACCTTTAATATCTCAAATTAATATTTGCTTTTTGAGCCGCATTATTATATTTTTCACTTGTACAGTCGCCTCTTTTTTGAGATAGAAAACTCCAATTAAATTAATATAGAAACTATTTAGTCTCAATTATCAGCCTGAAATATGTATTCTCAAGTTTATAATTATTGCTTAATTTTAACCATCTATTTTACATTTCAGCACCTCTGTGTTGTGATGATGACCTGCTGAGATGACTTGTAACAAAGAAAGACTACTTCTAATATCTTTTTGTTCACAGTGTGTCCACATGTGCACATGTGACAAGTATATTTAGAACAATCTGTTATACAAATTGTATTCTTGTTCTTTCATGATATCTAGGTCCTTAACTGCATACAAAGAACCATTTAATAGCCCATTGTCCAATTACTTTTTAACCCTCGCAACCCTTTCCCATACTTTCACTATTAATGTAAACCTAATTGAATTAAAGCTGAGTTTTGACACACCGTAGTGTTACTTTAATTAAATGTACTGAGGTACAGAGCTAGAAGAATAACAAAGCTTTAAATATCTACAGTCTAAACTATATACAATATGGAGAATAGATGGTTGCTTTTTATCCACATAAAGAGGTAAATATTGTGATGTGTTAGCATGTCTCCTGAATACAATGAAAATATCTTCAGAATAGTCTGTTTCATTTAGTCACTATAACAATTAAACAGCAGCAGTATCTCTTATAAACATTAAAAAGAGGTCCAGAATATCATATCAAAATCATAATTCCTCATTGATCATAAGGATATGAACCATATATATCAGTTTACTTTTCAAGCACTGCCAAAAGCCTGTAGCACTTGGTAACACACATTTTGAAAAGACTACTTAAGAAATGTAGGTTAACTAGCTGGAACCATCATGACCTTGGCCCTTGAGTATTTTCTGGCAGAAATGAAGTTGAAAAATACTGTTCCTATTGTAGAGTAAAAACAAAAATGTATTATAATGAGGTTCTGTTCAATACTGAACAACCATCATCATTCTGTCTGGCACACACACACAAACATTTTGACATATACACACATATAGACCCAGGCTGCCATCAGAGTCCTTTAACAGAAACAGCTTTTCCTCAAGAGCAACCTTCACAAAACACTTGAGAAGAACAGAAATTAGAAAATTTTGCTTTTATGTGTTCATTTTCTCCTTATTTCCAGCTTGTTTGTTATCGACCCCAATCACTGGTTGCTGCACGTGTTCAAATTGTGGAGTGGGTTTTTGTCGTTTTTGCTTCAACTGTGAGAAGAATAGCTTAATCAAGACAAATTGGTGCTAATCTTCTCATTCTTTAATGTCAGATTCAGAGAAAGAAGCACAAAGAATAATTTCAGTGGAAGAAAGAATGACTGATATACAACGCAAAGCAGTGATGCAGACATAGATGGTCAGACAGTAATAGAGTTGGAGTGGGACCTACCAACTTGTTGAGTGGTTTAGCAGTAAAATGAAACAGGTCTATTCCCAAGTTGTGCCATCCTCTTCTGTGCTTCTGAAATTAAAGACACAAACACAGAGAAAAGCATATTATACAATCAACAATTAATTTGCAAGCATAAACTCATCACACAATATCCCATATGCATGTTGGTATTCTTTTACCAGATTTTAAGGTCAATAAATTCATTAAGTGTATGAAAATTTGTCTCTATCAGCCCTTTAATAGACTGGTGGATCCAACAATCCAGCAACCACTGGGAGGACAAGTGTTTAAAATAATGAATGGATGAATTTTAATTTAAAAAACACACATTGCATGGTTAACCTTCCCTAAACTACTGATCCTGTACAGTATTTTAACCTGATTTTAATTTTTTGTGGCTACTTTTTGTTCTTTATTTCCTTATTTATAATGTGCAAATTATAAAGCTATGCAAAGGTGCAATGATCATTATGCCAAGATTTTAAAGAAATAGAAGCAATTGTGTTAATTCGGCTCACCATCAGCTGAATTCAGACAAACTTAGTTATTTTGTGTTAAGATAACACAAGGGCCAATAGGAGAATAGCTTCACCAAAAGAAACAAAAAACTTTGGTGGTTCTCAAATGACAAAAGAAATTCATGAAGTCATGTACCATACATGAAATCTACTCTCTCTAAAGAAACACAGGTGTAAATGTTTCACAAATCCTTTGCCCCCTACTTATTGTAATTTGTTTTGATAACATTTTATTCATGCCTAAAGGGAGAAATTCAAATGTCACAGCAAAAGAGAAAAAGTCAAAAACCCCAGGACAAAATAAAGCTCGAATGTAGCACAAAAATACAGACTAAAACAACAAAAATAATAATGATGATGTATCATTTGGGATGTGAGATACAGTAGTTACAAGTGTGTGTGTGTGTGTGTTATTCTGCATAAGAAAAAAGTGCAAGAGAGGCAATGCCAAACTGACAAGTGCCTTAAGCTGTGCAATCAGGCAAATCAGTCTACTGTTATCTGAGTCACTAGAGTTTCCTGGGAGCAACGAAGACCGAGATGTTCAATGGAAGCAGGAACAAAGGACTTCAGACTGTGGGTGGAGCAGCATATTGCTGAAGGAGCTGCTCAGTGCTTATTACTTTGCCTGTCCGCCCTAACCAGCTGGAAACCATCCCAAGTTACAAGTGAGATAGGACTTCTGACATTTCTGTAACATACTCTGTAACTTTTATATGCAGAAAAAACAATGACATTCTCAATAAAACACACAATACGCCTGAATTAGTTGAAGAATTTTCTTGCTGAAGTCAGTCAATAAAAAGTACATTTCCCCATATTATTTTCCTAATAAGTTTAGTTTGTTTGATTAATTTTAAATACAAAATTACCAAAAATAAAATAGGTGCAGGACAAGGACATGTGAATGCCAAGGAGTAGGAAAGGAGGCTGAAGTGTGTCCTGGGAAAGAAATTATTCCTGCATTCAGAAGTGATCTGTGTCCAGTTACCTCTTTGTAAGGTGACTATTAAATGTTTATGAATATTTAATTTTTTTCATGAATTTCTATGGTGTTTGAGTTTGAAAGCATTTATCTATGTGAAGGTTAAATACATATGAGTAGATGGAGAGTGTGTTCACCACCACCACCTTTGACGTGGTGAAAGACTAAACATGTTTTTGATGTGAGTCCATCAACAACACCAACAACAGAAATGTCTGATCTGAATTGTCACACAAACAGAGAGAAGAAGATATTGTGATATTGTTTGAAAACAGGGGCAATAGTGCACATTCATCCCAAGAAGACACAGGTAATGTTGCACAACACATTTTTAAAACATTTTCTTTAAAGAAAGAAGTTAAATCCTTGGCTCCTCTACTCCAACTGCTTCCCATGATGCCTGAACAAAAATCCTACTTTAGGGAGTGATGTATAAACCCAGAGGAGAAAGTGGATGTAGCTGAGAGGAAGAAAGTAGGAAACACCAGGGATACAAACGGGAACATCACATTGTTGAAAACGAAGTAACTAATGTTTTTATAGTGATTACATAAAAACTCAGTCAAAACTGCTGCATATGGGAAAACACACACATAGTACACATGCTAAAGATTGGAGAGGTCCAACTCTTCAATGTGACATTGAGCTAATCAGATTTGAGGGAGGAAAGTGTTTGATAAACAAATTGCTCTCTCTACCCAAGTCCCCCTTCTTCTATATCTCTCCTCTACTCTAACTAATCAGTAGAAGAGCTTTTAAACTGCAGAAGAGGATCCGTATTTACTGACTAATTCAAATCAACAGCCAAATCTACCTCATGACGATGAACAAACAAGTATTTACCCCATAACCACTCTTTACACAAAAATAGCACCTCTGTCAGAAAGGCAGTAAAAGTCTTCAAAATGTAAGGCATTGTAAAAAAACTGGAATGTAACAACACATATTTGTGGGTATGTTTCAAATAGATAAACATCCCTCCATTGAAGATGAACCAAATACTAATATTAAGTCCCTTGTATGGTTGCAAACATGCCACTAATTTTAAAATATATTACTATTTGTAAAAACATAAGAAAAAAAGTAACAAGACTGCAAGAGTTGCTGGGCTTAATGCAGTCAACAATCAATCTGATAATTTAGAGTTCAGTGAAGAGTTCTAGGATGAACACCATCATCAACAACAACAACAACAACAACAATAATAATAAAACTACTACCACAAATAATAATAATAATTCATAGCATCAGTAAAGAGCCATGTCAAGTCATGACACCTGCACTCCTTTACATGTCCCTTACATTGCAGCCATTGGCTGACCTTACTAATACCCTTGTGGCTGAATAGAATTAAATCCCTGCAGCCAAGAACTAACCGGTGGAAGTCTGAAACCAGATAAGTGGTTAGGAAGCTCTTAATCTTATTGCTCATGGCAACAACATACTAATAATCTACTACTACTACCCACCTTTGCTATATACGAGGGGTCACTAACAAGGCGGACCGGGGTCCGGATCCGGACCCAGAAGCTGTCCCATACGGACGTGGAGTTAATTTTACCCGGCGCAGGAGAGAGATACAGACGACAGAGAGGAGAGAGATACAGACGACAGAGAGGAGAGATACAGACGACAGAGAGGAGAGACAGACGACAGAGATGAGAGAGACAGACGACAGAGAGGAGAGACAGACGACAGAGAGGAGAGATACGGACGACAGAGAGGAGAGAGACAGACGACAGAGAGGAGAGATACAGACGACAGAGAGGGAGAGAGACAGACGACAGAGAGGAGAGATACAGACGACATATAGGAGAGATACAGACGACAGAGAGGAGAGATACGGACGACAGAGAGGAGAGAGATACAGACGACAGAGAGGAGGGATACAGACGACAGAGAGGAAGAGATACAGACGACAGAGAGGAGAGAGATACAGAGGACAGATAGGAGAGATACAGACGACGGAGAGGAGAGAGATACAGACGAAACAGAGGAGAGATACAGACAACAGAGAGGAAAGAGAGACAGACGACAGAGAGGAGAGAGACAGACACGGAGAGGAGAGACAGACGACAGAGAGGAGGGATACAGACGACAGAGAGGAGAGATACAGACGACAGAGAGGAGAGTACAGACGACTGAGAGGAGAGAGATACAGACGACAGAGAGGAGAGATTCGACGACACGAGAGTGAGAGAGACAGACGACGAGAGATGAGAGAGACAGACGACAGATAGTAGAGACCGGACGACAGAGAGGCGAGAGATACAGACGACAGAGAGGAGAGATACAGACGACAGAGATGAGAGAGATACAGACGACAGAGAGGAGAGATACAGACGACAAAGAGGAGAAGGATACAGACAGACGACTGAGAGGAGAGATACAGACGACAGAGAGGAGAGACCGACGACAGAGATGAAGGACGACGACAGAGAGGAGAGACAGACGACAGAGAGGAGAGATACGGACGACAGAGAGGAGAGATACAGACGACAGAGAGGAGAGAGATACAGACGACAGAGAGGAGGGATACAGACGACAGAGAGGAGAGATACAGACGACAGAGAGGAGAGATACAGACGACAGAGAGGAGAGAGATACAGACGACAGAGAGGAGGGATACAGACGACAGAGAGGAGAGAGATACAGACGACAGAGAGGAGAGAGATACAGACGACAGAGAGGAGAGGGATACAGACGACAGAGAGGAGAGATACGGACGACAGAGAGGAGAGATACGGACGACAGAGAGGAGAGATACGGACGACAGAGAGGAGAGATACAGACGACAGAGAGGAGAGATACAGACGACAGAGAGGAGAGGGAAACAGACGACAGAGAGGAGAGAGATACAGAGGACAGATAGGAGAGATACAGACGACGGAGAGGAGAGAGACAGACGACAGAGAGGAGAGAGACAGACGACGGAGAGGAGAGATACAGACGACGGAGAGGAGAGAGACAGACGACGGAGAGGAGAGAGACAGACGACAGAGAGGAGAGAGATACAGAGGACAGAGAGGAGAGAGATACAGACGACTGAGAGGAGAGAGATACAGACGACTGAGAGGAGAGAGACAGACGACGGGAGAGGAGAGATACAGACGACTGAGAGGAGAGAGATACAGAGGAAGGAGAGGAGAAAATTGATAAAAGGACGATGAGACTGAAAAAAAGAGAAAAGTTGACAGCAAAGAGTTTTTAATTCGGAATGGACAGACTCCTTTCTGTTCATATTACCCACTGGGAGCACTAAACCAGTGTGTCTGATATGTTCGGAAACTTTGGCTCCTATTAAAAGTGCCAATGTCAAACGGCATTATGAGACAGAACACAAAGGTTTTGAACACATATTATAATCTTCTGGACCTTTGTGTCCAAAAATATTGTGTAACCGGACCTCTTTAAATTTTTGTTGAATACCCCTGCTATATACTATAGATACTATGTGCAGTATACAGTATACTATAGGTATATAAAGTATAAAGTATATTGTATATTGGAGAGATAGTCCACTATTGTGCCCATTTTTAAATGAATACTTGAACATTGTATATTATAGAAAGAAATATACATATTAAAAAAGTAAAATGATTTTGTATTATTTTATAGATAGCACTATCAAAGAAATCAGATTTACCTTTTGAGGATTATAAAACAAATTCAATTTTTTAGTTGTGCAAAGATGAATTGCATTATTACTGTTTATTTAGAATCAGACAGCATGTTGTTTGTCTATCTCAATCATTTCTACTATTTTCAGAATGATATCCCTTTTTCAGAGAAGCAGTTCTGCTACACTGTGTTCTGTATCTCTTTTAGATAGAGGCTTTTTCACTCTGCCAAGAAAACGGGATAACATTCTGCTCGTAGGAGGGTTGGCTGAGCTGCACTGTTTCTCTTTCGCATTCATTCATTCACCCCCCCACTCCATAAATATTATATATATATATTCCTTACCGCTCAATACTTTTTTCTTCTCTGCTATTCTCTGATTTTCAGCCTAATGATGGCCTCCTTCACTTGTATAAACACCTCAAAACCACCTCCAAGATGTTTATCTACTTCATTAGTAGTGGAGTAATGAGGATATGTCAATCAGGTTTTCCAATATTCATGAGCCCTAAAAAATATGTGAGTGTGTGGTTGTAATTGTAATTCCTAAATGGTTAATAGCACAGTTCTCAAGTCCCTAAAATTACAGTTAGGGACTTAACTTAGGTACTTACATCACACAGCGTTTTATTTCAAATTCTATGTGGTGGACAAATCAAAAAATAAAAAATAAAAATAATAATCTTCATTCCATTTACGGTAAATGTCATTGGGACATTAAGAGGTACTATATATCATCTTGTTTAGAATATTTTTGTAAACACAGCTGGTTTTCTGCAATTCTTTATACACATACAGTAACTATGGTTAATAAAAGTTTTAGTTTTCTCTTCTTATTAACTTGAGGGTTAATGATCAATTAAACAGGAAGTGAATCAAACAAAATCACACCTTCCATTTAATCAAAGCTAGATATGGCAATGACAAGCAAAATATATATATTATATATTAAGATGGAAAAAAGAAACGCATCATCTTCTCAATCAAATACAACAAACAGTAAAGTTATAATTATGCCATTTAACTCTTTGATGACTACTGTCAGCTGGCCAGCCTCCGTTGGCTGCCTAGCCTCTGCTTCCATATACACACACAATTCTAAGAATATGGTAACATGACAAGTCTTGTAAAGTCTAGACTTCACTTTCTTCACTGATAATGATATAATTTAAATGAAAAATAAAAACAAACAGAAAAAAACTGATGTGTACATTGTTTGCAATGTTTATGATACAGAAGAAGACTTGGGTATCAAGTGTTGAATAAATGTCATTTTGTAGTAAGAAACCTTTTAGAAAATCTGCTCCCTCCTTTGTTGTTGTCCAAACATGTCTGCATCAACTATGAAACCAGCAATTCTTCAGGATGGCAACATAATACCTGAAGCTAGATTTAAGCTGCTACCAAGAATAGTATATAATAAACTGCTATTCAGTTATACTATTCTTAGTATAAAATGTAAACATCTTGTGCCCATAGTCTGCCCTTTTTTGCTTAAAAACAGGTCCCTGAAGTCCCCAAAATGTGCCTGTAAATGTCCATGCTGAAAATCAATTTAGGTTATTGCAAGCGGCAAGTCTTAAAATGTGTGCCAACAAACCCTCTCAAAAACGACCAGTGTCATCTTTGAGCTTCAGTCCTAACATTAATCCAGCATCCACAAACTGGTTAGAAGTTTACATATACGCACATAAAAACAAACAAATCCACAATTTATTTAGATCCTGTGTGGATAGGAGGATGAAGAGAGACTTCTGTGCTGATTTATATATGTCAAAGGTGAGCTCTGTCCATGCTTTGCCCTCTTCTGCTGCTCTTTGCACAGGAAGTCTGCTGAAGCCAGGAAAAACAATGTTGGACTGTTGTTCAGCCAAGGTTGTCTTATGTTGCCTATTGTTAAATTATTACCATTAATATAAATTCTTCAACCAGCACATAATGTTAAAAAAATATAATACACTCGCATTCAGAAGTTCATTCAGTCAGTTTCTACTGTTGATCTGATGGTACTGGCAAGGTACAGTAACACAAAGATTAAAATAAAAAAATAAATTGTGTAAGCAGCAGGTTAGCAGATCAGCAGCAGTAGCTTTGAGCCTGTGCGTGGCTACACAAGAGGTGTTTGGCTCTATTACAAAAGTGTAGGTCGCCTGAACTCTGACTACTGTGTATTTCTGTGACATGGGAGACATAATTTCATGATTAATTTCATGTTAACGTGGGCTGGTAGTCCCCCTGGTAATTATTTAGTTACATCACTTGCACAGTCATCCAACCAAATATCTATGAAGCACTGCCCCTCCTCACAGCGCCATGTTTGTCTGTGATTCACCTTACAGCATGTTTACAAATGAAAATCTTCAGATGGTCTATTTCCCCTTAAATCATGGAATTAATAGTCTTCTTAATGCTTGCTATGCTTTCTCTCCAGGAGGATTGCACCTCAGTTTGTTAATTGATTTGGCCCGTTTTTGGGAGATCAAAGTGAAGTTGTTTTGGTGTACACCCAAGTACTACAAGAAAAAGTATGTGAACCCTAACTCACAACAATACAAAAACACAGAACACTGAAAATAATAGTACACAAACAATATATGTTTTCATGTTTTTATTGAACATAACATGTAAACATTCACAGTACAGAGTTGCAAAAGTATGTGAACCTTTGGACTTAATAACTGGTTGACCCTTCTTTGGCAGCAATAACCTCAACCAAACGTTTCCTGTAGTTGCAGATCAGACCTGCACAACTGGAGTAATTTTGGACCACTCCTCTTCACAGAACTGTTTCAGTGTAGCAATATTCTTGGCATGTCTGGTGTGAATGGCTCTCTTAAGGTCATGCCACAGCATTTCAATCGGGTTGAGGTCAGGACTCTGACTGGGCCACTCCAGAAGGTGTATTTTGTTCTGCTGAAGCTATTCTTTTGTTGAATTATTTGTATGATTTGGATCATTGCAGCAGCAAAGCAGCGCCAAACCATGATGCTCCCTCCGCCATGTTTTATAGTGGGGATGAGGTTTTGATGTTGGTGTACTTTGCCTTTTTTTTTCTCCACACATAGTGTTGTGTGTTTTTCCAAACAACTCAATTTTGGTTTCATCTGTCCACAGAATATTTTGCCAGTAGTGCTGTGGAACATCCAGGTGCTCTTCAAACGTGCTGCAATATTTTTTTTGGACAGCAATGGCTTCCTCTGTGGTGTCCTCCCATGTACTCCATTCTTGTTTGATGTTTTCCTTATTGGAGATTTGTCAACAAAAATGTTAGCATGTGCCAGAGATTTCTGTAAGTCTTTAGCTGACACTGTACAATTCTTCTTTACCTCATTCAGCATTCTGCACTGTGCTCTTGCAGTCATCTTTACAGGACGACCACGCCTAGGTGAGTAGCAACAGTGCTGCAACAGTAAACCCAAGACTGGTGTGTGTTTTCAAAGGGCAGGACAGCTTTCAGCAACACATCCAATATCATCACACTGATTGGACTCAAGGTTGGCTCACTCCTGGCTCCAATTAGCTCTTGAAGAAGTCATTAGGCTAGGGGTTCACATACTTTTTCTGCACTGTGAATGTTTATATGTTATGTTCAATAAAAACACGAAAACATATAATGTTTGCATACTTTTTCCTGCAACTGTTTTACTTTGTTCACAATGAAAATGAAATGGAGCCAAAACACAAAACAAAATAGATTAAATTCAAACAAACTCAAGCCTATTGGTGTGGAAGCAGTTGGAAGGCTCCATTGCCCAATACACAATGACTATGGTAACATGCGTAAAAGAAGGAAATAAACTTACACCTAAAACCTTAAAATATGCTTTTGGTTGCTTTATAGCCAATATGTGGGCTGTGTAGCTGAAATGATTAAAATAGGAATGTATTGGTCACATTACATTATTATAATAACATTACAATAACATAAAGGCAGCTAACATGCATTAAGTGTAGACAATGTGTAAGAGCAACATGGAAACTCTACCAGAAATTTTGTTTCCTGCATATTCATAGACTGAAACATGCTGAAAACCAATAGCAAACAAAATATTTTTAAAACTGATATTCAATAGAAATGTTATGCTCTACTACTAAGATCACACTTGACAGAATTCAAGTCAATATTTGTTTTCCACAGATTTCCCCTGTCACTGCTGGAAATTCTGTGTTGTATGAATAGGAATACAGCTCCACATTTCTCTCCCTTTAATATTCCGCAGCACAACAGTGTCTAATTTGCATAACCATAGAAAAACTAAAACACAAAGAATCCTTGTGATCTTTCCATTTTACATGAAATCACTCCTCTTCTAATTTCTGTGGATGTATGTCTGGTCAGTGGAAAACTCAAGTTCTGAGTGTTTCTCTCTCTTTACCTTCCATTTGCTCTCTTTTGTCTCTTAGTCTTGTTCGAAGCAGCATCTCCTCATGTTAAGTTGATTACAAAAACATATGGCTGATTGTCACACCATAAAGAAATATTACTGTATTTGTTGATTAGTGAGAAATTTTTGACTTGATTTCAAATGGCTAGTGTGTACATGCCCACCTGACACAGAGATAAGATAAAAGTAAGAAGATGATGAAGAACATGGGTCAAAATCTTTAATGTCATTGGGCAGAAACAAACAATAAAATCAGCTAGAACAGTTGTGAATTGAAATAAAAAAAGAAAAAAAAATGCTACATGTCTTTTTTTTCCAGTAGTAGTGAAAGAAATGGTTCTCTTTTGTTTTATTCACATTATTGTATTGCCTTGGTTACACACACTCACATACAAACTCACAGTTGCACATCTACACACATATACAATGTATATGCATTGAAGTACTACACACAGACATACTCGACAATCCACTCACACTCAAACTCTGTGGAGAGAGAGGTGACTGTGTGACAGTCTCAAAGCAACAGCTGCAGATGACCTCACATGACCCTTGAGGTTGTCATGGTAGCGTCAGTCTTGTTCCTGCTACAACGCCACACTGTTCCATTACTGAGCATCATTATTTATTTATGAAACCTTTACTTTACAAGCTCATGGTGTGTCTGGAAGTGTGTGTGCGTGTTTGAGAGGTTTTTTTTTGTCTTTTCACATGACTGCAAATAGGTAGATTCTTTTGCAGGGATTGTTTATGCTCACATGTGTGTATGTGTGCCTTAGCCTGTGAGCCTACATGCAAAGGCTTGTAGCCTTTTCAAAAGCTAAAACAAGTATAAGATTCCATGGGGAAGAGTTCAATGAGAGGCAGAATTGTGGAATTATTTATTTTTATATTTCTAATTTATGCATGCATTCACCTGATTGGGAGTGTTTACTCTAGGCAAGAATGTTAATGCTAAAGTTAGTAATCAGTGCAGAATGAGTGCAAGAAAGTAGTCATATCGTTCAAGCTTTTTGTTCAGCTTTGGTTATGATGGCCTTTATTTCATAAAGACAGTTACTGTAAGATCCTGGTAAAGCAGAGTACTTAATACTAAAAAAAAGACCTCACATATTTTAATCTGTTGGCTTTTATGATGCTGGGTCAAAGGCTCTTTCACCATAACAAGAAAACAGCTCTTGGCAAAACCTGTTTTTTCTATTTTATTTAAAAACAGGTGGAACATTTTGATTGATAGGAAACATTTTGACAGACCTGAAGGTATAGTTTCTGTCAGGGTGCAAATCCATTAAGATATCAGGAAAGGAGGAGTTCAATACCCTTCTGAAAAATATTCTATACTGTTAGTAAATCAGATGAGGTTAGCTCCATGGTACAATTCACAAATCTATATGCTTACAGCAGACATCACGTAAACTTGGAAAGGAGGTGGCATTCCAGGATTTTTAATAAATCTTGCCTAGCCTAGAAAGACATTTTAATAAAATATAAAACAGCCCTCCAAAATGCTAGAACCACATATTATTCTTCACTGATAGAGGCAAATAAGAACAAACCCTGTTTTTTTCAGTACTGTAGCCAGGCTTACACAGAGTCACATATCTGTTGAGCCTAGTATCCCTTTAACTCTCAGTAGTAAAGACTTTATAAATTTCTTCAGTAATAAAATCATAACTATTAGAAAAAAAAATTATCACATGCTAAATCCCTGCCACTGGCATAGATGGATTGTACAACAGGTCTACATTAATTTGTAAGACTTCACTTGTACTTAGACCTAGACCATCAACATGTCTCTTAGACCTCATCCAAACTAGACAGATGTTTTACCTTCGATCAGCACGTCCTTAGATTAGATTGATCTATCTTTACTAAGAAGCTACGTAGGCCTAACGGTTTGCTGTAGTCAAACCTCTGCTCTTGACTCAGGGGTTTTAGTAAATTGTAGAGCAATATACAACCTTCCCTTTATCTCTAAAATAATTAAAAATTGTTTCAAAGCAATTATGTGACCACCTGCTCAGGAATGACCTGTATGAAGATTTCCTGTCAGGATTTAGAGTAAATGTCACTAACTATCTTCTATTAGCATCACACAGCCAACTTCTCTCTATACTAGTCTTGTTAGATCTTAGTGCTGCATACAGATCAACACTATAGATCACAACATTTTATTACACAGATTGGAACATGTCCTTAGGATTGGGATTGGAAAAGGAACAGCAATAAGCTGCTTAAATACTATCTATCAGATAGATTCCAGTTTGTGCATGTTAATGATGAGTCTTCTGTGTACACAAAAGTTAGTTATGGAGTTCCACTCATCCCAACCGGTTGAAGCAAATGGCCACCTACCCTGGGCCTGGTTCTGCTGGAGCTTTCGTCCATAAAAGGGCGTTTTTTTCTCTTCACTGTTGCCTAGTTCTTGCTCAATTGTGATTGTTGGGTTTTCTATATAACTTTGTATCCAGTTATATTTAAAGTATATTTTAAGTCTTAAACCTTACTCTGTAAAGTACTTTCAGATGAGTTCTGTTGTGATTTGGTGCTAAATAAATAAAATTTAATTGAACTGTTTGTAAACACAATAGTACACTGTAGGATTAGAGTTTGTCAACTGCATAGTATACTGCATGATACAGTTTGTAAAAATAGGATGTTGTGATAATTTATTAGATTTTTTTACAGCTTTGGTTTCACCTCATCTTTAAATATCATGCCAGTGCAATACTCACAGTACCTGATGATTAGCAGAGTGCTGATTAAAGCTATATTATATCACAGAGCACAAAATATGACCTGGATATCTACCTGAGATATTATATACTGTTGATGTGTGTGTGATAACCTTGTGTGTGTCCGCTCCCTGTCACTATCCTAGGCGCCTGCAGTCTGAAGGAACGCATCTGGTTTCAGCATCTGGACACACACACACACACACACACACACACACACACACACATTGGAAGTGTGTCAGATATAGTCATTGAGCAGACACCAAGAAGGTTATCTGTCATCAGAGCCTGCAGTTATGTTACACATGTACACAGTTAAAAAAGACTGAAGTCTGCAAAGATTCGCTGTCATGTAGATAATGGTTTCCTAAAAATTGCTTTTTAGTGGAAACTGGACTTGTTTTAAGTTGGGACATTTCAAATCGCATTTAGAGGGCAAAATATATTCAAGAAGTTAAACCAAGTCCAGTTCCCAATGAACTAGAGGTAGAATTTGCCAATTATAATTTGTTCATAGCTGTCAGTGAACAACACTGGTAACATCACTGCCCTCCATGTGGGAGACTGGGTTTGTATGCCAGCTGCAGCCTACCTCCAGCAGGTGTCCTTAGGCAAGACGTCCTTAGGCTCACCCTGCCTTTCCTTGTACCTTGTAAGTTGTTTTGGATAAAAGCAAAATTACTTTCCACAGATAAATGGTTAATGGATGATACCTATGTTAAATGCGTTCATAATGTTAATACAACTAGGAAACATATATGCCATATAAGCATTTATCTAAGTTAAGCATGTGTGTGCCAACAACCATGTCTCCTTAAAATAGTTTTTACTATCCAAGCAAACTACACCCAAAATGATATTTTTGTAGTGAATGCAATAGTAATTTATGTTAATCTTATGTTACGAGTCAGTATTCACGTTTTATTGAATAAATGACATAGTACCTTTGTAGGTAGTATTTTTTTATATAAAGACATGTGACAGCCCATATTGTTTCCCTGATATTATGCAAGTGCTGAATCCAACCATAAAAATAACATTGGATTTACAAAACTGAATGTTGTACTGTTACCTGTGCAGTCTATCCTCATGTTGTAGTGTTTACAACTTGTCGTTTGAAAATATGGTCAATATGTGAATACAACAAAAACATATTGGTGACTGCGGTTTGGTTGTATAAGAACATATTTTTTTGTGGACAGCAATACATTTTGATAGAATGCTATAAACAACACATTTTGAACTTAAACATTTGTAAATCACATTGTTGAACTATAAAATGTTGTATGATGAAGAATGAAAGCCTCTAATAAAAATATGTCTTATATTTGCCTAATATTTTTAAAAACATTTATATATATTTTTTTCCAAATTAATTTAAATAAAGGATATAAACAAATAATGAAAAAAAAAAAGAAAATATTATTAATAAAATAATAATATAGATATTACATAAATTATATACAATTTGCAATGAAAGATGTTGGGGTGTTTGATATGTCTAAAAAATGTGAATGGAAAATATGCGTATTGTTCAGGTGGTGACCAGATCTTATTTTAGAGCTCTTTCAGTAGAGACCCACTGGACCCACATAGCTGTAAAATGCCCTTTATCGCACCTGGCAATAAAATGTTTCTGATTCTGATAGCTGCATATCTGGATATTCATTGGTTAGGTAGATTATCAGTGTTCAATTTTTGTAATCAGAATTGTTTTTTACTGTGTATGCAAGTAATAATCTAACTTTAATTGTGCTGTTAATATGTGGAAATGCATTGTCTATTTTTCAGCTGGGGAGCCTGAGAGATTCAACTTCCAAAACTAGCATAAAAAGAAATGGAGCTATATTTGTTTAGAATGTGAACAAGGTTTGTGAAGAAAGGTTTTACCAGAAAATATTGATAAACTATTGTTCCCTGCATTTAGCAAATTTATCTGATGTGATTTATCTACAAGCCCTAAGGTTGGTGGGTTGACTCCTGGTTCCACCTATTTCCTGGCCACCTCTCAAAGTGTCCCTGGACAAAACACTAAAGCCTGAACCCTTGGTGCTTCAAAGAGGCTGCCACAATCTGTTATTGATTCTGTTTTTAGTATTCACAATCTAATTACAAATTCTGACTCTGACACTCATGCAATTCATCACACAACACCATATAGTAGTGCTATGTTTTTAAGGGAGCAGTGTTGTGACAAGTCCTGAGAGTTTAAATCACTATTTAAATACATTACCTGGTAAGAGTAAATGAGTCAATATATTTAGTATATCATTGATATATCTTACTCTCCATACAGCTCGATTTAATCAACAGTGATAAATCACACCATATGAATGTAGAATTTTTAGCATTGCCAACATAAGGTAAATACATAATTTAAAAACTGCATTTTGTATTTGCTTGAGTTGTCTTTGTCTAATATTAAGATTGTGTGATCATCTGAATCATTTGAGTTTGACAAATATGCAAAAAATAAATAAATAAATAATAATGTTTTCACAGCACTGTATGGGATGAATTGTAGTACCTCTGCTAGTGTATTGTCACTATATACATGATGTTACTGTATAGTAGCTTTATTTGTTTTATGTTAAAATATACTGAGTATAAGTATACATGCAGGTGCATTGACAAATGGGCATGTATCTGTGCTTTGTCCCGCCTTGCTGGAACTGAGAGCTAATTAGAGTTTTATAGCAATGTGTAGAGTGCTCCACTGGATAGGGATGGATCTAAATATCTGCACGGGATCTGTGATCATTTATTATGGCTTGGCGTCCTGCTTTTGGTATGTTCCCAAGTCCATTATTATGGTTCAATGAGCATCAAATCCCACGAAAGCCCCTAGCAGAATGTGTAGATTTTCAACCATACAGATCTGTTGCATTTCGTGTTAAGCGGGTAAGATGATAATGTTTTTGTTTTTCTTTGGTTTTGCTGTATTGTATGGTTTAACTATATTTTATTTATTTGTGTGTTCAAATGCATATATGTATTTTAACCTTTAGCTTGAAATTTTTTTTTCATTTTTATTGCATGACTTTTTAAAGTAATTATTTGTCTGCATTTTTTATTTATTGTTTCATGTGTCTGATTAACCTATTTTTAGCACCTGCGGCCAATTTTAGACTGTGCCTCAGCTAATGGTGTGACTACAGAATCAGTACTGTCCTACAGGTGTAAGATCATCACCACAGGCTTCAAAAACACCAGAGAGAGGCACAGAAGACTAAATTAGGCTGGAGAGAGACAGAACGCTGAGAACAAAGAGACGAAAGGTATGCTGAGAGGTTGCCCAAAGATATGTGAGAACCAGCAGGGGTGACAGACAAAAGGGAGAACAAGATGAACCATGATGACAGAGGGGTCTGGATGTGAAGTGGAGGATGCACGGGGGGACACGGGATGAGATGCAGATGGATGGGGCAGAATAAAGCAGCCATGAGGTGTGAGGAAAGACAACCATGATGCCATGAAACCAGGGAGGAAGCAGAGGAGCCACAGCTGCTGGGGGTTCCAGCAGGGAAGTGAAAAGAACCACAATCAAGATGTCAGTGATGAATTTGAAATCTTAAAGGCAGAGAATAGAAGACTCTGGCCACAAAGCTATGAGTATATTTAACTTCAGAGCTCTGCTTTTTGATGTATGGATTATAGACCTTTTTGTATTAGAGCAGTAATTGCAGATTTCTGTTTACCGAAGTCACCTCTGTGGCCTCTGAACATTAAAATATCTTCCACAGACAAGACATTGGCGTGGCTATAGGACCAGAAATGCTGCAGAATAATTAGAAGCTGCCATCTCGAATCCCCTCCAAAGGGGATGACGATAGGATGGCAACATTCTGTCCCTGACCTAATGGTGTTTAATTTTATTTTTAGAGATTGTGGTTGATTGTTTTATAATTTAGTTTTATTTTATTCTTCAACACATTTTTAGTTATTAAAAAAGAATGCAACCATCATGCTACTTTCCACCAAATTTAAAAGAACCTGAACGCTTTAACTTAAATTTGCTTTAAATTTTAATTGTGCTTTTATACTAGTGGTGTGGTTGGCATCTATGCCATATGTTAAAAACTATTTTAATGTAACCTAACTGGACTCACATTAGCCTTGTAAAAATTCAAGTAAATCCAGTTGGCATTTCACTGAACATAACTTTTCAGGTTTCTATCTAACATTGATCCAAAGAGGTGCTCTAGGTATGTAAAATTCACAAAAATAACAATATAATTACAAAATGATGGAAAAAAATCTTACCACTAACATAATAACAGTTTGAACTGAATGTCCAATTAATGAAGGTTTCAGTTTCACTTAAGTGATCATGAGGCAGGTAATGATGACCTTGCTTGACATACTTGTATAATCAAATTTAATTGAGTATAATAATTAATTTAGTATTCACCTTATATTTAGTTACAATAATGAAACAATGTAGTTAAAGTATTAATTTCCAAATCAGTCTGCATACCGTGTTCATTGTGGACAAGAATAACCAGCCAGGACACTAAATCGCCCCAGTCGTTATAATATTGTGGTGAACAGGGGTTAGCATAGGCAGTTGTGACCAGTGAGTGGCTCTACATCTAATGATTCCCATGCTGACCTCTATTCGTTGGTGTTCATCGGCCCTTAGACTATTGACATTAACAGGACTTTACTGGATTCAAGAGTGAAATTAGTGAATGAAACTGGTTTGGGTTAGAGCTATTGTAGACAATACTTCAACAAAAAGAATCTATTGATGATCACCTACATCACATATAATTCAATTTGCATAATAGCACATAGATAAAGTAATTTTGGAGAATTTAGGGATTCATTAGTGCACACTTAGAAAGACCATAGAGACGGATTAGATTCAGTACTAAGGTTACTTTCCCGACACATGGGAGCCCAGCTACTG
The DNA here is from genome assembly GCF_900324465.2 of Anabas testudineus. NCBI lineage: Eukaryota > Metazoa > Chordata > Actinopteri > Anabantiformes > Anabantidae > Anabas > Anabas testudineus. Next base: position 26,540,951 of record NC_046610.1, read on the forward strand.
TAAGTGGGCTGATGAAACTAAGACTGAAATTTCTGGGGTGATTTACAACTAATAGAAAACTTATGTTATTAAATCCAAGGATTTGTTTATGTTTTTCTCCAGCAATTGGAATGTTCTATAAAGGATAGAATCAATAAAGATGAAAACGATGACAAATTAATGTAAATAATGGTAAACAAATGGTTCACGTGTTTTGTTTTGTTTTGTTTTTTGCCACTGTGTATTTTGTGATTTTGAACAGGTCTATGTGTAAACATTTGCCTACTAAAGCTATTTATATTAAGATTATGTTCAAAATTGTGTTGCAAACTTGACATAATGTAGTGGTTAAACAAACATACAAATAAATAAATACAAACATACATAAATAAGGCAAAACATTATTTTCTTTTGTTTCACTCCTGGCTCAGAATGTGCTATGCTGGTGGCCACTGCAATCACTTTTTGGGGAAATACACAGATACAAGCATAAAGATAGACAAAAACACAGGTTTCAGCAGTTGCAAGTATATTGTAGGAAAACTAAATAAGGGACAAGGGGACTAAAGCAGAGAGAGACAAATGGAACTAAGTAACATATTGGGCCAAGTCAATTTCATTCACTCACTAGGGAACAATGAAGAAAAAAAACTATTTGTAACAGTTTGTAGACACAAACACTCACTGGTGCCGCCTATTTTTCACTTAAAAAAACAGCTTTCAAAGAATCAAAAGAGAGACATACAAAACCAAAAATGTTGAGAAAATAAATGACAGGGAGATAGTGCCTGTAAGGAAAACATGAAGAGATATAAAAAATATTTTGATTATGGCACTTCATCTGAGGTGTGTGTCAGTGCATGTGTGCATGTGAAAATTAGATGATTTGCCTCTGACTGCATATATTTCTGTGCTTTGCCCTGCTGGTTGTACATATTCCTATTTCTATCTTAGCAGGGGCACCCCCTGACAAGCATATCTGAGTCCCTTGAATTCTTAACCCTCACCCCCTATCTAACTTAGACCCAAGTCTTAAACCTCAAATGCTGCATGAAGGTGTGTGAAATTACTTAGTAACCACCAAAATGTCTACTGCGCACATGTATACTATGAAAATTTGTCATCATTTCCTGGTGAGTAGTGACTAACCAAATAGTACAGGGAGGTGTGTGCACCAGCATGCATTAGATACAAATTTAACCATCAGCTAAAACTTTCTCCTGACATTTATTTAAGCAAATTATTTATCTTTAAATATGTTCAGAAAAGTGCTAAACAAATGAAATTATTGTTATAATCCACAGTAAGCAGTCTGAGTACAACCACCGCCTTCCCAGAAAAACAACAACAAAAAAAAAAACAAAACAAAAACAACATGGACAACACAAGGGGAAGCAGCTGGTAATAATTCAGACCTACAGGTTTAATTAAAGCCACTCTGTCACCGAGTGTTCAGATATCATATCCAATGCAGATATTGATCCACAGTCCTTGTGCCTTAAACCAGCAGCATCAGTTCCAGGGACAACAAAAAACTGATCAGCTCTGCTCCAACCTAGCCATACCAACTAGTGACATATTCATATTGTATTATATGCATTTCCACATTCCTTGGTATTGCACATCACATCATCTCAACAAAAAATTGCACAGAATGCTTAATAGTTGCCTGTTTTGTTCTCTAGATTTAACTGTGTGCAATTTGTTATCTATTGCCATCTATCTATTTTTGAAATTAACATTTTGTGCGGGGGTACATGTTATCAAGTATTTTAATAATTTTTATAAAGGATTCATTTGCTGACATATTTTTTGATTATTTCTTGAATCATTCTGGAACTAGCAGGATATAGTGAGTACTTCTTTCTCCAACCAACATTATTTACCTTTTTATATGCCTCTGCACCAGGGTCGGATGTATTATATTTTCAGAGTGGCCTGTCTGGCCACTACGGAGCGCTTGGAGCGAATTTCAAGTTTGACACAAATGTCAACTTGGAATCAATGATCATGTTCATTCAGTTCTTGCAGCCCATTCTTAATATGCATGACCTCTTAACATGTCAAAGCTCATTTGTGCAAAACCCAAGCAGGTCTCATGATTATGTGTCAATAGAGGCCAACTGCACTTAGCAGTAGGGCAGGAGATGCATATCATTGAAACTACCCTAATTGTAATTGTGACTGGACCAGAAGTAAGATAATGAAGACAAAATATGAAAGTGGTTCATGTGGGGGGAAGACTGGGGTGAATGAGTGAAAGGATTTTGAGCAAGACTAAAATTAGTGACTCTCTCAACTGACTCAGCTAACTCTTTCAAATTAGCGTTGTTTTAGTAATTTGTTATTTTAACCCAAGCCATGTTTTCCCTAAATCTAACCGAGATTGTTTTTTTTTTTGTAGCAGTGATTATCAGTGAAGATTCTAAATCATCCAGGTGAAGTTATCAGGAAGTTGAGTCATGGCAACTGGACTTCCTTCTTGCACTAAGTCCTAGGTTCATGCAAAAACCTGGTCATTCCCTACATGGTAGGGTTGTCCGTTGGAAAATTGTCCACTTGTCATCTTTAAACCCACTAACACACTCGTCCAACCCAAAAGATGGTTCTCCAAAACACAAGATGAGCCGTATAGTGTATGTGGTTCAAGCAGTGAAGAATGCTCTGAGCTGTACATTGGAGAAACTGAGGGGCCACTACTCATGAGGATGACACAGCACAGAAGGACCAACGCCTCAGGACCTGAATCAGCTGTGTACCTACATTAAAACTGTGATTGATTGATTTATATCATCATGGAAATCATGAATTGCTGGAGTAGAGCCCTATTAAACCACACATGGAGTCAGGAAACAGTCAATAAGCAGCTGATAACATTTCAAACAGGTCTAACAGCTAACTATGGTTTGTGTCATTTATCATGCATTCAGTGTTTTAAAGTTGTTTAAATTCAGTTTATTTTAAGGCAGCGATTAAAAGAATTGAAACTGGCATTGATGAAGTCTGCTCCACATACTACTGCATATGTTTTAGCACAGAAAATGCTGGAACTGTTGTCCAAGGGAGCTGTGTAAATAAATCTACACAAAGAAACAAACAAAAGTAGCAGAAGCAGTGCCGCCACAGTTTGCTCCATGCCACCAAACTTGTGGTGCATGGAGTAGGTTTCATAAATGTCAAACACCAGCTGGGGATTATAAACTAGACTGAAAAAGGAATAAAACACTAAATGGCAGGGAAAAGGAAATAAATTATGACCTCTTTGACTTTGGATAACAGGTGCTGTATTTGTGAAAACCATAGCATAAATTATTTGTTAACCTCTACGGTGCTGATTTCTATGTTGATGTGTCAGTGTTAATGAAGAAAATGTCTACAGCATTCCAGAGTAAAACCACCATCCTGCACACTTCTTCTACTATCACAAAAGGTCAACTAGCTTTCAGGATTCTCCACTCATTTACTGCAACATCATATAAAGTGGACATCAATTTGTACTCAGATAAACAAAAGACAAGCCACTCACATACAAATAGCTACTTAACTCCCACATACATTCCTCTTTGCAAAATGCATTCCATTTGATCATTAAATATATGAGTTAGACCAAAAGCAGTCAGAAAGCATGGGTGCAGAGCAGTGAAGCTATGTACAGACACTCCTACGTGGATGTGTCTATCTTCACCGTGGTATGAGCAGACAAAGATGTTCAGGCAAGTGGCAAGACAAGGACTTACTTTATTTGTAAACACTATATATATATATTAGATATATATATAGATAGATATATTGCAACACTGCTTATATTACTATCAGGAAGATGATATGTTGCTAGGACATTGGGCTTATGGCAGTTGGTCTCCGACCATATTATTTTCCCATGGAATTAAATCATATCGTTACTGTACTTACAGTACATTCAACCAAGAGCAAATAATAATGTTCCATGTGAAGTCATCCATGAGACTGTTGTCAGGATACAAACTCAACATTCTGAGGCCCTAATTATAATATTAGATTTTAATCATCTGATTGTCAACTTACACCTGACTGGATTTTCCTAGTTAGTCACCTGTCCCATCAATAAAGGTAGAACACTTGATTTAGTATATGAAAGCATCACAGAGACCTGCAACCACCATCACAGTGAAATTGGTCATATCGGCACTGATGGACAGGTTGACTGTTTTTACGGTTTATATCAACTTCTGTAGACACACCATTATATCTATCTATATCTTGCACCCAAGCAGAAGGATACAAGGCAACTGGACAAACAGTGACTGGATTGAGGTTGCACTAACTGGAGGCTGTGGTGGAGAGATACACACAGAAAAACTCAACTTATCTAAAAGGTACAGCAGATTCCTCATCCCCGTGGCCATCAGGCTCCACAACACCCTAGTCAATGGCAGATTATTACTTATTACTTTCACTATCTTTCTATGTACAAGACTACCTGAATTTCCCTTTGGAAATGAATAAATCTAATCTTATCTTATCTTATCTTATCTTATCTTATCTTATCTTATCTTATCTTATCTTATCTTATCTTATCTTATCTTATCTTATCTTATCTTATCTTCATCAAGTAGTATTAGGAGACTTGTTTATGTCTAACAGAGAAATTATGCTGTTTACAAAACTTGTCCCACACTGCCCATGTAAACCACAGTTCATAATATGAGTGTGTCTGCATCTGGACAGTGTTTCTGATTCATTGTGTCAGAAGCAAAAACAATAATCACTGCATGAACCAACAATATACTACAGTAATGCAGCAGGCAATTGTTGTCTTTCAATTCTGTTACATGAGCAATCACCCACTAATATGACTTAAAAAACATAAGCAGTGTGCCCAGATGAAAATAAGAGTTATGACTACAATTTATAGCCTCTTGTCCAAAGATTTTTTTCTCTCATATACAAGTGGAGAAGTTCTGTACAAAAAACTACAACTTATGTTTTCACTACTACTGCAAAAAGCTGCAGTAAAATGGAAAATTGGGTGGAATGAAATGAAAGCATATAATGGTTTTCAAAAAAGGGAACAAAAAATCTATTAAGAAACTATTGTTTTGTGTTTTGTTACATTGTGAGTTTGAAGCACCATGTCTACGCCTGTATATGTGTGTTTGTTGTCCAGCTTGAAATGCCAAAATGCCACATGGGACAACAGAAAAACGGCTGATGTGGACAGTATTCCAAAATCATTGGGGTGTGTGTGGGTGTTTTAGTGTGCAAGTGTAAGTCTAAGCTGGCTGTTTAAATTGCCATGGGAATTTTTTTGTTTTGTTTTGGTCAGACAACATCATAGATCACAGTGATTTTTATAACCCAAAGAGCTGTCTCAACTAGAGCAAGGAGGGTGACATAAAAAAACAGTGATACAGAAAAATAAATAGGAGGAGGCCTCTTGAAAATTTTTGAAAAGTTTAATAGATTTGAGAAAGAAAGCCTCCCACTTTATCTAACATAAATGGTAAAATGTTAGGTGGTCTGCACTTATATAGCACTTTTCTACCGAGCTGGTACTCAAAGCGCTTTACACTGCATCTCATTCACCCATTCGCACACACAAACACACACCAATGGTAGAGCTGCTATGCAGCTGACCTGACTCACCGGGGGCAACTTGGGGTTCAGTATCTTGCCCAAGGACACTTTAGCATGTGACCGTGGGAACCGAACCACCAATTCTGCGATTGGCAGACAACTGCTCTATCTATTGAGCCACCCTGTGGCTGTGGTGTCATAACACAAAATTAATATTGGAAAATTTTATACATTTATATAAATATCACTTTGTGGCCTTCACTAACACTGTAGCTTAGACTTGTTGCATTATAGTTACATTTAAGCATATAGTTACGGTAAACATTTAAGCATTTTACTCATTATGCCAGATTTACGTTTTGTGCACATACACCATTGAGTCATAACTTCAAATCTACCTGGTGGTTTTAATGTGGTAGACACAGAGTCAGCATTCGACACTTTCATGCTGCCATGATTGCCAATTATCAAAAGTCAGAACACACTGCATTGCAACAATTGTGTATGAGGCAAGATAGCCCAGACCCGTCCATAATTATTTAATCAATCAATTAAAATTTTTTGGTCCTGTCCCTTTACCAACTCTGTGACAAGAGATAAAACACAGGTGGAATAAATGAAATAAAAAAATAGAAAATTCCTAAGCCCTGTATTGGTACTGTGCTACCTTCTGGAAGTTTCACCAACTCACTGAGCAACAAAGGAGTACCAATATGGTCTAAAGAGCTAAACTAGAAGACCTATAGATCCCTATTTAGATGATGCAACTCTACTATCTAGAAATATGGCAGCTTATTTCTAGATAGTAGAGTGAAATTTATAAAAAAAAAATATATGTATATAAAACATATTCCAAATATTCAAACACCAACATGAAGAGTGATTTATAAAAACCTAATAAAAATAAAGACAACTCCTCCTTTACTCTGTCTTACTGAAACCTGGCTGGAAGCAGGAAGAATATGTCTGAATGAGTCAACCCCCCCCCAAGTCATATTAATTATCATGTTCCTAGAAGCACAGGTCAGAGTGGAGGAGTAGCAGCAATCTTCCACTTAAGCTTAATAATCAACCCCCGACTTAAACCTAGTTTTAATTAATTTGAGAGCCTCACTTTTAGCCTCTCTGATCTCAACTGGAAAAATAAAAAAGCCAGTCCTGTTTGTTATTGTGTACCGTCCTCCTGTCCCTTACTCTGAGTGCTTAACTGAATTATCAGCTTTTCTATCTGATATAGTTCTTAGTGCAGATTATATTATTTATTTTGATGATTTATTATAGTGGGTGACTTTAACATAATAGTATAATAATATATTATAATATATAATAACTTAACTGCATTTAATTCACTATTAGACTCCATTGTTCTTACCCAAAGTGTAAATGAACTCACCTACTGTTTTAACTGCTTCCACACAAACTGCTGTGCACACATGATGCACTGTAACACACACAATGTAATGCAGAAATGACAGACATTGAGTTCAACTTTCTGTTTTCTATAATGCTATAGTTTTTGTTGGCTCTGCTTTGTTTGAACTCACAGTAATTTGTTTCTTATTTTAAGCACGGAGAGGTTTGGGCTATTAAGGCAAGTGTGATACTTATTGAGAATTCACTGTTTCCTCAAAGTCAGTGTTCCAGAGTGGAGACAAATACTTTAATCTGTTACAAAAACTTAAATTAAAATTAAAATTTGTAGATACTTCAGATTGCTGTGAGTTTTAGAAGAAATCTTTGCCAGTTTAGTTTTGTGAAAGAAAAAAAAAACATTACAACATTTTATATCACATTTTATTCATTATTTATCATCCAATTAATTATAATTATATTTATACATATACTGACAATGAAGAAATGTGAGGGCAACACATTAAAAGGAGATACAGTGTGTTTTCTTTGAATGTGATCTCTTTTTTCCCTCAGTGCACTAAATCAAGCATTTGCCCATTTACTGTATTTTTAAGTTGAAAGTAGTAGAGAGAATTCCATTATGAAAAGCAAAAATAGACAAAAGCACACAGCAGGAGGAAATAAAAAAGCAAGAAAATTAAACTACATAGACATAACTGGTTTGAGGCTACTATAAATAGTGACAGTAAACAGTATGTAAACAGTTACAGTAAACTGATACTATATTGTAAACTATGTGAGCTAGAACTCTCAAAAATATCAAGCATATTTATTACTGACCAGAAAACCATATTGCTGTTGTGTTGTTAAACAAGTTGGATCTCTTCTCACAGCTGGGTTTTAAAAGTTTCTTGTCTCTACATGATTAAAGTGATATCCCTTTATCTCAAGCCTCACAGCTCAATTAGTAAATAGGCAATTAAGTGCTTGGCATTAGCTAAGTTTCTTTGTTTTTCTATCTTGCTCACCTATACTTTACTAATCTGTAGTTTTCTCTGTTTTATTGTTTTGTGGTACAGAGTCAGATTTTGCACATTTCCACTTTTTGTACAAACCACTAAAGCACAAAACAGAGTGACAGAGAAATGTAGATGGGAAAACACCAAATAGCACACAAAACTAGGCAGACTAGGGAATATTTTGCCCATTTTAGTGGACAGAAAGTGCTCAGAGAAATGGATCAGTCTGGACATCTCATTGAACTCAACTTGGCTCTTGAAAAAAATTACTATGATGACTGACTGATGTTATTGCATGAAATACAATTATACACTACCCGCTAAATTAAAAGTAATCACCTGGATATAACTAAGCCTGGATAATTATTTTTCAGCCAACAACAAGTTATTTACCTTTTCATGAATGCATTATGAGAACCTCAGTCAATATTTTTTTCCTGAGTGTATTTAAAAAACTAGCACAAAATGATATACTGTGTGAAATTTAAAAAAATGCTGTTTTCTCACATTTTAACATATTCTAATAATTCAAAAATGTTGAACCTAGCCGCTGACCAATGAACTGCAGAGTTTCTAGGATTTTCTCCAAAAAGACAGAGAAATGTCAATGGCTCTACGAACCCTAATCCAAACCCATCCATATACAAGAAAACTGCATTTGAATAGCTGTCCACTCTAGAGACCACTAGGCATGAAAGGGTTAACCCTTACTGATGCAGTGAGTAGCTTCTCATTTCTTAATTAACCATGTCAGAAAACACATCCTGTGGTAGTGGAAAAGATGTTCATCATGTTTCAGAAAAGTGAAATTATTACATGCATCATGCAAAGAAAACATCTTGCTGAAACTGAGAAACGAGGTTGCTGAAAATGCTAAAACTGGGTTAAGTACTGTCCAATGGAAGAAGGTCATGTGGTCTGATGAGTTAAGATTTACCCTGTTCCAGATGTGGCAGTGCTATGATCTGGGTTTGCTGCAGTCAATCAGATCTAGGTAAAGCAACGTTTTGTGCCCGAAGAATAAGGTCAGCTGACTAAATGACAGCTAGTTTCACTATCTGGACTGCCTGCTGCCTAACACATAGCATGTGATCACCCATATGAGGATGGGTTCCCTGTTGAGTCTGGTTCCTCTCAAGGTTTCTTCTTTCGCCTTCTCAGGGAGTTTTTCCTTGCCACCGTCGCCCTCGACTTGCTCATCAGGGACAACCTGATTATTATGATTAATAAACATTCACTGTTCATGTAAACTTCCGTAGTTACTTTGGTTGTGTAAAGCTACCTAAATATATACTGAATGACCAGATTGTTTCATCAATGTTTTTTTTTCCTAATGGCATATTCCAAGATAACAATGCCAGGATTCATTGGGCTCAAATTATGAGCAAGTGGTTCAACAATGCCAAGGCAAATGTGTGCCATAATCAAAGCTAGACAAAAGAGTGTGTGACTTTTTGTTTTGGACAGTCAGTGTATTATTTAAATATTTTCAAATACCAGGTCAAATCCACTGTTTATTCTGTATATTTCACTAAATACAGTGATTTAGCTGCTTGGTTTAGTTTAGTGGATTACCCACTTTCTCCTTATTTACATTTACAGTTACATTTATTAGTGTGGTCTCTTAGTATTAAAAAGGTAAAACGATAAAAGTAGAAACATAGCAAGTTTAATAAAACATTTACCATAATATCCATGCTAGTTATTTTCCTATTTATTTATTTTTCATTGAATAAATAAGATTTTATATTTAATAATGTTTTTTTAACTATGTCTATAAATTTGACATCATTTTTTTGTCTGGGAGGTGGAGTTTCTTCTAAACATTTTTAACTGGAATAACCATAATATTAGAAACAACACTATAGCGTCGCACACACTGAAGAAGCAGCAGGGAAGCGAGAGAAGACACTATAATGCATTCTCTAGCCCCCTACTGCCACGTAGGCTATGGTAATTTATCACATCACAACTAATTGCCCCACCCTAAACACCCTAACCTTAACCAAAACCTAATTCTAACCCTAAAACCTATTCTCAGCCCCAAAATAGCTCTTTAAACACTCAGTTCTCAGTCCAGTGGTTAAAAATCCATCCTGGTCTTCACAATGATAGCAATACAAACGTGTACGCACATGTAACAGTCAGCCAGTGAGAGACCCAAACGTTCCTGTGATCACTGTTTTTTTTTTTTTTTTTTTATTATTATTTTATTTATTTGCTAATGCCTTGATGCCTGGAAAGCACTCTTATTTCCTATGCAACTAACTTTATCAACACAATTATATTTTTATAGCAAATGTAATGAAATTTATCACATTTTTGAATGAATGAAGCACTACATTGATTAATAGCAAAGAGCATAATCGTGGCAAGCATACACAGTGCATGACTGTCACACCACAGGCCTAATTCCAAACATCCTTGTGTGCAGTTTGGTTACGTTAAAGATCACAGTTTTGTTTAAAAATAAATAAACATGTTGCATCTGAATTATGCTTAGGTTTAACCATGTTAAAGTGTTGTGTCTGAAAATCAATGTCAGAAAAATTTGATGTTGTACTGCAAGATCAGATATTTACCAACATACTTGCAACTTGTCATTTACATTATTAGCAAAATATACTCAATGGATAGAAAATGTGATCTCTCCGTACAAAAGGAGACAGGGGTTATTTCTCTTATGTATTTTTTATTTAACACTCAATCATATATATTTATCCTGTCTGTCTTCCTCTATCTGCACATTTCACTGGAGGACCACTTAGTTTCTCACAATTACTTTGCTTTTCACCTTTGCTTTTAATATAATTAACCCTACCTGTGTATTCTCCTGTGCTCTACATGATTAAAGTGATACCCCTTTTCTGCAGAACTAGTACTACAGACTATATCACATAGTTTCAAAAGAAATGCAAGAATGCAACTGATTCTTGTTTTTGTTCAAATGTTGACCACTCTCTAGTAATCATTATTATCATCACTTCAAAGACATCAGACCCAAACTAAGACCCAAAGCTCATCCCAGTTGACAATCTAGAGAACATAGGACTGCTTATTTCAACCATCTAACTGATTTGCTTAACACTGTTCACAATAACATCTGGGCAATATTATGTCTAGGACTGTCTATAAATACTAGCTGATTAGTAGGGGTGGAACAATTCTACAAATCCACAGTTTAGTTTGGGTTTTTGGTTTGTTTTTCATTCTTTGGGGGGGTTAAAAACCTGAATGGCCTACAGTATTGTCCCTGAACCCCCATTCGGATGAGCTACATTACGTACTTCCTCTAAGCGCATTAGAAGAACAGTTGATAAACCGCTAACATTATTCTCCACACAATGTAAATAAAACGTTGGGGTGATAATTAATGTTAGAAATGTTTTCAATATTAGAAATGTGTGTGTGTTTGAACTGTAACCAAACGTAGGTCACAGTCAGACACTTTAATCTCAGTTCACACATAATTACTACTTTACTAGTTTGCTCTTATTTGAATATAAATGTGCAGTTGTTTGAAAGCTTAAAGATTCATATGAAACAATCTATTTGAATCTTTCCCTCTCTGTCTCTCTATCTATCTCGATCTCTTTGAGGCTTCTGAACTGCAGGTTGGCAAGAGGTCCATTGCCAACACTAAACAAACCGCTCAATATGATCAATAATTATTCAAAGGTGTGCAGGAGAGTACATGAAACCATCCTGCCATAAAAATATTCCAATCTATCACATTCTATGTATTATTGAGAGGATAAAAAAGAAATTCATCTCTCTCTGTCACACTCCAATATAAAAACAAGTAAAAGATATAGCAACAAATGACGGTTATGATAGAATAAGAAGAATAACCCTGTTTTCTGGAACAATGAACCATAGCCATTGCATTATTTATATAGTGTACTGTAAGTCATATTACGAATTTCTTTTCCTTTTCCTGCAAAAAAGTAATTTTCAAAGGTAGTAATGAAGAAAACCATCTTTTGCAATATCAACAATTTTCCTTCCATTAATTCATAGTTCAAATTTAAAGTATCTTTGTTTACTAGTAAGTAAGATTGTGAAGATAACATTGATTATTCAGACAAAAGTGATCTATCGTACAAAAAACAAAGTAAAAAAAAAGCAATGTCAAAAAGTCAGAGCAAATAAATAACTAAACAAACAATATCACACTTGTGTAGAAACATTGTTTGGGCTTAATATATTTTTTATAGGGTTAATAAAAATTAAACCTATCCACCCCACTTAAAGTTGCATCTAATGGAATAAATATTTTTAACATGCTGTGTAATATACACTTTGCAAAACGAGAACAAATACAATCTGTACACAATAAATTTAAACCTGCTATACCCCTTTTAAAACAGAAATAAACTTACAGCATGTAAAGTTACCTATGGGCTGACTACTACACCACTGTGCCACCCCAAAGTTAATTACTTGTCACACATTTTAAAAAAGTCTACCAAAATAACTCATTAACGCTTGTGAGGCTGAAATGGCAGTGAGCAGTACATTCTGCAAGATAAAACAGCTCAGAGGCAGCTGTTTACGACAAAGCGATGTCTGCATTTCCTGGGTTTCTGGAGGCTACAGATACACAAACTTATGACAGATGGGGCTGTTGGACCACTGTCAGAATCTAGCTATAGGTTAAAGTTATTACTGCAACAGACTACAGACTGATTATATTAGGTCATATTTATGTAGAATAGAGAAAATTCTAAAAGGGGACATTCTAAACAGTTTTATGTATTTAGTTTAAATATACTATTTCCTGAAAACATGCAGCAAGTTCTTTTTGTTCCTAGAGAAAAAAAATAGTCACATGGGTTCTGAATATGTAGACTATAAACCATAGTGCCAACCACCTGACAGCGGCAAGAGTCTACGTAACTGCTCACACACTCTTTACTCAGACTGGAACAGTCCATAGTTATTCTGCAAATCACAAAATAAATAAATGGTAGCAGTATCTATCTGACATCTTTCACACAAGACAACACACACCTTTTGTTTTTACCAGATTTTTAGCAAAGGCTTGGTTACGCACAAAAACACACAACACACAGGCTACGCTTTGGACAAAAGGGTCAGTTTTGATGCTCTAGGAAACTTTCATCAGTTAGATCTTCAATCACAGCACTCCCTGGATAATATACGCACACACACATAAACAAACACACTATGCAGACAAATGTGCAGTTTTGAGTCTTTCATGGTGATTACCTAAAATACACACATAGTAGACATAGCCCACAAGTTACACGCAGAAATACCAACCTTCACAAAGCATGCACACTTGCATGTGCACACACACCCATTCCTATGCAAAATAAAACAGCACATTAATATTACCCACTGTTATAATCATGTTAAGTGCGTTGTTTGTGTCTGGCTGACGAACTAATATACACATTCAATATAATAAAAGCAGATAATGAGTTGAAAACACACTGATGGTAAAAGTTCCCTAATAACCTAATACCACTAAACAGACAATTACAGAGTTTACATTTCTATGTCAGGTTAGTGTCATGAGGTAAGCATCCATCCAGTTTGATTTCTTTAAATCCAGAGTTTCCCACATGCAAGAATCATTTAATTTCCCTGTGGCCATGCCTACTCGCTGTCAACACCTGGCAGTGTTGAAGTATGAAAGCTATATGTGCAGACAGCAGCTGTCTTTGCTTCTGAAATAACATCAAGCCATGTTCAAATGATACAGTTACGCACAATGACTTTCACTGACTGGATCAGCTTAAATAACTGGCTCACCTCCGAACAACATTGTTTTATTAATGTTAGCTGATGACAAACTGGTAAACATGAAAAATGACCAGCATTTATTATGTGTGTAACAAAAAAGAAGTTAAAACAGGTTTGATGAAAAAAAAAAAGTGAAAAACTGACCAATCAGAATTATGTAAATTTGAATGTGGCACATGTTAATTTGAAAAGTCTGGAGTTTTATCAGTGTGTGTCAAGTGCTACTGGGAAACTCAAGCATGCAGCATAATAAGTTGGCTATGAAACAAAGCAACTATGCAGTTTTTTATTGTCATTCATAGACATGGATTTTACTACATCTTTTGTGATAGGATTATAGTGTGTTTTTGCACATATTTAAAATTTACCATAACTACCTTCACAGTCTAATCTGCAGACCAAAAAAAAAAAAAAAAAAATGTATTTGTGCAAGAACAGAATAACTTCAAAAAAATAAATCCTGCCAAAATGTTCACTGAGATGTGTTATCTGTCTAGTTTTACACCTGTGCAGGTTTATTTTGTGCTATAAGAAAATCATTTAAACAGATGGCTACCTAGAAGGCAAGAAAAATCCTTACAAAACTCCAAAACATAACAAAAGCTAAAATTGCCATTTTAAGAGCTTTTGCCCATGAGGTAAATTTGTTTTCTATTTCATTATTGCTATAGATTAATGACCAATATATGCTTCTATGGAATTGTTTTTACCCCAGGTAAAAAGCCTTCATGTGTCTCATGTTTTGACATGCAATTGGTAAAATCTATAGTTACAGATGTACAAATGATAGAAAAGAAAATTTACACTCATTTTTCTTCACCAATGATACTTACAGTAAAAAGCAATTGAAAATCTTGCATAATTATGCTACAGTATCACAATGATTGTATAGCACATTAAACACCATGAACTGTACTGTGTTTTGTATCCTTTGGTTAAAACATGGATATGGCATCTACCTATTTTGCATCTGTTCTATTAAACATGGAACTGTCACATTCACGTGTTTTCAACACTAAAAATATTTTTGCACTTTCTTTTTTGCACTTTTTGTCTATCTCAACAAATAATACTAAATATTTGCTTCATTCTATTTTTATTGACTCACTTCTAGTGTTTGGTGAGGGGGCTGCCTGAGCCATCTATGAGACAGAAACACTACTCGCCTCAATGCATTTTACCTTCCTCTTAAGCCTGTTTGACTCTATGTGGTTACTTACGATTAAAATATTTTTACAACAATTTTTGTACATAACCTATCACTAATTTTCCCTTTAACTAAAATGTCTTCATAATAATGTGATTAATTGTGATAAATAGAGAAGGACAGTATTACAACCTCAAATAATGTGTTTACATGATACACACATTTAGACATGAGAAAATCTCTAGATACACAAACTTTCCAGTCTCAGAACACTCTATTATTAAATTTATATTACATTAATACAACCAATTTCTAATTACAGATAATGCACTTATTATAACATGGTCCACTACTTTCATTTTATCACCTTTCTCATCCTAAAGATGAAATGATAATGGTAGTAGTGATGATGAACTGTGTGGTAAAAGAAAGAACCCACATCTTTAGTATTACTAATCAATACAATCGTATCAGTGACACCTACAGCACAGATAGAATCAGCATTACAAACCATCATAATGACCAATGACAATGATTACTGAAGAATGTTTGTATTTTACTGTGTTCACGTTTAATATATGTTACAACTTCACACTAACCTACTGTACTAATAGACTCACTGTACTGTACAGTACAGAGAGAAGCTTCAATATCTGAACAAGGATGCTGCTATTTTTCTGCAAAGATACATTTAATGCAATATTCTTCTTAACATTACATTTGAATACAATATCTCTATGTCCTAAAGCATAATAATTGTAGGGGGCAAAGATATTGTTAATATGTGTCACAGAGTGCATTGAGGAGATCAAGGACATGTGCCTTCTACTTAAAACCCCAAAGGGGAGAAGAGAAGTCAGGAGGAAATGTCAAACAACTGACTGGAATTAGAGGTCAAAACAGTAGTGGAGTTTACATAGTGTCGAAAAATGCAGTGCAAAAGTGCAAATTTGTAAAAACTCTGGAGTGGACAAACACCTATTGTAAAATATAACTGAGGGCAATTATACATATTAACTGTCCAAACAGATCCAACAAATGCAATTTGATTTTGAAGTAAAGTGCAGCGAGGGTCTGCGTTCTGACTTATCCTTCTCTTCATTGTAAAATTTCGCAGGTACAATGTTTCAAAGCTGCGTGACATTACACAGATACACATGCATCGCCCCAAACCTCAGCGTGCATTCCGTTACATTTACCACGGACCAAAGGCATGCAGCCTCCTTCTAAAGTGGGCTCCTCAAGACGTGTAATAATCTGTATTATTATGCGCAAGTGGCTTTTCACAGAATGTGTAGGAAGGCGCAGAGCTCCGTTTAAGTTTTGTTTAGTTCGCAATAAAGAATACTTTATATCTGTTATTACAAGGAACATATAGTGTAAAATTGAGCTGTTTTAATATACAGCGATTTTAACAGATGTTCTATGTGATGCTTCTCTTCAATCTTAGCATATTTATTTTGTCATTGGAATACATTTCAAAATGTAATTAACCACAAACTAAATCTCAAGTAGTCTCCATTAAAAAAGTACCACAGCGATTTGGTTTTCTTTCAGTGAATTCATGGCCAAGACATTCAATACATTTTAGTAGGATTCACGAGCTCCCTCCTGGTGTAAAATCGACTAGGACGAGCTGAGATCATTTCATTCATTTTCCCTTATAAAGCTGCTGTGGCTTCGATTCACGGTTCACAGTGATCGCGAACACGTAGGCTACGTCTACGTCGGTGGGAAAAACTAGCGAACCAATTAAAAAGTTCCAGTTGTAGTGAGAGGATGCTGTTTGCTGGGTTTGTTTGTGCCGAACCAAAGATCGGCTTTAGAGTTTTGACAGGTTTACGGGGGTGGGAAACGTTTTGGCATTTCCTAAAGCCGTGAATATGTAGATATGACATGTAGTATACCACGGTTCGTCAGATGGACTAGGTGCACACACACACACATACTTACTCTCTCTCTCTATCTGTCTCTCTCTCTCTCACACACACACACACACACTGCGTTTCATTATGCTTCGTCCCCTCTCTCTTTTTCTTTTTTCTTCGTGTTTGTGTTTTGGGGTTGTCCTACCTGTTCGTCCTTGTATGGAAGATCTTGCACTTCCAGTCGTGTAGTTTTCTTCCACTTTTCCTACAAAACTTCGACCACTAGTTTGGTTCTAGGTGCAAATGACAATAAATAATTAAATAAATATAAATAAAAATAAAAACTAAAGCAAAACTAGAAAAAGCGCATTCGCCGAGCACCGTCCTTTTCACTGTACTTCACTTCTGTTTCTAAAGGTTTATTCCTGTTGGATTAATTCTAACGCCAGTTTGTTCTGTCTTGTTCCGCAAAGCACGAGCGCTCGAGCGTACTCTGTCCAAGGCAACACGGCGCGCGGGGCTCTCGGAACAACGCGCACGTGAAAGGAATGAGCGAAGTGCCGCTTCTGAGGACACACTAACCGACCAACTTGTCTCTACCACGGACACCAACAACTAATTTAAAGTGGAACTCGTCAAAGCTTGGTGCTTTGTCGTCCAAAAGGCGCTTTTCCTATCGAAAAGAAATCACTCAGGTAGCGGAACACCTTTCCCCTTTGATCTCTAGCGCTGTCTCGCGCTGTCCTGGCCGCCCGGCGCACGGGATAGGAAATAACCTAGAGTCTGCAGCAGAGACCGCGGGAAAAGACACCGAGAGAGAAGGAGATAAAATGGAGAAACAACAGTGTCCTCCGTTAACGGTGCCCTCTGCAAGTGTCGGCCGGCGCGAGCTCATCTCCTCCCGGTAAAAGATGATGATACGCCAAGCGAGGCAGAAACGAAATGCTGGGGATCCCCTGCTGCGTCCAATCCTGACGTCTCCGCTGGTGCGCCGGAGCGCGCGCGCGCCTTCTGTATGTGTGTACATGAATGATGATGGGTGCGGGTGGAGGGGTGGAGGGGTGGAGGGTGGAGGGGGGTCAGCCGTAACTACTGTAGGTTACTGCAACTGTAGGCTGTGACTGACGGGTGACGGCGAGGAGGGCGAGAGCAGCTCAGGACAGAGGGAGAAACCAGGTTAATGGCGCTTATTCGCTTTCACGTTGACGGTGCACACACACGCGCACACACGCGCTGTATAAAAGCAACAGAGGCCTATAAGAAAGAGACTGCCGGGTTATTCACATGATCAAAGGTTAACACACAGTCCTTCAATTCAACACAGAAACACGTTAAATGTGTCCGTTTCTAACAGTCACGACTTGTGTGTGACTTACAGCCTCTGGAGCTGTGCGTGGGTCACTGGCTCTGGCGGACAGATGCAGTATAATGCACTTCCTGTCAATCTGAACACTAGGTAGGAACTAAAAAAAAGGGGTTAAGTTTCTGGATTCTCTGCCAGCTCATGTGGCACGTAGTTGTAATTATAGTTAGAATTTAATTCATAGAGAAAAAGTATAATGTACATGATATATACTGAACATGTTGCTTGGGAATAACTGTAATGCGAACTTGTTTACTCAAAGTGAGAACTTGGAAGTCATCATTCAGTACTCTAATGAAGCTGTTAAGATATTGTGATTAGACTGTTCTGGTTATGCCTCATAATCGTTTCTTTTTTGAATAGCCACAGCACAAGATTTTGGAGTGAAAACAAACACTATAGTGTCATTCACAAACCAAAAATCCACTAAATAACTGATCTGTAAAGAGTTAAAATTTATTTATTTATTATTTTATTTTAATATTTAACTTCTGAAGGCAAGAAACATGTGACCATTAAGCATGATGTGCTATGTGAAGGTTATAATAAGGTTCATATTATTTTTTATTATGTGTATGATGGTGAAGAGGGTTTTTATTTAAAACAACATATTCATTAATTCAATGATTTCAAAGTTGTTAGTCTCAATTTACACAATTAAACTCTAAGTTTAGCATAAATGCAAAAAGAATTTATCCTGCATAAAGGGAGAATGTAAATACAGTTTTCACAGTGTCATTAGTATAACGAATCTTATTAAATTTCTGATTCAAAACACAAAAGAGTGCTACATAACCTTTCAAGTCTCCAGCGTGGGACAAAATGTTGAGGACATTTTTCATAAATAACAAGGAAGACAGTGTGTTGCTTGTGCTTCCTATCTGCATTCAGCATGGAGGTCAGCATGTTTCTGGAACATATTCTCCAAATCTTTTCTAGCCATAATGAAGACAGTTAATTGAATTGTAATAATCGCATAAAAAACAGCAAAAAAAGATGCACAGTATATTCTGAGCAGACAGGCTTATATCACAGGGACATGGTACCAAAGCAGGCTGACATACATCTAAAATATACATAAAAGTAAAATACACCTAGTAATATAGTTTAGTACTGACAAGAATAATACAATGATCTGAGTATTAAAATCAATAGTTCATTATTGCAGTTTAAGCAAAGATCTGTCCAAATTGTGAGACAAATGCAAAGCTACAATCAAATACATAAATGTAGGTTATGCCAGGTAGATCACTTGTTTTTTATTGCCACTGTATGCACAAAAATGGAAGATGTTGACTGACTTTGTTTTAGTTTAAATGGTTATCATTCTATGCTGGGGGCACATGTTTGAAACAGTTACAACTATTTTCAGGCAGGTGCTGGACAGGAAAACCTGTTCAACAGGCCATAGAGAGCATTTCACAAGTAATTTGTTGAACCAGTGTTAATGATAACCTTTTTAATGTTATGACAGTTATATTGTGATCATTCATAAATGTACTCCAATAAGTGATGTTCTAAAAACTGGGGAAATGCAGGCTGGTGTGTCATTTCAGGTGCTAAAGGGAATTTGTGGACTTGTCAAAGAACACTTCGACATGTGAATAGGAGGAGCCAGACATCAAACCACTAACCTCGGAGACAGTGTATGACGGGCTCTAACTCCTGCATTTTAGCCATCTCAGATTTTCAGCTGGATAGAATTATTCACTAATGTGAAGACTGTAAATACCTCAGTCATGTATAACATTTCTTTAGCCTGCACAAAGAATGCATTTGTATTTTGACATATAAGGCTCATTTAAGACTAAGTAAATGCTAGTTTGACTCAAATGTTAGAACAAAAGAAACCAATTATTTTCTTTAGTCAAGTCGCACCTGAGTCAAATTGTATTTTGTCACGGTGGTTCACACTGGTAAAGTGAGTATCCTCATGTCTACATCTACATAACAGTGCATTTTTATAACTTGCTCAGTGTTGTGTATGGCCACCCCATGTGGTTTGCTAAACATTTATTCACGTTCATATTTTCAACATATAAACACCAGTAGACATTACACTTCCCTCAATGAGAAGTGTTTGTGCCTGTGTTATGATGGTTACATGCAAGTTTTGTTCGTGTGTGTTTAATCTGTGCCAATGTTTTTGCTTTCTAGATTCACAATTAGCTAGTGGTAACACACATTCGACTGACAATATGATTATATCCCTTTGCTCTTATTTCAGTCATTAATGCAAGAAGATTGATGTAGTAAAAACAAAACAAAAAGAAACAAAACTCACTAAACTAAATAAAACTCTAGAATATCAATTTCATTCTCTTCAACTTCAAATATCATCTCTTTGTCATCTTGTTACTATCCTCATAGCTACAGTATCAAGTACTATAATAAAACTCTCCAATTACCTGTTTTTTGAACAACATCACAACGTTGTCCAGTAGTAAACATTGTGTACTACATGGTACATAGGCCCTTTTTACAGGAGATGTTTAATTGCCATTGGATGTGAAGAATAATATTTATATAGGTTTGCATGTGAGCCACCACAGTACCCAGTCCAAGCCAAATAGAATATACTGTATATGTATATAACTTTATTCATGCTAGTAGTTACACCTTTGACAGTGTGCAAAGTCCAGTTGATTTCTGTAGCCCAAAATTACACGTATGTATGTATGTATGTATGTTTGCAGCCTCGGGTACATTTATAATTGCTAAAACACTAGAAGAAACAGAAAAAAAAAATGTTTCACAGGTTCAAGTGTGCTACCTAGTGTTGTACTTACGAAGACTGGTGTAGAAAGCTGAGTCAGCAGTGTAAGGGAACGAGGATGCCTTAACTTGGGTCAATTCGGCCTATTAGGATTATTACAGTTTATTATGGACTCTTGACGATTACTTGATAATCCTGTGGCTTATAAATTTGTTTTGCTGTGGAAATACTTTCTTTTGCAAGACTTAACAAGTAGATGTGACATCATAAACCCAATTGATGCACAATTAGCTAGTATATATCAGCTGCTTTCATGTCACAACTGTCTACTCAGGATGATAGTTTCAAAATAAAACTGCAAGCTTGAGAAAATTGCCAATTTGTCTCTGTTCTTTTGGGGAGTAGCTTTACCCCTATATAGTATTCCACCTTACTTCCTGATTGAGTAACATAGAATAACAATCCAATTAGAATGTTAACAAGTAACATTATTATTGGATTACTAGTGTGCCTGTACAGCCACTGCATTTATAGATTCTCCCACATAAATGATAAATGATAACTAAAACACTATAAAAATACCAATCAAGACACAAGAGAAATATACAGTTTAACACAGTTCTGTACAGATACAACAAACTACAAACACACAAAGAATGATTTAGTTTCTTTACTATTTATAAACGGTATACTGACTCCTGACACTGTGTCTACCCTTCATAAATCTACAACCAATTGCTTAAAGGAGCCAGTACCCAGCAGTTGTCCAATGAGGGTTCTACCCACATAACCTCACCTAACCTAACCAATACTGACACACTTGTGACATATTTTTTATTATTAATTAAATGTATTATTATTATTATTATTGATTGGTTGATTGTTTGTCAATTAGCTTAAAATAATATGATGGAAATAAAAAGATATATATCAAGTAAGAATCACTGTGTGCTGTGTTTGTCTGTGGTGTACTTTTGTAATTTCATTTAATTTCTTTTTTCTCTTCGTTTTTCTTCCTTGTACTAAGGTGTCTTATTTTCAAACATTAAAAGAGTTGCTCATTTGTGAATAAAGACAAAGTGCTTTAACTTAGCCTTGATTATATAATTTTAATGCATATTAAATGTTTCATATTCTCATTATAATTTGTATGTTTTACATTATGCATGCACACACGAGTGCGCACATGTGAACACAGAGACACCCACTGACACACCACAATCCGACTCACTGACACACTGACACACTACATCTGGGGACATTTCTGAAGGAAAATCATGCAGATTTATTCCTCCTATGGGTCAAAAGAGAGAGAACCCTGGGGAGCGCAAGAGAGACAGAATGAAGCAAGTAAAAATGAAAAATAAGAACAGGGAACCAGTGATCAAAAGTATGTGACTGAAAAAGGGAAGTACAGAATAAAAAAAAAAAAAAATACAGGGACAGAAAGGGAGTAAGGCTATTGTACAAAAGTTTTGGCCTATGAGAAGTGTGTACATAAATACCATGGAAGCCCTTTGACATGCACACACCCTCACACACCATAGAGTGAAAGGACATGTGTGTATTCAAGTGAAAACAAAAACAAAAAGAGTTGAATACCCAAGTTCACATGAATTAATAATAAAAATCATCAATACAATTCACATATAAAATAAAAAGTATGGCATACCTCTTGAAAACACCTCTCTTGTGATACACACATGCATCTGCTTACATATAAAGTGTTAGGAAGAGGCAGTGTTATGCCTCTGTAGCTGCGTTGTACTTTTTTCAGTCAGACTCTCTCCCCATGTGTTGCCAACTAAGAAAAGCTATCAGTAGTTAATTGACAGGGACATGGCTACATGCTATCTAGTAACATGTATAACTACATCATGCAAATGAATACCTTTAAGGCAATAATACATATTTTATGGAAATGTTGTTTTGACAGTTACTGCTTTAACAGTTTAGTGTCGAGTAACATCTTTGTTTGTCACAACCTGTGACATTTTGCTTTTGCCCTTTGCAGCAGGAATAGAGACCCCAGAGAGCCTTACCAGACATGAGAGACATAGGGCTATTTGTCGTTGGGTGGTGCTAGAAGGAAACCAAGGGGATGGTAAAAATTTGTTAATTCTCTGAGGAGCATATGCTTAGATAATGTTGTAGCAATCTGCCACTAAATGCATAATCTGAACTTCATAGCACACTATGTACTTACTGTCCATCAGCAGCTGAGTTCTAAGGCAGGGGCATGCATGACTTTTTCTGGGACAGGGGCTCAAATAAAAAAAAGTACAATGCTGAACAATTTTCTAATAAATACATTATAAATTAAAAAGCACCTTTATAGTGCACATGAACATTTTCACATGTTTAATAGGACTGCTATTTTATGTATTCCATGATATAACTAATTGATATAAATTCACACAGTTCATGTTGTGCTGAAAAAAAAACCTACTACTTGCTTACCTTACAGTTTTGAATTTATACAAATCAATTCCTTCCCGACTTTCCATATGTCTGGTCCAAAGTGTCCTTCTTTAAGAAATAAACTATTTACATTACATTAAAGGCAAGAAAATACACTGCCTCCAAAAAAAAACACCACCTGGATTTAACTAAGCAAATAGATAAGAGCCTCCCACTGGATAATTACTGCATGGATGATCTGATGATGTTTCATCTGGCAACAAAGTTATTCAACCCTTACTGATGCAGTGAGTAGCTTCTCGTTTACTAAACCACCATGTCGGAGGACACATCCTGTGGTCGTGGAAAAGATGTTAATCTGCTTTAGAAAGGTTACATTATTGGCCTGCATCAAGCAAAGAAAACATCTAAGAAGATTGCTGAAACTACTTAAATTGGGTTAAGAACTGTCTGAAGAGAGAGAGGTGAAGTGATGAACACATCATGCCTAATGCCTACAGTGCAAGCCTGTAGGGGCAGTGCTATGATCTGGGGTCTCTGCAGTTGGTCAGGTCTAGGTCAGCAACATTACATGCTGGATGAGGCTGAGGTTAACTGACAACCTGAATATAGAGAATGACCAGGTCATTCCAACAATGGATTTTTTTCTTATTCCAAGGTGACATTGGGCTCAAATTGTGAAAGGGCGAGTCAGGTACGAGACATATCACTTTCACACATGGATTGGTCACCACAGAGTCCAGACCTTAACCCCATTGAGAATATTTGGGATGTGCTGGAGAAGACTTTGTGCAGCAGCTCGACTTTCCCATCATCAATACAAGATAGTGGGGAAAAATTAATGCAACTCTGGACAGGTATAAATGTTGTGACATTACAGAAGCTTATCATAACGATGCCACAACTAATGCAATCAAATGTAATTAAAGCTAAAGGTGGTCCAATGAAATATTAGAGTTTGTGACATTTCTTTGGAGGGGCAGTGTATGTTTGAAACCACTCAGGGAGTCCCTGTCAGGGCAGTTTCCCATGCACCTATAAATGTACACATATACATTCATATATCACTTTACCTATAGCTATATGTTAAGTGCCAGACAAACTTAACTGGACTTTTCCTGAAGGGGCCTAAATATGTTTTTCTTAGCTGAGTGTGTTTGTATTGCTCTGGTTTGAACACAGAGGTCGATCGCGCTTTCTGATACCACACACACCTCATGTAGTTGTAATATTTCTTCATATCCTGTCTATATTAATTCTGATTTTCCTAGCCTTCTGCAAATAGGGATAGTTGCATGTTCAGTGCATTTACATTGTGACCAACACACAAAAAGCAGCAGCAGCTGGACAAGCCAAGGGACTTGGAGAATGACTTGCTGTCCTGCAGATTTGTGTTCTCGACTTGTGTCTTTTGATATTCATGGTTCTTAAAATTGCCCTACCAATATTGATTATGTGTAAGGTGCTGTGAGACATGCCACTTATACACATAGCTATTTATATTGTACACTTTCCATTGATTTTAGCTCAGGTGTATGTATCAGACATGGGTGTGTATGAAAGGTATCTGTTTGCTGTGGTTAAGGCTGGTGCCACGTATTTGAAAGGTAATTAATATCAAGAAATACCAAAGACACATTTGTAAAATGAAAAAGATAAAACCTCTTAATAGTTAATAATATACAAAGTCTGTGTGCAAATAGAAAGTTTGAGTTGTCAACTTATAGTAAAAAAAAAGGCAAGAAATACTGAAACACAAGAACCAGATTTTGCATACCAATAATATTTATGGTAATTTAAAACATGCACACATTGTGGTTTACTAAGGCCGTGTCTTAGATTAGTGTGTGCATGTGTACACTGTAAAATTTAACTTTAATTTAAAAACTTAAGGGTGGCCTTAAAATTTTACGTCAAAAAATGACAAGACAACTAAATGTTTTCTTGATTAAGTATTGTATATATTATGTTTTTGATTTGTTAATTCAATAAACAATTTAGGTCATTGTTCTGACCTAAAAAGCGGGCTTCATTTGAACAAACATTGATCAGTTTGATCTAATATTTAAAACACTTCCAATTATGTTTACTAAGTGTGCCGAGGTAAGACTGATTTTAACACCCACCTCTTCCATGGTTTACATAGTTTATACTATTGTGAAAATAAACAACTGTGATCTAATACATGTATATTTTAAAAATACATAGCCAGTTGCCACCATAACTATTTTCTTTTAAATACTAAGAATGCCAATATTTTAAGAGCATTAACTTGCCATACATGCTGGTAAGTCTACTAATGTGCTACTTTGTTTTTATTTTATCTACTTAATTTAGAAGAAGAAGCCTTTAATCGTTATATGTCACAATGAAATTGGTCCTCTGCATTTAATGCAGAGGGAGCAGTGGGCAGCCACATACAGCACCCAGGGAGCTAGCGTGGAGTGTCTTGCTCAGGGACCCACCTGGTATCTGTGACAGGGTTTAAACCCCAAACCTTCTGCATCTAAGGCCAATGGTCTACCCATTGAGCCACCAGGTAATTTAAGTGAACCTTTATTGAAATTTATTGATTTAAATAATGATTTTAAGTTAAATTATGAGTAGAGACTTTTAGTTAGAACAACTAATATTTCTAAGGTCTGTCAATAAAACTCAAAATTGTAAGTTGAACTAGCTTGAAAATATAAAACGTAGATATTTAGGTTTAATTAATAAAAAAATGCTTGCCATTTCCTCAAAATTCTTAAATGAGAATTTACAGTATGTGTGTGTGGAGAGAAGGGGAGTCTTAGTCTGTGTTGTTATGTGCGTAAGTAATTAGTAGTGGAAGTACAAAGTCATTTTGATCAATGTGAATGGTATCAGTTTTTAGTGGTTTGTATTGCTAATGTCTGTGCAATTTAGCCTCTCTTGATAACAAAGCCATGTTTCAGAATGGTTCAAGCAATTGAAAGAATAACTTTGTCTCTGTAATACAAGCAGTTGAAAAAGTAAGTTTTTCTTCCTAAGCTGAAAACAAACAACGAGTATAACAACATTTTCCAAAATGTAAAGGGTTCATCCTCTGAGGAGAGTGAATTTACACAAAACATTTAAGATATATTTTTCCTGAACTGCCCAAGGGTGTGCTAAGATCATTTAAAATCATCTCCTGACACAAAATGTAATATGATTGAATACTTGCCTGTTCAAACATTTGTATCTTCCTGTGGGCTGATGTCTTAGTTCTGGCAGTGATAAATGGGTTATACAAACAAGAAAAGAAAGAAAAGATAAGGATGGTGATTCTAAGATAAAACAAAACAAAACTATAAAAAAAATCACAGGCATTTAAATTATTAGGGCCTCAATAAAAACCAGCATATACAGCAAAAATTCCTTTTCACTTTTTGGTAGTGGCTCCTAGGGAAATGGATGAAAAAAAATTGTCAGTAAACACTATTTACATAAAATATAGCCAGTATCCAACTGTCAAATTTTGCCTTTTGGGGTACAGATTGTGTGTCTGGGGAGAATCCAAGCTAGGGAATCTACGCAAAGTCCTGCTGACTGGGCACTTTTACATGGAAAATAAAAGGGAATGGGAGGCCATAAGATAGAGCCATTTACACATACATAGTATACATAGCCAGTATGCACGTGTCCACTTACACACACATGGCTTATTGTTCATCTCCTCTATCACCAACTTCAACCTGTCAAGTCCACTGGTTTCTGTTATCATCATGCCAGTTGTGCTGTATGTTCTCCCACCCCACTACTACATCAATATCTATAAAACTATGTTATTTAAAAAGGTGTCTCAAAGTCGCTTTATGAGTTAGTAACAGGGCAATGACAAAAGCATTTTATAATAATAATATTAGTGTAAGCAATGCCACTCCATTATTCTGAATTCTAAATGAAGACAAAATGCTTTTCATTATATGTTTACTAGTGTCAGAATTTACTCCTTAAAAGTTAAACTCTTTTTACATTTAAACCATAATGGTAAGCAAAAAACTAATTACTCAGTAGACTTTGTCATGGAAACATTAATAGTGCATTAAAATAAGTCCATCCCTAATGTTAGAGGATAACCTGAAATACATAGAATCAATTATCTTATGTACCGAGTCAGTCTGCTAGTACTTTTTTTGAGTATTTTTCTCATTATATTGTTTTTTCTTTTCTTTTTTTTAAATGGCACATACATCCTATGAATTGAAGTTGTAAGTAATTGTACTGTGTAAATTTTTTGTTTAATTTCATACTGTGATCTGTGAAGGGGATAGTTTAAAAGAATGTGTTTTATTGACATTTTAAATCAATCATGGTCAATAAGAGTTAGTGATTCTGACAAAAAAATTCAAAAGAATACCTTATTAATGTCAAAGTGAAAACAGGTTTCTACAAAGTTATGTCAATTAAATAAAAATACGTAAGCTGAATTCGGTGTTTGCATTAATATATACATGATGCTATGCACTGCACATCACCACAAGCATACTATCTCCACTTTGAAAACGGTGATGGCAGCATCATGTTGTGGGGATGCTTCTTGACAGCCGGTCCTGGTACCTTGTTAAGGTAAAGTGTAAGATAAATGCGGCAACATATAGGACAATCCTGAAGGACAATCTTTTTCAGTCGGCAGGACAATTATGGCATGGGAGAGGAATTGTTTTCCAGCAAGACAATGACCCAAAGCATACAATGAAAGCTACACAGAATTGGTTTACTAACAAAAAGGTGAATGTTCTGGAGTGGCCGAGTTAAAAAACCCAGTACAGTTGCTGCCTTGGAAGAATAAGGTCCTTTGGTAACAACCATAGCCATAAATCTTTCTGTGTACTAGGGCAGGTTATGAAAACAATCATCCATGAAGTGCTGTGAATTAATAAAAACACAGATCAAAGTCTGTTACTGACTTGTAATCACTGTTGTTTTATGGTTTCATCTTTTAGATGAAAAAGAAAAAACGTTAAGTTTAATTTTCCATCAGCTGAAAAAAAAATGTATAAGACATATCAACATTTGCACAAAAACTTGAACTACAGATAGGTGTAAGTGGCGCTTGGGCAACTAACCTAACAGGATGAGCACGAGGGTATACCTAGTGAATGTAGGAGTTCAAAATTGATGGCCAGATATGGTCAGTATATACTGTATCAATTGATGCAATATTTAGAATAAACTAAAGCCAATAATCCAGGCTAAAACAAGCCAGCAAGCAAACAAATGTCCTACATAATCATTCACAATCATAAACAATCTGAGTGTTAATCAATCCACTTTTGAATGCATTACATCTTCAGAAAATTTGATTTGCTGTGTAAATGTCAATAAACATGGACGGTTTAGGATAATTCGTTGGTTTATGCGTGTGCGGTCCCTTTATAAAGGCAATCTTGGGACAGTAGGCTTAAAAACAGTTGTTAGCAGCACTAGTCTAATCATGTTGGGACCAATTATATGTATATGAACATTATTAGCATGGGAGCCATGGTTGGGGAAACCCACCAAGAAACTACAAACAAGCCCAAGACCCATTTTTTTTCATCCTGACCATCATTAAAGGCCTAGAGCAAAGAGGACAGTAAGAACAGGATAGGATTGCTTTCAATATTCAAGTGGAATAGAGGGCTGTCCTCTGTGTGATATATTGAATCCAAAGCCAAGCCATTTGACGGCTGCAGTATTTGAAGAATCACAGTAGGGGCCTGCTTGAAAATCTCCTACTGTGGCAGCTCTTTAAACTTTCTCAGCCTGGGACACAAATGGAATATTTTTTTTTCAAGCTCATTAGGATGCTCCCTTGTTATGGTAGGGGCAACCAAAAAAGGGACCATGACCCACTTTTGGGGTCTCAACTCACAATATAAAGAAACATTTCACTTCTACTGGTATGTTTTTAGTACGAGGGCTGAGATTTCTTATTTTTTATTTATGTGCTCTTACGATGCAAGGATTGCACTAAATAATGTGTAAAAGCTTAAATAGATTTTCAAAAAATTAAATAAAAAAACAACACTACTGATTACTTCAAAGAAACTCCTGTGATCAAAAAAAGTTTGAAAATAAGCCTGTTAACATCACTGTTAAATTCAGTGTGAAAATTTCCAGATATTGACATTTGTATATGATTATACATGTGTCTCTGCTATCTGCATGAGTAATTCCACAGTTCATATAATCAGTGTTGCTTTGAATGTTTGAATGTGTCTTTTTGCCTGACCATTTGTAAGTGTGAGTGTGTGTGTGTGTTTGCAGACTCTACTTCTGTGATCAGGTAGGAGGTGGAAGAATTCTGACATATGACGCAGGGAAGGGAACATTGAGATTGACAGGCCAGACTGTATTGTGACTGCAAGGTCCTTTGGGGTCCCTCAGAAAAGGCCATGTCTCCAACATGCTGATGTGATTTCCATAGCTATTGGACTGGTCATAATATTTGAGACACTTTTGGGACCAATTCTTTGATGAAAAGAACAGTGTGTGTGTGTGTGTGTGTGTGTGTGTGTGTGTGTGTGTGTGTGTCAGAGAGAGAGAGAGAAGAGAGGGAAAGGGAAGAAGCTGGCTTCTAACAGTCTGATCACATTAAGAACAAGAGAATGGAAAAGAGACCTTGAGAAAAAAATTGAAACTTATCTGACCTTTTGCAGTCAAAGCTAACGATGGAACACATTCTATAAAGCTTTTGTTGCATATACGTGATAATATACCTCATCATGCGTATTCACCTCTATTTACATTAATGCTGCACAGTAGCTGATTTATTCAAATCACAAGTTTGACTTCTTACAGACTGCATCTTTGAAACAGAAGCTAAGAAAGTATTCCTGAAGACACATTTAGCTGCAGATGACTCAAATAAGAGTATTAAAAATCTGATTTATGACATAACACACATTTTCTTTTGTCTCACTCTCTTTGTTTATTTGTTTGTTGATTGTTTGAGTGACCCTGAGTGTTCAGAAAGATGCCTACAGTATACATAAAAAGTATTATTATCATTATCTGTAGAATGTAAAGAAACATAGACATGTACTGTAAATTTTAGCTGCTTTTACACTATCCATTCAAGGTAGGATTGTTACACCAATTTGAAGCTATGTCCTTCAGTAGCCATTTTGGAAGGAGCCCCTGTGTCACTTTTGTATCAACACAGGAGGTAGTAAATTTGAAGTGTATTATATTTGTGTAAAATTAAAATTAGTTTGATGCTCTAAATCATTTACGTGTGACAAATGAGCAAAGACATAAGAACAAAACTAAATCACAAGGAGACAAATACCTTTTCACAGCACTGTAACTTAACCCTGTATTTACTACTAATTTGTTTGGTTACTAAACCTCTGCCCTAGTCCTGACCTGTATGTCATAGACTCTACTCTTTGTTTCCAATCCAATTAATATCTTATCACACTAACATGTTGGTCACAGGAAACCAAATTCATGACTAATCTTTAACAACTTAACTTGAGTCATTTATGTGAAATATGAGCAAAAGCATATCCATACTGTGTTCGTCCACAAGTATTACTTTGAAAACAATATGCAATGCAATTCCAACCTTAGGCAATGTAGTACTTAAAGTCTAAACACTGCAAATGTTGGGTCACACACCCCATGACTTTCCCACAGGAGACAGACATTCAAGTCCAGTGTGAAATGTTGTTTCCACCATAACAACTCAGCAGTGTCAATCACTTATTTCATTACTGTAACCATGAATAGCAAACACTAAATCAGAGTATAGCATCAAGTCAATTCAACATAAAATGGGATCTTATTGATCTGGTAAGTTATGTTTCAGCTGCTTTGGTGTTATTTAACTACTAGTTGGGCATCAATGAGATGACCCTGTAAACACGAAGGGTTATACAGATGGAGGCCACTGACATTGTTTTCCCTACTCATTTTTTTCTGACTGTTATTTACCAGTTTTGTATTTGGCTGAGGTCAGTGTCACTACTTGTAGAAGGAGGTGATACCTGGACCCTACAGAGTTTGAACAGGCAATGCAACTCCTCCAAAATGGCACATGAATATATGCCATTGTCAGAAAGTTTGCTTGTGTCTCCCAGCACAGTCTCAAGAACATGGAGGAGATAACTCTAGGCAGTTAGTCTAGGAGAGCTCCCGAAGGACGCAAAATGTCTTTAACCCATCAACAGGACTGCTATCTGGTCCTTTGTGAGAGATGACCAATGCAAAATGACCTCCAGCAAGCCACTGGTGTGAATGTCTTTGACCAAACAATCATAAGCAGACTTCACGAACGTGGCATGAGGGGGCCTAATGCTCACTGCCTGACACCATGGAGCTCGATTGGCATTTGCATTGGCCACTGGCACCCTGTGCTTTTCACCAATCAAAGCAGGTTCACCCTGAGCACATGTGACAGACATGAAAGAATGTTGAGAAGCCATGAGGGAATAATATGCTGCCTGAAACATCATTTAGCATGACTGGTTTGGTGGTACGTCAGTGATGGTCTGGGTAGGCATATCTATGGAGGGACCCACAGAACTCTACAGGGTAGACAATAGCACCCCTGACAGCCATTAGGTATTCTGATGAAATCATCCTGGTTCATGGCTATTCCTGGCCTTATGTGCCAAGACTATGCAGGGAGAAGGAATTGATACCATCACCTAAATCCAATAGAACACCTCTGGGACACAACTGGTCAATCCAGCACTAACTAGCGGACCCAGTTGCAGAAGAACAATAAATGCAGAGTGAGAGTTTCCACAAAGGATTTAACAGATCTGATAACAGAAAACGCAGAACAGACTGAATATAATGAAACAAAAAGGGACAAACAAAAATCTCAAAAGGAGAAACAATATAAGGAACACTGCAAAAGGCAGGCAAACTAGAATCTGACTAGTCTAAATAATTAACTATTAAGAAAATGCAGTAAACAAAAAGGAAAGCAAAATCACAGCAAGAGCTGTAAATAAACAAAGCAAAATCATAGCAAAGCTGGAACAAAGAAACAAGCCAAAACACAGCCAAAGCTGGAGCTAAAAAACAAAACAAAACCACAGCAATCGGTGGGACTAATAAACAAAACTATGCAGCCGAAGCTGGAACTAACAAACAAAACAAAAAATCAGTGAACACTGGAACAAACAAAGGAGCTAAACTACTGCTAATAAACAAGCTGACTACACTAACAAGACTAACAAACCGTGGTGATGGAAGCCAGAGGATCGGGGAAAAGGCAAATGGAGGAAGCAGGGAACAAACAAGGTTGACAGTTGACACACTAGCAAATGACAAAGGAACAGACAGCAACTTAAAAACATGACACACTAATGAGTAACACCAATCACCAGATAAAAACACACACCTGCACCCACTCAAACCAAGCAAGACATGTCCTCGGAACTGAAGGAAAACACAAAACAGAAAAATAAAAATACAGAGACTACCGGGGACACTGCCTCAGCTGGCAGGAGGAGGGAACTGTAACAGGAGATACCCCAGGACACCATTTGCCATCTCATTACAACATTGTCAGGCATGCATACAAGCATGTGAGGGCCATACAAACTCCTGAATACCATAGCTGAGTTGCTGCAATGAAATTTCAGCACACTGGACTAACCTTCATTTCTTGACTTTGATTTTCTAGGGTTTTTTGCCCTATGTAAGTTGATAATTTTCATTTCTATTAAACGATGCAACATCCTAACAGTGTATTTTAACCCAAACCTTACCTTAATTTTTGTTTTTTTAATCTACCCATGTAGGTTTGCACCTCAGTTGAGCTAAACCATGACAACTCCAAAATCATCAGGTATTTATGTTTGTTTCATCAAATGTTCAGCAAACATAGATTTGCTTTTTCGACAGTTTTGTAACTCATTGTGACCATAGTTCTAAAGATTATTTGAATAAATTAATGCAAAAATAATCCTGAATTACAATCAAATTTAGGTGCGATTTTAGCAATTAAAGTAAAATTAAAATATAATATTATTTGGCCACTTCTCCCTGAAACAAAACATTGTTGTCTTCTTCAGTTCTTTGCTGCTATTTTTTAAGGACCTACAATTTGAACCAATCCCTGCACTTTTACTTTATAAGTGCTTTCAAGCTTTCAAGCAAGAAATGACAGGAACAGCAATTTTAACAAATCAGTCTTATATCACTGCAATACACACTGTAATAAAAGTATGCTTCAACATGCAATTCATCGTAACAGTTGAACACCGATATATATATATGTATCGGTGCCTTTGTTTTAACTTACACTGTATTTGACTTAATTTGGTATAGTTTTATTGGAAAACAGCATGATTTAAACCAATCTTACAGAACATTGAGGCTTACGCATTGAACCATGGAAATTAAAATGAATTAGGTAAACAAACAACTTATGTAGGTGAGCTCTACTCAGCCACTATAACTTGGTCTGATGGTAACATAAAAATATACAGTTTACATTATATTTTTATTTAAGGAAAATATTTTTATTAAGACCTTATTCAGATTAATATAGTGAGGTGGGTTGGACACTGCCCAGCTTTAAATAACTGCCATTTCTGATAGGGATGAAAAAGTAAGGACTAATTTAATGATACCTGATGTTGAAATTATAAGGCTATGTCATTTAAATAATAGTACTGGCAATATTCTGTATTTCTGTTCAACACCTTCCATAAAGTTAACAAAACCAACAAATGAACAAAAGTTCATCTCTCAAAATTCACTGAAATGAGAATCGATTTGGGATGATATGAGGAGAAAAAAACTAGGGAGATGAACAATTCCATTAAATGAAAATCAGAAGCAGATAATATAGTCATACTGTTTGTAGGACTACCAGACATGGCTAGTGACCAAGTACAGGTGTATTTTTCACTCATCGTAATTTGACTTTCATTATTAGCATTTGTCTGTGATTGTCAAGATGGTATAAACTGCAGGCTTTCTAGATACATTTATTGATTTGTTGTGGTAGGTTGGTGCTGACTTTGTTCTTGACATTTTGAATTGGTGGAACCTGCTGGTGGTGATACATAGACATAAACTTTGGGTAGGAATTCTTCACATGAATAAGGCAACTGGTAAACCTTTGTAACTGCAAGATTAGCAATTCTTGGGTTTTTGATCGTTTCATCTCAAAAGATTTAAGTTTCACTGTAAGCAATCAATGTGAATTAAAATCTCACTCTGCAGCGACAGAGCTATAAGGAAGAGGCAGAAGGTCGAAGCAAGGGTTTGACATTTACACTACAGGGAATCCACTAATTCTCCCTGTTTGGCTTTCATACAGCAGTACAAACCCTATGAAAGTTGTGCCTCTTTTCCAGCTGATAATTATCTTTTAATTGCTGTTCTTTTTCTCTTTTTTCAACTTCCTCCTATTTATTCTGCTTTCACACTTTGTTAAATTTCTCTGTAACAAAAGGTCAGAGTGCGCTAAGTGTGATGCCTCCACCCCGTGTGTGTGATACAGATAGATGTGTACCCGAGTAGCTCATGCTCTTTGTGCATGTCATTTGCCATGGTAACTGAAGAGAATGGAGAAAAGATTAAGGGAAATGCTGAGGATAGACAAAGCGGAAAGACAAGGACAACTGATAAATCTGTTGCCTTGTTAGGGTCAAGAGAGCAAACTTCTTGCTGCTCTCTCTTTCTTGATAGAATCATGGAGGAACTAGGAGAGACAGAAAGATTTATATGAAGGAGTATGTACTTATCTGTCCATGTTTCAGAGCCTAAGCTCTGTGTAGAGTGCAACAAGTAAAGCTGTGCATCTTTGTGTGTGAGTGATTGTGTGAGCATCTCGCTCTCTGTCTGGGTCAAGCGTCCTCTCTCTCAGCGTGAGGTCTTGACGCGGCACCCCACTCACTGCCCATAATCCTTTTCTCCCTGGGCTCTTCACTCTCCCGCAACTCGGCCCCATGCTGAGATGAAGTTATCACACTACTCACGCTACACTTGCTTGTCCACGCCTGTGTGTATATGTGTGTGTGTTTGTGTGTATGTATGGTGGTGTGTGTATTTGACCAAAAGCTCACCCATTATTACTTGAAGAGGAGAGCTCTTTCTGCAGTTTGACACGCCTGTGTACTGTATAATAAGGTAACGCTGCTACAAACACTGTTCTATTCAAAGAATCTAATAGGAAATGAGAGTCTATGAAGCTTCACACATGCACACACATACCATTTTTGTGGGAGAGGATACACAGAAATTCAAATGCTCATGGTTGCATTGTGCTCCCTTCCATAGTCAGTTGGATGAATTGGTTCTAGATGTGAATGCAATTTCCATCTGTATGTGTTAGTCATCTGGTAGATTGCACACATTTTAACCTGCCTTTTGTGCAGTGTTCTGTGATCCTAAAAGAGATCTGCATTATTCGTTATCTTGGCATGACTGACTGGAGACTGTAACTATAGAAAAGGTCATGTGGTCATGGATGTTTTCCATAATTTCCTAAGCGAAAAATACAATTCGTAGTTTATTATAGTTTTAGTATATAAAGTGTGTGTAAACATTAGTACATTTGTACTTGAATAGAAGCATATTTACAGTACACTTATCAGAAGTATATATTTAGGAAAAGAGTGTCTAACACAAATGAATTCAAAGTAAAATATTCTTATATACTATATATACTATACTATATATACTGAACCAGTAACATACTTTAATAATAATTTAGACAATCTTTTTAAAAATACATTTTTTCAATATTTATAATTTCATGTAATTTGACTTTTTAAAAGTATTGATTTTGTAGTTTTCAAAAGTCCAACATTTGCACACATTTTGAAATGTTTTTAAATTAGTTTATTTAACAGACCTAAAAGTATATTTATAGGAAATGCATTTCAACATGTTAGTATATTTAATAAAGTTATGCTATTTTCATGTGTACATATGTACTGTTTATCAGCATGTTAATAATGTACTTTAACATGCACTGAATCAGGACACATGCTGGCATCCTTAAAAATATACTATTTTAGCATAGATATTAAATGTGTTTCAAGTATTCCTTTTAGGAGCATGTTAATACCACATTGCATAAAATGTAACTGAAGTATAACTTAATAAACGTAAATTTTTCTTTAATGTATTTATGTTCTTTGATAGCATAAGTATGAAAAGTAGAGTCTTGCTTTAAACAAAGGCTGTGTTTTAGTATACATATTTGAAGTGCACCGTTTATTAATATTATGATATATATGTCTAAATTCACTGAACGTTTCATTCAATATTAGACATTGCTGTAGGCTGATTATTGTTTGTTATTTCTGAAAGTGTGTTGAAACTTAAACTTGAACTATATTGTTATATATTCATTGTCATTATATTAATTTATTCACAAGCATATTCAAAGCAATCTGTGTTCAATTGCAGTATATTCATGGATTAATATAGGCTTTATGAATATACTGTATGAATATACTGCAAGTATTATATGTTCTGTAATTTCACAGAACTCTTACTTCTGTGTTATTTGTGATTCACAGATTTTTGCCTTACATGCTTACATGTTACTTTATTGAAGCAGCCTAATATAAAATACAAAACACACATTTTTGTTTATCAATAGGTTTACACTCTTCAAAATAAACTTGTGCTTTATTTAAAATCAAACCATACCAGACTTCCTAATTATATCTATACTTTTCTCAGAGAGCACTAAATGCTATCCCACAATACTTTCAAGTGGTTTATTAATCCACCAGGGAATATCTAGTCACTCTGTCCTGATTTACCTTACAGCATTTCCATTGCTCTGCATTTTGTCTCTACATTATGATTCAGTCCATGTATGCGAAAATGAGAGGAAATAGAATACCTATTGAAAGGCTGTTCATGTTTAAACGATTTAACAAACAGATTTTTGGGAGAGTAACATTGTTTAAACTAGTGCCCAAAGGCTGCCTACTGCACATGTCAGCTGAGCAGCGACAGAAGTCATACTGCTGTTACTGTTTGAATCCTAAGAATGGCACAGTTAACTACTTTCTGAATCAATGTCCTTCAATATCCGAATTATTAGTATTTATCTGTGTAATAGGTAAAGCAATATGTTAAAAGAGAAAAATATTATGTTTAATTAATAATATATGTTTTGATGAGGGCGCCACGGTGGTGTAATGTGGACCTAACAAGTTAGCATAGCATGTTTTGTTAAGGCTAGCATCTTTGTCTGTCATAATCAAGCTAATGCTAACATTAGCTAGCTTTAATCATATTGGCTAGTTTGCTCATGTTAGCTAATGTGTCATGTTCGTCATTTGTGGATAGAAGCAGCTCAGTCATACTGTTTGAGTCATGTTTGAATTTATTTTGGAACTGATACTAAGGCTACTGTCAAACATACTGCCAAATGTCATCATTTCAATTTAATTGGCTGTATATGAAAAAGGTACAGCAGTGATATCCTCACTGCACTCTTTTACAACATGCATCACTCTACCCAACGATTTATCATACATTTTAGTTAATTGCAGAATATTATTGTAACCAGAGAAAAGCAGTACACCCCATTATTCAGTCTTTCACCTGTGTCTGAGCAAATCTTACAACCCTGATGTTTGATCTGGACTTGGTATATTTCTGGTACACTTTCAGAGACAGTTGGACTCCAAAAGATTTAAAGACAGTTTCATAATTTGCCTCTTGAAGCCAAACTAAAGCCAGACCAACATCTGCTGCAGCAAGACCAACTGCAGCTACATCACACCTGATTTTGAGGCAGGTATAGGTATGAATATATATTTCTGATTGTATTGTTTTGTTCGTTCACATTTGATGAATCCAAGGTTGTGGCCAGTCATTTGGTGAAACTGTGTCTAAAAGATGTGTCTTTTCAATTTCTGATATTTCTTGGACGTCATCAACAAACCTATAATTATAACCAGTAGTAGGAAGTTAATAAGTTAACAATAACCAATAGTGCATGCTTATCAATGACGTAAGTTGTCAGTTTATTTGGTACACCTATGTCAGTTCTGCAGTATTTTCCTTTTCATGAATGTTTTAATGTTGAATGCAATATCTGTGTGAAAAAATTTAAACATTTTTTTTTTGTGTTGATCCAACTATGTGATTATTTAGAATGTATGTAATTTAGATGTATTTAAAGAGTTATGGTACCCTCTATCCACCATTACCTTTTCTACCTATTCTGTAAATCTTAGCTGATACTGGGCAAGTTCTTCTGATGTGAATTTTTGTTCGACCAGTAGGGATTAACTAACAGAAACCACCTTTACTGACATAGAACAGGTGATACATTGCTCTACTTATATACTGTTTCATAAAGGGATATTGTACAGTATTTCCTTGTTCTCTGTGGTTATTTAAAAATGTGTTGTCATATATTATACTTAATTATACCAAATACATTTTCTTGATCATGACTGGGATGTGTCTTTTTTCCTTTTCTAAAAACTTGTTACATTAAAGAAACTTGTTTGGGTACCATATACTTGTGTTGGTAACAAGCAGTAAAAATTGTAAAATTAAGAAATTAGAAATAAACAGCATATATTAAATTTGTTGGCTCATTTAGTGTTCTGTCACTGCATTTTATGTAAGCATGCAATAATGTGAAAGCAATCCACTGATGTGCTTATTTGGTGCATGAATGGATTTAGAAAACATGTAAAGTTTGATGTAATATTGTAATTTTAATATACGTTTAATATACAAACAATATACAAATTGCCCATAATATACATAAGGGGCTTCAAGAATATTTTAACACAAGTGTACTATACTGAAATTGTGATTAAATACAGTTGTATTAAATCATACCTTAAGAGTAACTAAGTACATTAGGTACAACTTTAATGGTTTCAATTTAACACAACTTAAATTATATAATAAATAAAATAATAAAATAATTATATTATATAAGTATTAACATTTCTTTTAACAGTGACATTTTATTAATATAAAGTTGTTTGTCTAAATCAATCTTTCCTAACACTCCAATTTACCTCTGTCCTGTTTTGGAAGCTATTTACATATTATTCCATTAATCAGGTATGGGCCACATGTTACCCTCAGTCAAGCAGAATACTACCTAATGAAAAATGCTAAAGATCTCACAATCCATCTTTACCTTAGTAACGGCTGTACCTGAAGATGTAAGGAAGTCAGCAGTCAAAATTGTAGTTAATGTGTACTGTAAAGCACATGTCATCTAAATGCAGATGTTAGTTCTGCAGCCAGCATAGCACTGGGTACAGGTGGGCATATCTTGATGGAGTTCGTGAACTGAAATATGGACATCAATAGTCCCTCCCAATACAGAAAAAAGAAAACCAAAGTTCCCAAAGTAGGCCCAAGTATCTGAAGTATCTCTTCACCTCAAGGCCCAAACTGGAGAGAGGAAGACAAAGAGGGTCAATTCAGTGTTGCCTAATCCTATGTAAGGAAAGTAGCTATTGGCTGTCCTGAAAATTAGTCAATGGCATCATCACCTAATTTGTGCATTTTAGTAGAGAGAAATAAGGTTTTGGGGGAAACCCCAAGTAAGTAAAAATCACCCTGAATATGTTTAGAACTAATTTTTTGTTTTTTTTGCCCTTAAAATAAGCTATCACTTTAATGCTTTGTCTAAACCAACATCACATAAATAAATTTGTCTGATGTTGTTAAATGTTAGTATATCAAATTTTATCAAAAGGTTATTATGTGAGTCTGTATTGCTTATTCTAGTGTAGAACATTTACATTTACATCCTGCTCTGTAGCTGGGGTGGGCTCAGGAGCAGCTTTGCGCATGCACCATCCATTTGCAAAGTTGATGCAGAGTGGTGTGGGTCTCCTCGCTGCTTTGACTGCAGCTGTGCAAGACTAGTGTAACACTGACCACATATAAATGCTTTGGAGCAGGGTAGGGGTTCACAGCAGCACCTGCTGCTCATTGAGGAGAGTAACTGCAGAATGTACTTTCTTTCTTGTGAAAATCTCCAAAACACCAGAAAACTCTCCAATAACACCAGAAAAAGTTGCTAGATTTGTCACTACTCCCTGATTCCAAATAGTCGCCAAGAGGAATGGGGAACTTGACACTGGAGGGTTGGTAACACTAGGTCAATTCCACAGAACAAGAACCGTAAATATAGATTGAAAGTAAATAGAAGAGACCGAAGAACTAGCACAATGTCTGATGATGATCTAATGACATATTTTCCATATCTCCTTGTATACACAATACTTGACAGGAAGTGAATATAAGAAGAGGGATGGAGGATGAAAACAAGTTAGACAGACACTTCTCAACTGCCTGTGGAACCCATGTCAGTTTGGATCAAGACATCAGCAGCACTGGGGGAAGAGCTGGAAACTCCACTGGGGTCTCTGGTCTGGCTGATGAAGGAAGATTGGAACAGAGGTTTGTGCACAGATGATTGACCGGAAAAACCCTTTGCAGCTGAGCCTGTCAACCTGTGCTGGTCAGGCAAAAGCCTGCTGCTGCAGTCAGAAAGGAACCACCATGGCCTCAATGATAAATAAGATCTAGTCACTAGAGCCTTCTACAGTCTGAGCCCAACGGCTGATTTTTTTTCTACACATCAAACAACAGGCCCTATTTCCAAACAGTCTTTCTAAAGACAGTGATGAGTGAGTATGGAAATATAGTGCAGCACATAATATAGTGCAGTTCATTGCTTTGGATTACAGAAGTTGCTGTCTCTATTATTGTTATATAAAAATATATAATAATTTCATATACTTTACAAATAATTTATTAAAGGGTTTATACCCTTTAATAAATCATTATAAATTATATACGAGTAATACAGACAATACAGAAAATTGCTGGTACCCTTCCATTAAATAAAGAAAAAAAAACACCTTGGTCACTATAAATGAAATTAAGATGTAGTAAAATTAACTCATTAAATGAGATACTGCTTTTGAATTGTGGATTAACTACAAAAATGATGGTACCCCAAAAAAGAGGTGTCTTCAAACTTAAATAATCATTTAGTCTATTAAAAAAGTGAAAGGTAGTCACAGTGCTGTTTGGTGTCATGGTGTAGATGAAATCAGGTGAAAGTGAACTGGTAACAGGTATAACTGATGAAGATACCTTACCAATCCCAACAAAAAAGAAGTCACACACTCTAATATTTGTGGGACCAACTTTAGCTTTGATTGTGGCACACATTTATCAAGGCATCGTTTTGATAAGCTTTTGCCATTTCACAACATTATTTTCCCTTCCAGAGTTCCATTATTTTTCCCCAAGATCTTGTATTCATGATGTGACAGCTGAAATGAATTTTTTAATGGGGTTAAAGTCTAGACTCTGTGGTGGTCAATTTGAGCCTGATGAATACTAGCATTGTCATCTTGAAATATGCCCAAGCCATCAGGGAAGAATAATTCCATTGATGGGATACCCTGGTCATTCTTTGGGCACAAAACATTGCTAAACCTAGACCTGACCAGCTACAGCAAGCCCACATCATAGCACTGCCCCCACAGGCTTGTACAGTAGGCACTAGGCAATGCCTTGATAGTC
Organism: Anabas testudineus; assembly: GCF_900324465.2. NCBI lineage: Eukaryota > Metazoa > Chordata > Actinopteri > Anabantiformes > Anabantidae > Anabas > Anabas testudineus. The sequence continues at coordinate 26,582,658 of NC_046610.1, forward strand.
TTGAGATTTTATAGATTTAAGACAACCTATACAGATTTAGGACAACCTGTGACAGATGCAGCAATGCAGCCTGAAAACATAACCGAGCCTCCTCTGTGTTGTACAGTAGGTACAACGATCTTTTCTTTGTATGCTTCATTATTACATCTGTGAACATAGACCTGATGTGACTTGCCAAAAAGTTCCAGTTTTGTCTCATCTGGCCAAAAGACATTATCCCAAAAGCTTTGTGGTTTGTCAAAATAAAATATTAAATATGCATGGAATAAAACGCAAACACATAAAAACAATGAAGAAAAATAAGACAATAAAATCACACAGAAATGATTCAAAAGATGGCACTGTAACTGTTTGGTAAGACAGTAAGGGCCAATAACAAAGAATTCTGTCTTAGAATTTAGCTGCACAAAGTTAGAGGACATCCAGTCTTTCATACACTATTTTAAGGAACTTAGCATACCATGATGACGCGGCTGGTTAGTGTAGTGGTAACATCACCGCCTCCCATCTGGGAGACTGGGGTTCAAATCCCAGCTGTGGCCTCACCCTGCCTACCTTTGTACCTTGTAATGACTTGTAAGTCGCTTTGGATAAAAGCGTCTGCTAAATTACTAAAATATAAATGTAATGATCTGCAGGATAATTGGGAGGTACAACTGTGTCATCAGCATAACAAAGAACAGTACAGGTAGGGGTGGTTGTGGCTCAATAGGTAGAGCAGTTGACTGCCAAACACAGGATTGGTGGTTCTATTCCCGGCTGCCACGTCACATGCCAAAGTGTCCTTGGGCAAGATACTGAACCCCTAGTTGCCCCCCGGTGAGTCAGGTCAGCTGCATAGCAGCTCTGCCACCTGTGTGTGTGAATGGGTGAATGAGATGCCACAATAAGGCAATCAGATCAGAGATCAGATTGTTGTAGTTAATATTATGAAGGGCATGCCTAACTTGTTTGTTAGGCTGTAAAAAATAATAAAGGGATCTTAAAACCAAACAAATCTGATCTAAAAACAATATTAGAAGGAATAACAGTACTCTTTCTTTTGAAAGAGGGAGCTCTTAACCGGAGAAGGGGCAGGTTGATTGTAAAAAAACAGAGAGTAATGAGTGTGTGATTGAGACTGCTGTGTAAATAGTTTAGTGGGGAAAATAACAGCATGATGCCGGTTTGCAGCAAGTGTGCGACTTCATAAATAAAATTAAGGTATTTTCGAAAATAAGTCAAAGTTATAAATAAAACAAAGTCTGCAGCTAAACTGGAGCCAAGTATGAGACCAAGAATCCTGATAAAATGCCCAATGCCTGGACCCAAGGTCGGAATTGGTCCCAGGCCAGTCGTCTCGTCCTAGCTGCTGCTACCTGCTCAGCGAGATGGTCCCATACAAGTTTAACCAAAGTCTCAGGCTAGAGAGAGTCCCAATCCTGCGGAAGACCTCCTGTTTGATTCCACTTGCTAAAACAACACATCTCAGGGAACTATATCACAACAGACCCATTAACCTCTCACCCGATGAAGACCATAATGAGGCTTGTACTAGGCTACCTATACTTACAGTATCTTGCTGATTGACTTCCGATGGAAACCTCCACCATCCATGCAAGTGAGCATTCAGGGCTCTGTAATTGAGATTGTGGACACCTTTAAATACTTGGGTTTTCACCTCAACAACAAACCTGACTGGACTAATAACATAGATGCCCTGTGTGATGCCCTGTGTGTTCCCCGGTGCATTCAGGGCACTGCTACTGACTTTTTACGACACTGTGGTGGCTTCTGTAGTCTATGCAGTAGCGTGCTGGTCTGGCGGCAATATGGAAAGAGACAGGAAGAGACTTAACCATTTGCTTAAGGGAGCCGGCTCTGTCCTGGGCTGCCCACTCGATTCCTTTGAGGAGGTAGTGTAGTGTAGGTAGTGTAGTTGCAGTTTGTTTCTCCGCACTGCCATCACTGCAGTAATATACAATCACACAGTGAATATGTAACTTAAGGTGTCATGCAAAATGCAGTATTCAAATTCATACAACAATTATGGTATGTGCAATATTCAATACTCAAAATCTCAATCCCAAACCACTGTTAAGACATACCTCCTTTTTATTTGAATATTTGAATACTTTTTTTTCTGTTTGTTTTTAAAGATCTTCATGTGCTTATTTCTATTTCTCACTGCTGCTGTAAACACAGGAATTTTCCCACAGTGGTATTAAGAAAAGTCTATTTTATCTCATGTCTTGAAGATACCGTAAGTGAGTGACTGCCTCTCCTCTTGGTGGGGGAACAAACCAAAGAAGGGTAAGATGAAGTGGACCCAGTTGCGACATTGGCCACCCCCCATTGTTGGAGGTTTCTTCCTCTAAAGGAAGTCTTTCCTCTCCACTGTCGCCTAGTGCTTGCTCAAGTGGGGTTGTTGGGTTTTCTGTGTACAGTGTCTATAAAAAGTATTCACCCTATTGGAAGTTTAATCATTTATTGACCTTATAAATTAATCAAGGTAAAAAAAAAATTGGTGTTTTGACAAATTAATGTCAAAGTGAAAACAGGTTTCTACAAATATAATATATAATGTCAATTAAATAAAAATAGAAGTAAGGTAAATCAGTGTTTGCATTATATTCACCCACTTCAGGTCAGTATCTAGTAGATGCACATTGGCTGCAATCACAGCATTGATAGGTGTCAATTAGGCTTGCACATCTGGACACTGCAATTTTATTTTTTTAAATTGCCAGAGCTCTGCCAGGTTACATGGGGATCAGATGTAAACAGCCCTTTTCAAGTCCATCCACAAATTCTCTATTGGACTGAAGTCTGGGCATTGACTCAGCCACTCCAGAACATTCACCTTATTGTCAAAACTATTGTATTGCTGGAAAACAAATCTTCTCCCAAGCCATATTTGTCTTGCAGACTGATTAAGATTGTCCTCTAAGATTCTATTTTGCCGTGTTCATTTGCCTCAGTTTGTGTGGACAGCCTGTTCTAGGCAGATTTATGTGCCATATTCCTATAATTTCATGGATTCACTGTGCCTTGGAGACTTTTTTGTATCATCCCCTGATTTATGCATTTCAATGACCTGTTCTCTGTGTTGCTTGGAGTGCAATCACTTGAGACGCATTCACTGCACTCAGGTGATCCTTATTTCACTAATTGTGGGACTAATAGCACCAAATATCTGGACCTCTGTTGGATTAGGTCAGCCATTTTACAGAGGCTGAATATTAAAGCAAACACTGATTTCACCTTATATATTTGTAGAAACCTGTGACTTTTTTTTTTTTTTGTCAAGGTCGCCAACTTTTGTTGACCATGACTGATAAATAATGTCAATGAAAAGGATAAAACATTCAAGGGGGTGATATTTTTACAGGCACTGTAATTGTATATACATGTATATTTTGTGAGGACCTAACCCTTACACTTGAGATGACTTCTGTTGTAATTTAATGCTATACAAACAAAATTGAATTTAATTGACTTTCTGACCCAATCTGACCAAAGTCAGACAATTAGATAAATCACCTGAACGTTAGATAACTAAACATTTAGAACACCAGACATCACTGGATTTCTTTCTCCTAATGGATACATGGCAAAAGTAAAATATATAGACCGAGAAACGTAGAACGGACACAGGAGTTCAACTCTTCAGAGAATTGCCAGCAAGAGAGAAAGTAAGCAAGTCTGACAAAAAGAAACTGTGAAGAAACAAACATACCTAAGGAAACAAAGATAAGAATAGAATTTATGAGAGAAACTCTGGAGATTTGCTGTGAATGCCAAATGTCACCTCTACATCTCCAATGCTTTGGTTTGTCCTAGTTTGGTGTGAGAGGAAAAAGCACAAAAAAAACTGCATCATGCTCATTTTATGTGAAAAACACACAAACACTCTTTGTTTCTGTGACTAAATAACAAAGAATGGCGCAATGTAGAATAGCACCTGGTCCTGACTAATTGAAATGCCACAGATGAATTGTTTCCCCAAACTCTTGTGTGAATACTGGTGGGCAATGTCAAGAAGACAAGTTAGTACACTAAATAAAAACACTTTGAGTGTCTCCTAATCAAGGGAGTGCATGCTCCATCCAAATAAATGTTGACTCACTAATCTCATATTCTATTGATGTCTTTGGTGGTTATACTGCCCTAATTTTAAAGAATCCTTACATATTGATGCTACAAATGTTTTTCATTCAGCTAGCTTTAACTATGATTTGGTTCAGCCAGTGTATATTGTTGCCAAGAGCAGTAATTCAATTCACTGGAAAATCACCACCTTGAAGCAAATAATGGTACATAGGATAGCTATTTTCATTCATTTCACGTGGGCATGTGTTAAACACAATAAATTATTACTTTGTTATTTTCTTCATGTAAATGCTACACAAGGGGTTCACATCGAAAAAATGCAAAGATAAGGGGTTCACATAGAAAAAGGAGACTGTAATATCTACCAGTCCTATCCAACTGCCACCCAATATCCTATCTCTATACAACATGGAAACTCAGACATCATAGGCACATGGCTCTGTGCATGAGCAGAGCCCAGAAATGAATTGGTAGGGGCAGCACGTGGTGTACTGGTTAGCACTGTTGCCTCAGCAAGAAAGGCCTGAATTCGAATTTTGTGCACATATGTATATATTTCCCTGTGTCCATGTTATTGGCTTGCATGTCTAAATTGTCCCACAGGTCTGAATATGAGTGTAAATGGTTATCTGTCTCTGTATGTCAGCCCTGTGATAGACTGGCAACTTGTCCAGGGCTCTTGCTAATGGTATAGGCTCCAGCATTCTGTGACCCTTAAGAATACAAGCAGTTAGGATAATGGATGGGTGCTTTGATGTGGAGATACCAGATAATTGCTTAGAAAAACTGGTGATGCCAGACTGACACACTCATACCACAGTGTAAAATAATTGGTAAAAATGAATCAATATTGTTAACGTGTGAAAGATTAATCACTTTTAAGAAGTTATCTGCTAATATTTAAATTAACCTCATTGATTTACATACAGTGGGAGTAGATGTCATTGAAAGCTTGTCTACATGCTGTGGATGTTTTCAATTGACTAGAAAGATGATTGAATGATGTGTAATACAGAAAATACCAGAGTTCGGTTCCCTTTGCTCTTTTCTCTTTATATTTCATGCATTGGCTAAATTAAATGCAGTCATAGACCTAATTTTGTCTGTGATGCAGATGATGCACAGCTTTATGTTCCTGTCAAGGCTGATGACCCTTTTGAGATGACTAAATTAGAGTTCTGCTTATCTGCCTTGAAAAGCTAGATGTCACATAATTTTCTGCTCTTATATTCAGATGAAACTGACATGCTGGTCATTGGCAGGCCATGGCAGTGTCATAACTTTGATTAGTTAACCTAATGGACATATTTTACTTTAAAAAAATGCTCCTGAAGTCACCAAAATGTGAATGTAGACACAGCGGCAGGACCACAGAGATTTTGTGGAAACAGTAGGCATAGCTGAAGTGCACCAAGTTATTAAGGTGCCAGATAAAAATCCAACTTTACCACCATCCAAGCCACTACTGCCATGGAAATCATTTTAAAAGTTTCACACGATGTCTTTAGGACATCCTGACTGTCCCATTGTGTAATTAGCCCAAAAATTTCTACTGCTTCGGGGTCTAAGAGAAGCTAGTTGGAAGTGCAGTTTTTATCTGTCTGATAATATCATCCATCTCATATGCTTCACTCTCTCAATGGAGGCCAGCAGACTGCAAGGGCTTTTGCCACCCTGCACCTATGGAATAACCTCCCTGTTGTCATAAGACTTTCTCTTTCTTAAATCTTATATTCAATTTTAATTTATCTTCCAACTAACCTATTATCCAACTATCAGTTACTAGCAGGGATTTCTCCCTCTTACCATCCCTCTGTTGGTGGGTTGGTTTCAGTCTCAATTAAATAATAAACCTAATATTTCAGTGTAGGTCATAGTAGTCCTGTAAATTAGATTATGGTATTTACTTTGAAATCACTGCATTCATCCAACCCTTTCTTTCTTTCTTTCTTTCTTTCTTTCTTTCTTTCTTTCTTTCTTTTTCCAGCACGAGTATACAGGCAGTATGCCTCTCCTTCTCTTTTTCTCTCTCCCTCTCTCTCTTTATTGGAGGCGGCCGTATGGTCCAGATCCTATCGCTGGTTGTACTAGGAAGCTGCTCACCTTCTCCCTGATCTGTTAGTTGTTAGTATCTGCTACCCTTTTCTCTTTCCTTTTTCTACTCACCTTAACCAGTCAAGGCAGATGGCTGTTCACCCTGAGCTTGGTTCTACTGGAGTTGTATTTTTCTGTTTAACAGAGTATTACCTCTCCACTGTTGCCCAGTGCTTACTCAAGGGGGGATGTGGGATTTCACTCCGTATAACTCTCTAACGTTCTAATTATGTGACATGATTATATTGATTATGATGATAGGCAGATGGCCGCCCACTATGAGCCTGGTTCTGCTGGAGGTTTCTTCATCTAAAGGGAGTTTTTCCTCTCCACTGTTGCCTAAAGCTTACTCAAAAGGAATTGTTGGGTTTTCTGTATCAATTTCTGTATAATTATACTCAGTAAGGTCTTAAACCTTACACTGTAAAGTGCCTTGAGATAATTTCTGTAGTGAATTGGCGCTATACAAATAAAACTGAATTGAATTGAATGATTTGAAATAAGTCTGTTGTGATTTTGCGCTATAAAACCCTAGCCCTGCTTGTATTCTGTTACTAAGAAAGCGGCAGAGTTCTCAAATTGACCTGTTAATTTTGTGCATTTATAGATGGAAAAATTATTTGCTCATTTGGTTTGTTTTGTGTTTGTGTTCATAGCCCCATGTCATATTACTGTTACCATCTTTCTGTATTTAGTTTTTTGTATGTTTAGTTTTGTTGTTAATAAAACTAGAAAGAGTCTGTTTGCTGTTCACTGTGTTGAATGATTTTTCCAGGCTACCTAAATGTTAAGTGAAAAGGATAAATCGCACGTGTAGCCCACATCTGGTGCTTATTGGACAAAAAGGAGAGGAAACAAGTAGAGTAGAAAGAAACCCAGGTCAAGATAAAAAGAACATAGAGAGTTCTTCACACCTGAGAGTTTCTGATATAACAAAGTCTTTAGAGGTTTGGATAACAGGTGCCAAATGTCAGCAGCTCCATCTCCACAGAGCTGCTTTTGGCCTAGTTTGTCTTGAGATGCAGCTGTACTGTATGCTCTGCCATACAGATGGCAAATAAGCACCAGAGGGGGTTCTGACACACATGTACGCACACACACACAAACACGCACACACATTTCCCCAATGAAAGCGTTATACACACCTATGGCAGACCTGTTAGCAAACAAGCTTTACAGGATATGCAAGGAAACGTAAAGTCAAAAACAAGGATATGTACAACCATATACTATATATACCAACCACACACACAAACACAGTATACACAGTGTGGTCTCACACAAATAGGACAGAGAGGATCCACACCACTCTCGGTAGTTGGTGGAGATGACTGTCAAAAAAACTCATTGTCACTCTTTCTTTCTGTATCTCATATTTTCATATTAAGTTGATACTTTATAATAGATTACTTAACAATAGTTTAGTAGTCATTTAGTTAAAGAAACAAAAGTTCTTTTACTGTGGTTATATGCTGTCAAAATGGATATTTTTTTATTATTTTTTACGTATAAGGAGGATACATGCGTACTGTATAAAGTACATTATTACTTTAGTCAACATCAGACAGAGATGGAGACATTATAATTGCTTACACAGAATTTTAATTATATATGTATATGTACGCATACAATTGTGTACAAATGTGTACATATACCTGGCTTGCTGGCTTGTGTCTTTGGACAGGACACTAAAACCCCATGGTGTGGCACTGACATGCTGTCTAGCTGCTGTCCAACCACAATTGCCCCAAGGGGATCAATAAGGTTTTCATAAAAAAAATAAACAATTCATATAACACACTCCACCACATACACAAAAGCATAGCCTTCCAAATTACATTCTTAACATCAGCAGACACTTAATAAAAGCCTATACTTTTTTTAACCCCATCTTTTTGATTGACTGGCCTCTTGTTTTACCTGAAACATGAACCAGACCTACAGTATAGTGTGGTTTATGAATGTCATGTCAAAAGATTCTGAGGTGCTTTTCACTGTTCCCTTTGTTCCCCTATCTGCCATATTAGCCACTTACAGTTCTATCTAACATAACATAACATAACATAACATAACATAACATAACATAACATAACATAACATAACATAACATAACATAACATAACATAACATTTTGTCAGCTGAAACCAAATGTAAATCAAATGAAAACCAATTTTGAACCATTTACCGTAATCTGTTTATGGACTTTACATGACTGATGTGGCGCCTAATAAAAAAAAAAAAAAAACCTGCACTGTGATTGGGTTAGGTATCCACACTACCATAAGGCTGATTGGCTGACATCTTTGCAGACAGTATTGTAATTGGTTCTTCACCTAGTTTAATATGCATGGAAGCTGGTATTGCAAGAACCTGAAAAGCAAATCTATAACGAATCCTTTCCCCGCTTGGACTTCCCATGGCAACATTCAACAGCCAATAAACACGCATGGGTGCAGTGAGATCACTGTACATCCATGCCAACTGACATCACTTCCTGTTATAATCAGGGGGTTCAGAAGAAAATTCAGAACGGTCCTAACAACACCCAGTCAGATTTTGGAGTTTTACAGAGCAACAGCAATTCAATTTTCAACAAACAAATTTCAGTGTTTGTAGTGTTACTAAAGACTTAACCTTTAAATCATAAAAAAAGCAATAAGAAGAAAATAACTCACAAGTGTGGTGCCTCTAATGTAAAAAGAGGCAGATTCATCTGGATTACACACAGATCCTCAAGAAGAAGACATAACAAAGATGCAGATGACTATTACTGTCACAATTATCCACCTCTGTTTACTTAAGAGATTACTCGTGAGTCACAGTGAGTATTACACACACACAATGGTCCTCCACACAGTGCCAGTGAAAATGTTTGGTGGTGTGCTGAGATGGCACTTTCAATTTTTTTGTGGCATCACTCTTCTACTCTGTGTTGAAGTTGAATGGAAGCTCCACTAATACTTGATTTTATTCTTATTCGTGTAATTACATGAACAGATTCATGTAACACCTTTCACACTGAACTCTGTGAGCTTTGGTATCAAAGCTAAACTTCATTTATACCCTGAGTGGAATTAATTGAAGAAAACACATTTGCATTCCATGGTTTAAATGTGAAACATTAATATTAAGAGATAAAAGCTTTCATAGACAAAGCCCAACAGATGGTTACTGGTATGTTAAAAGGCAGAATGCTTCTAAAAAAATGTTTTTGTCATATTTAAAGAAATAATAATTTTGTCTTAAATGTCTTAAAGGTTGGAAAACTTACCAAAGAAAAGATGGTAAAATAGGAAGGCAGGATTTCAAAAATTATCCTGCAGAACAAACAAAGGCATGGTCGTAGGCTATTAAAAGGTATGTAGATAAACTCGATGGTAAGCAGAAAAGCTTTCCACACGCAGCTATTTGAAGGACGTAGACTGAATACCATCAGTGCATGCCATCTGAACACAACACAGTGTTTAGATGACATTAAATATAAGGCAACATAGGACAAAGTAGTACTGTACTTCTCTTGGTGTGGTGTATTGTGCCTCAGCCTTCATGAGCCATCATGTTCCCAAGCTCTTACAAAACGAACGGTCATGGGAAACTCAGTAGGCAACGCACAGACTCCATAGGGACAGCCTGATCTGCTAGACCCCCCATGGCTCACAGTGTCTTTCTGTCTGATTGTGTTCCACAGGCAGCCAGTTCATGTCCCCACATAAAGGTAGGTACTGCTAAGGTAGCAGGCAATGTATAATGGCATGTTAATGATATTTCTTCTATTTTCTATTTTCAGTGGCATCCAGACTTATGTTGTCTGATCCTCCACAGTCATCATGAAGAAATTGCCTTTGGCCCATCAATCCCTACCGGGCTTCCACTATCTTGTAAGAGCCTTTTGTGAGAGTTTGTAGTCAGTTGTTAAAAACACATAATTAATTGTTCATTTATTTTGGATGACATTAAAAAATGGCTTTGTTTGGTGTTCACAGTTGTTTTTCATGCAATGACGAATACATTTTTTAAATAATTGTATGACTTCTGTCAGATCAGTCAGAATAATACAATTCATCTCAGCTATCAAGTCTTTTCTGATTACTTATAGTCCATTCTGTGAAGGACAGATTTTAAAAACCTGACTACACCGTACAAATCCTTATGTGTTATGAAACCGGAAGTTATGTGTTCAGCCAGAACAATAAAGATCAAAAGTTATTCACTTTCCTGCTGTCTTCCCAGCTTTAACTAAGTTTGAATATCTAGTGGGTGGCTGTGGCCCAATAAGTAGGGCAGTTGTCTGCCAAGCATAGGATTGGTGGTTTGATTCCTGGCTACCATGTCACATGCCAATGTGTCCTTGGGCAAGATACTGAACCCCAAGTTGCCCCCGGTGAGTCAGGTCAGCTGCATAGCAGCTCTGCCATCGGTGTGTGTGTATGGGTGAATGAGACGCAGTGTAAAGTGCTTTGATTACCAGCTAGGTAGAAAAGTGCTATATTAGTGCAGACCATTTATCATTTAAGTCTTGCTGTGGTGATGGTCCTCTCCATATAATTTGAAGGCAGCATCGTAGTTTCATGTCACATGGCATAGTTCAGATACTTGTTATGTAGTAAAGCTGTCTTTTTTTTATGTAATCCATTTTTTCTACCAGTTACTCATGTTTATCCCCTACACAGTGAGCTAGTGTCTCTCTGACAAATGGCATTTCATGCCTAAGCATCTCTGGAGCCAGCCATCTTGTGTCATGAAGGGTAACCCTCGCAGTTCCACATCTCTTATCTGCTAATATTATTCCACTGCCTCTGCTCACTCTGCAGGGGACACATTGTGTCCTGGTCACTGAATGAAGTTTGAGGCACTGACCCCCTATAGCCATTAAATGTTCTCCTGTCCAACACTGTTCCATGCCATCTTGTCTCCCACTAGGTGGCCATTTTGCTCCAAAGGGAGGAGAACCAGCTCAGAGCTCTAGCATCATTGTCATTTACCATATTGCGTATTTGATTTTACTATATTGTCGAGCCATTCACATTTGAGTGTCTACCTGTAGACCTTTAATAGGACATTCGTTTATATGCTTTACTATTCATTTTAACACCATACTGCACTAAAGCTGTTCTGGTGACATGATAGCCATTCTTCCAGGAGACGGTTTTGTTTGGTGATGATGGTGGAGCGCTGTCTAACATATTGATCCACAGTCTCCCATAAGTGTTCAATTGAGTCAATTAGTGTAACCCAAAACAACTTTGTAGTGACTTGGATTGTTTTGGGGTGGCTGTGGCTCAATAGGTAGAGCAGTTGACTGCCAATTGCAGGATTGGTGGTTCGATTCCCGGCTGCCACGTCACATGCCAAAGTGTCCTTGGGCAAGATACTGAACCCCTAGTTGCCCCCGGTGAGTCAGGTCAGCTGCATAGCAGCTCTGCCATCGGTGTGATGTGTGCTTGTTTGTGTGAATGGGTGAATGAGACGCAGTGTAAAGCGCTTTGAGTACCAGCTAGGTAGAAAAGCGCCTATATAAGTGCAGAACATTTACCATTTTCGACCCTTCTCTCTAAGGGATCAAGTGGACCGAACCATAACAGCAAAATATCGCCTATTGAACTTCTGTCAGCCATCATCTGTAGTATAGTAATTTAACGAGATATACAACTTAGCTAAATACACATTCCAATATTTTTTCCTGTCTGCCTTAAGAACCTTTACTCACATGAATTTAGGAATTATGATAGCATGTGCTGTATGTGGTGTGTGTGGTGGTTGATAGACAGGATAATATGGCCCTCTCTTTCATCAAGATATGATCACACCTAATAATAATTGTCCGAAACCAAAGTACTTGTGCTTGTTTTACTAAAATAAATAACTTAATAAATAATAATTAATAAATAGGTTTTGGGAATAACCAGTCATAGAAATCAATGAAGACTGGAAACAAAAACAGAGGTAAGGTTTAACATTTTGTTGACCAGTCTACACACCCAATTTCCTTTCTGCCTTTGTGTTTTTTAAAAAAATGTCACACTATTTGCATTAGAATAAGTACATAGATAAATTTTTACCTAAAGTAAAATTATGCAGGATATAAAACAAACTAAATGGACCATGTGGAACACATTTTTGTTGTGTTGATTACACCCAATCAAGAGAAGTATACTACACCCTAATTACACCTGGATAAAAACTCATACACCACTTGAAAATGCTAAACTGTCCAGCACAACAAGACATCCAACACTTTCTGTTGTATGCATAAGCTGCCGGACAGGACACAGTTTAATAAAAAAATTAAATAAAAATACAAAAAGTGTTGATGAACCCTTTGTCACCATGGTTCTTATCAGTTAACACCACACAAGTCATGATTCCTAACCATAATTCCTAGGATCACAGACCTAAGAGGGCATATATAGGTGAATAGGGTAGCAGAATTTATGAAAGGTGGGGTTACGTTGTCACAATTATACGGTGTCATCTTCAGAGGAACTGTTCAGAATGTACCTGCTCATTAGTTGGTGGCACATCTCTCCACATTTTGGATTATACATACGAACGCTAACTCTGTTTCCATTCAGACAACCATTTCAAATCTCAAACAAAAATGTTTAAGTTTACCAGTGGTTATTGTTGCCTTTTGTGTGTTACAAACTAACAAATTAGGCAAGAGATAAACTATTAAAAAGTAATTTTGCAAACAGCCCCACTGCACTATGACGTACCAAATAAAGTACCAACAGAAAACACTGCTCCAACACAGGCAAAATCCTAACCAACTAACCAACAAATACAAAGTAGCAACAAAATCACAGTACAAATACAAGCTAAACACAAACCAACTTACTAAACAGAAAAACAAAGAGACAAAATCATTGCAAGAGCAGGCGAAAACACAAACTCACATAAGTGTAGAAATAAAGTCCAAAAAACGAAGGCAAGCAGTCCAAGTGCCAGCAATCAACGAATGAATGAACAATTGAAAAAAATTGTGTGTGGTGTATAGTGTAATGCAGAATGAAGTCCATAGTAATCCAATAGAAGAACAAAAAAACCACAAAAAAGTGTGGAATAGTGTACGGTAGAGTGTAGTCCATCAAACCAGAGGATTGAGGGAAGCTTATAAAGAAAACGGGACCCACAGGTAAATGAAATCCATAATTAGTAAGCAGGAGAGTGGAGGGAGAGGAGAGTGGAGGGAGAGGAAGCCTAAATATGGGTAAACAGAAAGTGGCTGGAGGGTGAGACCAGGTGACAAAATAAAAACAAAACCAACTCAAAGGGAACGAAGGGAGGAAGTGTAACATTGTGGAGGTCAAAGGTATTACCAATGACAAATATATCTGTAAATCCTTACTAACTGACTGTATCTCATCATATATACATTTGTGTAAAGAAATGTGGAGTCCAAAACTGAAATATCTTGTGTACACAGCTTTCAGTGTGATTGTAATTCTGAAACCTCCTGCAAGGACAGACAAAGCCAAGGGAGATTTGTTCATGAAGGTGTTTAGTATATGTGGTCTCCCTCTCTCTGTACTTTCCTGCAGGTATCCCCGCCTGGAGCTGTATATCTCCAGAATCCAGTTGACATGCCCAATGTTCTTGCTGGTTGTTGTTGTTTTTATTGTTTGCTGTTCTTTTTTTTTCTCCTCTTTCTACTCACCCCAACCAGTCGAGGCAGATGGCCGCCCACCATTAACCTGGTTCTGCTGGAGGTTTCTTCATCTAAAGGGAGTTTTTCCTCTCCACTGTTGCCTAAAGCTTGCTCAAATGGGATTGTTGGGTTTTCTATATCACTTTTTATTATTATAATTATACTCTGTAAGGTCTTAAGCCTTACACTGTAAAGTGCCTTGAGATAACTTTTGTTATGAATTGGTGCTATACAAATAAAATAAAATTCAATTGAATTAAATGTGCGTGTGCACTGATTCCCTGCCACTACAGAAAGGGCTTATGCAAGCTCTGTGCTGGTTAGTAAGAAACATGAACCCAACAGTTACATTTTCAGAAAAAAACATTTAAGTTGTGTTTCATACTGTGCTGTAATGAATTGTGACATTATAAGCATCAGTGACAGAATATATATTGTTATATAAAGAATATAAGGTGTTCAAGGAAAAAGTAAATATCACACTGAGCTACTCCTGTGATTAGCTGGCGAGGACAAGAACCTAAAAAGGTAGGCAGGTATTAAAGCCAAAATTTCTGTCAATTTGAAAGCATGTGTTAGTAATTAGTCCCCAAATCACTTTGACTCTCACATGACTTAATTTGCTTCATTGTTTTATAATTTTGTACCCTGGGACCTTGGGAAGTGTTAGTGCTGCTAATTTTGCACACATCAAAACAGCAATATGAAAGGCTAAAGGTTAATCTGAACTCAGCATTTGTTGTGACTTTTGTAGAACAATATTCAAATAAACATTTTGCTGTTGATATGGTTTTATCATTGGATAATTCTAAAGAATCTCAGACTATATCTTGTGCATCTAAATCTTTAACTATAAATCTGCTTTTAAATTTGTTTCAAATGGGATTGACAGTATAGAGTGAGGTTTGTAGATTTTGCTGTTGTGTTATATCATCAACTGTTATGCTAACATGATTCGCTCCCTTTTTCTTTTTTTGTGCGAGTCAGAGGACACATTTTTGTTCTTTAACTATTAGTATAGTTCTCAATCCAAATTAGTTTTTGTCAGCTATTTACAATTTTTGAATATTTATGAGACAATTTAAATTTACAAATTATCTTGCCTTTAGGAAGTATTGTGTAAATTGTGTGTTACTTCTTAATTTATTTCAGTAATAGTGCCTCTCCTGAGTATCTTCGGAAACAAACAAAGTTATTAATAAGTAAAATATAATTATAGTTCACATTATCAATGTCTGAATAGTTTTGATATACTAAAATTTTATAGTGGGACTAATGTTCCTAGTTTATATATCCATAACAGTAAAGTTGAATTTAATTAAATTTGTGGGCCTAAACGTGTTTTGTGTTCAGGTAAAAAATATTGCACTTTACACTCTGTGAAAAATTATTTAATATCTGGTTAACATGACATCATCTGCATACTGTTTTTGCACAGACATGTGTTTAAGCCTATAAGTGACATAAAAATGAATTACTTTACCAAATTATGTGTAAAGGTTATAATACTAAAAAATACATTTTAGGAGTTTTGGTAGATGAGAAACAATGGTGATTTAGAGATTGCATCAGGACTTACTCTTATAAATATAATTGGCAGAAATTTCAGACAGACTTATCTACTGCATTGACAGTTCTAAAGCTAAAAGAAATGTATGGGATTTTTAAAAGAAATACAGAGAAAGAGGAAAATGCAAAAGGAGTCAATGACCAAAAGAACTGAAGGGAACTGAACTCTTGACACCCTCCCACTCCCTTGTTAACAAAAAAAAAACAAAACAAAAAAAAAACCTATCCTCCTCCTCATGCTTGGTCAGAGGAATAAACTGATATATTAGCTGTTTGCTATCTAGTCATTAGGGATTTGGGGTAGCATGACTCTAAGCCATATGTCCTGAACTTTGTTTGCTCTGGCATGAGACATGCTGAGGGGAGGGCAGAGCTCTGCTCATGGAGGGGGTGAATTTAGAAAACACATAAACCATATAATTGGATATCAGTTAACTTACAATTTAAGTCCATCATTTTCTCCTGCACATACATTGATATAACACCGGCCTTATCGCTAACTGTCCTGTCCTAGTTAATTAGCTGTTCATAACACTCCTGCCTCGTGCCAAAAGAAGAGCACTGTATCTCTCACACAAACCAGAAATATGTTGTATAGATCCGTGTAATTTAAACAAACCCCTCCCTGAGTAAATGATTCTTTTCTTGGGCAAACATTGGGTTGGACAGAGGAATTGGAAAGTGAGGGGGCTGAAAATTGGAACAGCATAAAAGAAGAAAGAATGAAAGTAACAAGAAAAGAAAGAAAGAAATGTGTGAGTGAAATCCAAATAAATCAGCAGAGAGGGAAAGCAGAGCAGATTGAAACAAATGGAGCAGAATGTGAGCTGGGAATCTCTAATTCTCCCACGCCTCTGTCTCATTCACACACCTGGTAGCAATTGAAAAGTAACCTTATTAGCTACAGTAACTCTCCCTTTCTTTATCTCATACACACACACTCAGCTAGAGACACACAACCAGACAGACACACACTGTCTATTAGCCAGGATAACAAGGCCTATTTATGACCAACATCACACTTACTCCATTTCACTTTAATAGATGCATTCCACTGCAAATTGGTCATGTCACAGACACACAGATACACACACACACACATACACACTCACTCACAGGCTAATAGAACTGGAAGCAAAAGCTCACATACAAACGCACATACACCTACACAAATATGGAACAGTGTGAGTAGAATACTACACAAACAAATCTGTGTCAATGTAAAATGTGTTCATTTCCATACAAAGTACCAATGTTGACAAACAGTAGTTTCACTCGGTCACCAAGTGAAAACACTTTGACATCAGCATAAATTAACAAGGTTAAAGTTACTAAAGCTACTAAAAACTAGAAATGTTAATGCAAGTTGTAGCAGGTCTCACTAAATCCTGTACAACTCCACATGAAATAAATACACAACATTTTCTTCTGTATTAAATTAGGCTTTTTTCGTGGGTGGCAAATCTCAGTATTAGTTACAAATGTATTATTTTTTGGTGTGAACATATAACAAAGAAAAGTCGATTCATATTTACATTCATATTTCCCCAGAGTAACCGGTGCCTATGAAGAAAATCCACTCTTCTGTTCTACTGTCTTTGTAGGCATTCAGTGTAATCTCACAGTAGTTAAATGTTCGGTCCACACAAATTGCAAAAACATTTATTTTCCCGCTTACCCCTAGTGGTATTTAGCCATGCAGATATTTCAACTTTTTGTCGCAAGGTTTGGAGATATTGGCCCCTAAAACCACAGTATGTACCTTTTCCATAATATAATAAAGGTGAATAAAATTTAGAAATACCTGCAATGCTCAAAGGCAGCTTATCTTTCCATAAACAATGTCATGGTTACTGTGAATAATATATACGCCTTGGTGTTAACAGTTGCTTCAGATGTAATAGCATTCCACCAAAGAAACAGAAAAAAAAGTGCAGTTAAAATCTCATTTGTGTTTTCTTTACTCAGCTATTATGCATATGGTGGTATGTTCTTTATATCACGTCTCAAATTGGATTTTTAAAATCACAAAATATCAACTTGCTTACAGTATCACAAGACAATCCCAATTCCAAAAAGGTAAATGTAATGATTTTGATTTTCGGAAACTTCACAAGAGAACTTGTTACTCTCACACAGAGTAACAATAACATTTACAAGAAGTAAAGTAGCATGCCATCATCATAGGGAGTTCATTATGGGGCCCCTGGGTAAATCTGGGCCTTGGGACTTGTTCTCTCCCACATAAAATCCGCTATTGACAGAGATCATATTTCACATCATAATTTACTGACTAGAGAACATGTGTCTTTCATTCAGACAAGGGCAGATTCTGATGTAGAAATGCACCATCGGTATTCATGTCTATTCACATGGATACGTGATGATCATTTCACACCAAGACATAAAGTCTGCCAGTGACTTGGCGTCATCCTCTGCTTCTTGCCTTTGACAGCTTTGGCAGCTAGTTTGACGCTAGCAGCTGCAACAGTTGGGTGAAATGGAAAGGTGACTTCATAAGCTCCCTTTACTTCCTGTGTGTGAGGGAATGTTAGTGATTCTGTCTATATTCTGTCAGTCCCAGCCAATAGTTCCAAAATTATAAGGGGTTATTCAGTTTCATCATGCAAACGGTTGTGTAAATGCATCTTACAACTAATCATATTAGGAATAAGTGCATGTTTTTGGTGAAAACTAAGGTAAAGTAGATGATTTCTGTGGCCTGCAAAGTAAGAGATATAATTATTTTTTTATTGCCACTTGAAACTTATAACATAAGAAATGTGTCTTCTTTCTCATTTTCTTGCCAGCAGTAGGAATAAAATACTTTGCACTTTAATGTTAAGCATTCTACAGTATATGTTCATACGTTTTTTTATACATTGCATTATGATATGGCAGTAGTTAGAATGAGCACTGCCCACTCACAATAAGGAAGTCTCCAATTCATATCCAGACCAGCAGGGCTTTTCTGTGTGGGATTCCTCCTACAGTCCAAACAGCAGTTACATTAATTGGTGCTTGTACGTGTGAATGGGATTGTGAATGCTTGGCTATCTCTATAATGTGATAGGCTGGCGACCTGAACAAGGCATACCCTGCCTCTCTTCAAATGACAGCTGGGATTGACTCCAATCTATCCATCCATCCATCCATCCATCCATTTTCTACCGCTTATCAAGGGCCGGTTCGGGGTGGGAGAAGCTTAAGCAGAGATGCCCAGACTTCCCTCTCCCTAGACACCTCCTCCAGCTCTTCCAGGGGAAGACCGAGGCGTTCCCAGGCCAGCCGAGAGACATAGTCCCTCCAACGTGTCCTGGGTTTTCCCAGGGCCTCCGCCCAGTGGGACATGTCCGGAAAACCTCCCCTGCAAGGTGTCCCGGAGGGATCCGAAACAGATGCCCAAGCCACCTCAACTGGCCCCTCTTGATGCAGAGGACCAGCGGCTCTACTCCGAGCTCTTCCCGGTTGACTGAGCTCCTCACCCTATCAGTAAGGGTGCGCCCAGCCACTCTACAGAGGAAACTCATTTCGGCCGCTTGTATCCGCAACCTTGTCCTTTTGGTCATGACCCAAAGCTCATGGCCATAGGTGAGGGTAGGAACGTAGACTGACCGGTGAATCGAGAGCTTTGCCTTTCGGCTCAGCTCCTTTTTCACCACGACGGACCGGTACACCGACCGCATTACTGCTGCCGATGCACCAATCCGTCTGTCAATCTCACGCTCCCTTTTTCCCTCACTCGTGAACAAGACCCCAAGATACTTAAACTCCCCCAATTGAGGGAGGATCTCCCCCCCAACCTGGAGGGTGCAAGCCACCTTTTTCCGGTTGAGAACCATGGCCTCGGACTTGGAGGTGCTGATTCTCGGCTGCAAACCGCCCCAGTGCCTGCTGGAGGTCCTGGTCTGATGAGGCCAACAGGACAACATCATCTGCAAAAAGCAGAGATGAGATCCTGTGGTCCCCAAACCGGATTCCCTCCAACCCCTGGCTGCGCCTAGAAATCCTGTCCATAAAAGTAATGAACAGGACCGGTGACAAAGGGCAGCCCTGTCGAAGTCCAACGTGCACCGGGAACAAGTCTGACTTACTGCCGGCAATGCGAACCAAGCTCCTACTCAGGTCATACAAGGACCGAACGGCCCTTAACGAAGCGCCCCGAATCCCGTATTCCCGAAGTGCCTCCCACAGGATGCCACGAGGGACATGGTCAAACGCCTTCTCCAAGTCCACAAAACACATGTAGACTGGATGGGCGAACTCCCATGAACCCTCGAGCACCCTGGCAAGAGTATGGAGCTGGTCCAGTGTTCCACGGCCAGGACAAAAACCGCATTGTTCCTCCTGGATCCGAGGTTCGACTAGCGGCCTAATTCTCCTCTCCAGCACTCTGGCATAGACTTTCCCAGAAAGGCTGAGGAGTGTGATCCCCCTATAGTTCGAACACACCCTCCGGTCCCACTTTTTAAAAATAGGAACCACCACCCCGGTCTGCCAGTCCAGAGGTACTGTGCCTAATCTCCATGCGATGCTGCAAAGGCGTGTCAACCAAGACAGCCCTACAACATCCAGAACCTTAAGGTACTCAGGGCGAATTTCATCCACCCCTGGTGCCTTGCCACTGAGGAGCTAACTGACCACCTCAGTGACTTCGACCAAGGAAATGGACGAGTCAGCCTCTGAGTCCCCAGCCTCTGCTTCCTCAACAGAAGGCGTATCGACGGGGTTGAGGATATCCTCAAAGTATTCCTTCCACCGTCCTACAATGTCCCCAGTCGAAGTCAGCAGCTCCCCACCTCCGCTGTAAACAGTGTTGGCAGGAAGCTGCTTTCCCCTTCTGAGGCAGCAGACGGTTTGCCAGAATTTCCTTGAGGTAGACCGATAGTCCTCCTCCATGGCCTCGCCGAACTTCTCCCAGGCCCGAGTTTTTGCCTCTGTGTACCTGTGCGGCACGTTTGGCCTGCCGATACCCATCAGCTGCGTCAGGAATCCCACAGGCCAACCAGGCCTAATAAGACTCCTTCTTCAGCTTGACGGCTTCCCTTACTTCCGGTGTCCACCACCAAGTTCGGGGATTGCCGCCGCGACAGGCACCAGAGACCCTAAGGCCACAGCTCCGAACAGACGCATTGACAATGGAGGTGGAAACTCCATGACTCAATGTCTCCAGGCTCCCTCGAGACCTGGTTGTAGCTCTCCCGGAGGTGGGAGTTGAAGACCTCTCTGACAGAGGGTTCCACCAGACGTTCCCAAGTCTATCCAGCTTCCTCCTCTGCCACCGGATCCAACTCACCACCAGGTGGTGATCAGTTGACAGCTCAGCCCCTCTCTTCACCCGAGTGTCCAAGACATATGGTCGGAGGTCAGATGGCATAACCACAAAGTCGATCATGGACCTCCAACCTAGGGTGTCCCGGTGCCACGTGCACTGATGGACACTCTTATGCTTGAACATGGTGTTCGTTATGGACAAACTGTGACTAGCACAGAAGTCCAATAACAAAACACCACTCGGGTTCAGATCCGGTAGGCCGTTCCTCCCAATCACGCCCCTCCAGGTATCACTGTCATTGCCCACGTGGGTAAGTGGGTGAGTCCCCAGGCGGAGCACCTTCCAGTACCCCTTCCACAGACCCAATGAAAGCCGGGTACTCTACACTGCTATTTGGCCCGTAGGCACAAACAACGGTGAGAGACCTATCCCCTACCCGAAGGCGCAGGGAAACAACTCTCTTGTCCACCGGGGAAAACTCCAACACATGGCAGCTGAGCTGGGGGGCTATAAGCAAGCCCACCCCTGCCCGCCGCCTCTCACCATGGGCAACTCCAGAGTAGAAGAGAGTCCAACCTCTCTCAAGGAGTTGTGTTCCAGAGCCCAGACTGTGTGTGGAAGTGAGCCCAACTATCTCTAGCCGTTATCGCTCAACCTCCAACACAAGTTCAGGCTCCTTTCCACCCAGTGAGGTGACATTCCATGTCCCAATTGCGAGATTCCTTGTCCAGGGATTGGGTTGTTGAGGCACCTCCACACAGCTGCCACCCAATCCACACTGCACCGGCCCCCTATGGTCCTTCCTGCGGGTGGTGGGCCTGAGTGCTTCATAGTTAACATGTTTAGCGGTCCCTGAACTGCAGTCTTTATTACTGTCTACAACTGTTTATTGAACAACTGACATTGTGATAAAATTTGCTCTTCTTTAAAATTCATCAGTAGTAAGGTTACAAATAGTCAATCTGACCTAATGAAATCACCAAATGGAAAGACGTCATTGCCTAGAAAGCCTAAATGTGACAATGTGATGACTTCCCATCTACCCATGACATTTTTATCAGTACAGGTTGAAACTCTGGCCCTATAGGTACACAGTAGAGATCACATAGAATATATTCTTCCAGAACCACATATGGGATTATCTAATATATCAACATTACATTTTACTATTACACCATTACACTTTATTTTTAGATTGTTGTTATTGACAGAAAAATACTGAATTTAAAGCTGTGACCACCAATTTGTATATAACCACAAAATCTGATATACACATACACAAATACTGTGAGCTGCTCCTAATCATATAAAGCTTATGAAATATCTTATCAGCACATCTAGATGGTTAGTCCTTGTGTTCATCCAGCCTACTTTTATTGCATACCTCCAGTATTTATCATTTGTTTTGTTTAAATACCAAGCCAAACATAAACAGTCATAAATCTTCCTTGAAGAACACAGTATGTATATCCCAAGAGACTCAATGTTTCAGGTCCCCGTAGGAGAGCTGTTCACAGTGCCTGACTGTAAATGGCAAATTCCCCTGAAACTCTTTGTCCCATTTTAACAACTTGGCTCTTGCTTTCATTTCAAGACAGGGGGAATTTCTGTTGTTGTCTTTTTTAGTTTTCTTTTTGTTGTTAAAAAAAAAGCAAGTTAGACACACAAACAGCCTACAGCCCCATATTAGCACTCAAGCATATTTTAGAGCATGTAATCTTTTACACGGATATACATTTGCATTCAAAGCAGAAATGCATGCACATGCACATCCACATCCACATACAAACATGATCAGCAACCTCACCAGCAATTTAAAGGTTTTTTAACCAAAGCACCGGTAAAAAATGATTAGGCCCTTGTTGAGGGTGAGGTGATTGCCAGTGAAGGGCTTTTCAGTGTTTAAAGGGTGCTTAAGATCACAGTGCTTTCAGCCTCTAATGCAGTCTGAAGAGATCATCAGATCATCCAATAAACTGGCACCCTTCCCACACTAAATACACAGCACAAGGAAAAGTAAAAGTTGGCCTTTTACAATATACAGTATACCACCACAAATTCTATCTGATTCTAAAATCATTCCGGTTCTAGCCAGTTTTGCATGATGGGTTTTAAAAAAGAAAGTTCATGCTTTCCTCCATGTCTATCTCCCGTAGTTGTTGATTGCAATTACTGGCCCTACCAACCTGCCCAGTGTTTTTGCTGCTTCTTCTTGGTTTTGTTTCCTGCTGTTCTTTGTTCTTTTCTCTTTCCACTCTTCCCAAATAGTCAGATAGTCACCCACCCTGAGGTTTCTTGTGTTAAAGGGAGTTTTCCCTCTCCACTGCTGCCCAGTGCTTGCTCAAGTGGGCTTGTTGCGTTTTCTATACAATTATTTTTACACTTATAGTTTGTATCTTGTAATTTAGTTTTAAACCTTACACTGTAAAGTAGCTTGAGATGACTTGACTTGAATTGAATATGTGTGGCACCGTGGTGTAGTGGTTAGCACTGTCGGCTCACAGCAAGAAGACCCAATTTTGAAGCCATGTGCCAGAGTTTGCATGTTCTCCCTGTGTATGCATGGGTTTTCTCCGGGTACTCTGGCTTCCTTCCACCATCCAAAGACATGCATGTTAGGGTTAACTGGTCGGTCAAAATTGCACACAGGCCCATAGGTGTGAATGTGAATAAGAGTGTGTATCGTTGTTTGTCTATATGTAAGTTGATGCAATTAAGAAAATTGATGGATGGATGAATTGAATATCCTGTATGGTATGAGTCACAGCGTCTGCCCTAGCTAACCTTGTAGTTTAGTTCAAAATAATTTTGCGATCGGAAACCACACTAACCACTAATCTTTTCTCCTCTCAATCTGTATAATAAAGTAACTAATAAAGTGGCTTTTGAGTTTAAGATATGATCTGAACACACAGTTGATGCACGTAGTACAATAAGAGGATTATGGGCGTTGAGAAGCTGGAAGAGAACTGCTCGAACTGCTACAATGTGCAGCTCTAGAAAAAAAGGAATTAATGGGTAAAGCTAACATTGGAGTAAGACCGTGGGCTGTCTATGAAGATTCTTAATCATCTAGGTCATGATCAAAAGCTCAGAACTGATAAGAGGCATCGGGATGGAGGGTTCAGCAACTTAAAGCAAGTCCAGTTGCCACTGAACCGCAATTTTGGGATAAACATAATAATACATGACTGGTTGGGTTATGTCACCAAATAACAGACCTGCTGCCTTCCTCCAAATATTTCTGTCTCCCAGATTACCCGGTGTTATGTCCGATAACTTAAAAACATTGCTCAAATGAAACCGAATGTAACGATAATTATTAACATAATGAACAAATGTATGACAGCTGTGCCTGAGTTCAAATCATTAACCAAAAATGCTATAGCATGAAAATATATTAGTAATATTAAACATAACCATCTCTATGTATGTTCTGTTTTGCTTTATTTTGTTTTTTTTTCCATGCAGTTTTTTTTTTTTTTATCAGTGCCTGCATACAGTATATTTATATAATTGGCGAAAACTATTTCACTGTAGTACCTAAAGGCCACAGTAATTTGAAGTTGTTTATTGTAGCTGCACACACAGCTATTTGCAAACATCAAGGTTTGTGTGTCTGTCTGTTGAGTTTTTCCACATACAGGATCCACATGATGACTGCATTAATGTTTGAGTGAATGTATGTGTTATTACTCAATTTTAATTTCATTCTTGTTCTAATTAAATGTTGTTTTCATATGTCTGTGTGTTTCAAGTCAAACTGCCATTTCAAAACTAAGGTAAATATAAAAAGACTTCACAGAAAAAACATGAGATGCAGAAAAGATGAAAAGAGAAAAAGGGAAAGAACTAAAGTTTGTGCAGTGGCAGCCAGAGAAACTGGATCTATCTAAACACACCTGCTTGTAATGATTTTCTCTGAGCTGTCTGTGTGTGGTGTGTGTGTGTGCGTTTGTGTGCACTCAAAATATGCTTAGTCCTTTTTGTGGTTCATCGATTCTTTAAAGGCTGAAATATAGATGCACAGAAACACACATACACACTCTCAAAGTATGGTATAGATTAGCAGGGAACAGACTGCCTAAACACACTCATGTAAACAGAGCAGATTTACACACACACACATACTTGCTACCATTTCAAAAAGACTGCTCTCTTAATGGTTTAAAAGAGAGTTATGAACAGAACATTTGCGCATTAGGATATAATGTAAAAGACAGAGTTCTGCTGTATAAACATGTCATTTTCACTTAGAGAAAATAAAGGAGATGGGAAAGGAGATAAAGGAAGTCACTATAAACATGCGTTGCCTGCTCAAAAGGGCCCAAAAGGGCTATATATATATAGCCCTTTTGGGCCCTTTTGACTATACCTTTTGACTATATATATATAGTCAATATATATATTGACTATATATATATATATATATATATATATATATATATATATATATATATATATATATATATATATATATATATATATGTATGTGTGTGTGTGTGTATAGCTAAAGCTACAGGATTATTATATTGAAATATAGTAATAACAATATATTTGAAATTGGAATTGGAACTAGACATGTCCCTGACCTTTTCGTGACCTCGTCTTCTCACATCTAATATTCACTTACTCCTCTCTTTGCCTCTTTGTATCTTCTTTCATTCCCTCTTTTGGCCCCTCACAGCAGGTCTTTCATTTTTCAGTAGGTTTTAGCAAGGATCAACTCTCTGAGGTTAAGCTGCACATTGAAAGGTTTCTAAATGTGTGTGTGTGTGTTTGCATCCTTGTGTTTGTGGTATCTATGGGTGACACTGATGATCTCATTGGACAATGCAGCAAATTGTGACCTTTTAGATTAATGTATTTAATCCTATTACTGCATTTTTAATCTGGTGTCTTAATGAACTAAATGAACGTCTCTAAATGATTGGCTCTGGCTGGATGTGAGATTTTTTTACAGTATCAATCTGTCAGTCTATCCCTCTGTTCATCCTACCAACACCCTTTTTTATGCTTACATTTACTTTCCTAGTTGCCATGAAGTTTAACACAAAGTGTGTGTGGTCCCCAGAGAACTTCCATATGAGCTTTGGTGAAAAACTAGCTCTGGTTGTTTTGATTTTTCACTTTTATTCCTTCATAGATGGATTTGTGCTAAAAGGGGCCAGAAAAAACTTTAGAGAACATTTAGAAATAAAATAAATCAAGTTAAGCCATGTGAGTTAACAAAACTGGTTCCAAAAAGTTACCTTTAAATAAAAAAAAAACAGAGCACATGAATAGATTATAGATAATTAGATTTTGGTTGTCCCATCAACATCAACAGATCTTAGGAATGCCTGAAGGGTGTTGCAGAAATCAAGGGATAAGATAAAGCCAGGTTTTTTCAAATATTCTTGTTAACTTACATTTACATTTAATCATATGGCAGACGCTTTTATCCAAAGTGACTTACAAGGGTAGGCATGGTAAGTGTAAGGAGGGATTTCAACCCCAATCTCCCACATAGAAGGTGGTGATCTTACCACTACACTAACCAGAGGTTAGTTAAATTAAGTTGAGTTTAGTTGCTATGGAGATTTACTCTCTGAAGTTAGCCAGGACCAGAGCAGGCTAACATCCAGAATAAATTAATCCTAGAGGGACCTATCTTTATGTTTAGCTGTCTGAACTATTAGAAATTAATGCTTTCTGCTATATATTCTGCTTTAAAATACCACAGATAGTGTTTGATTTAATTATCCCTATGTTAGTTAGTTTCTTAACATAATTATTTTTAGTACTATGCATGTGGTAAATGTGATTGCTGTCAGACTAATTTTATATCATTTGTTTTAGTAAGATTGCTGTTCATATGGTTGTGGTTTTAAGAAGATGTGTATTGTGATAGTTGAGTTTATCAATTGGAAACTGCTGATCATTTTGTAAAGGCAGTTTCAATTAAGTCCATAAAGTGGACAGCATGCAGTCTAGTATATAAACTGTAAAGGTTCTATTCACAAGTTTCTCTTGACAATGGGATGCCCTTACTTAGATGACGTAGTGAGCATTTAGGCATCAGAGAGTTTTCCAGGACAGCTCTGATCCTTTAGCATTTGAAGAACAATACCTGATTGACAGATTCAGAATTTTTACGTGATGGCATCCGATATTTATGTCACCTTGTGTCCACATATAACAGACCAGACCGCGCAGAGACACGCTCTCACTGTCCCACAGATAGTATGTGTAACCCTGTGGCAAGTAGTTCCTTTATTTGGTCAGGGATTCTGAAAATCTCAATAAAGCCACTATTTGCCACAAAATACGAAGGGTTACACTGCCAATAAAAACACTTGTCCATGTTTTTAATACCATCCTTGGCCACAGAGGGCCCCCCCTCACATCAAGGAGGAGTTCTACAAGATTGCAGGTAACATGAATTAGAAATGACATAATTGTCTTACCCTGAATCAAGCACAGTTTAGTTTGTGTTGCTAATGTCATTGGTGATTTCACCCACATCCATATAAAACAATCCTCAGGGGAAAATGACAAAGACTATGTAAATAGACAATTATAATATAGGTAAATTGATATAAACTGAGCAAATTATGAAATTATAGATTTAAATTAACCAAGAAAAAACAAACAAACTAGAGGGAGTAAAACAAATTAAATGTACAGTCTTCCTAACACACACTTATCCCAGATATCTACACCTGGCTTGACTTAGCTGCACATTCTCATTCTGGCTTGGTAAACGTGCAACGGAATCAGCAAGGATGTGCTTATATGTCAAGCTAGGATATTTCACTTATCCTGGATTTCTTAATTCTGCTTTTGTGATTTTGAGGTAAATCCATTCAAACATCCATTTAGACTAATAGATAAACTGATTAGATAGTGAGTCTGGAAAGACATTCATGTAAACTGCAACTTGACAGGCGTACAACCATGAGGCAATAATTGTATTTCAAACCTTGAATCAAGGACGTATTTTAATGCATTATGCTGGTATCACAACTTGAACGTGAATAAAGACCACCAGTAGACTGAATGTCTAGTTTTTCAGACTCTGCAAATTTAAATTTAATCAGTTTTGCTTCATTGTGTTACGCCTGTGTAGTTGTATTTCTATATTTGTATGTAAAGGTTTTTCTTGCATAAACATGTTGACATTTTTGTTGTTTCCTTTTATGTGCTGAAGGCAACCTGACCTAAATCTTACTCTGTGATCAAGTCCCAGGGAGGCTTGTACAAGTGCATTGTGGGAAACTCTAACCCCTCACCAGCTGACCCTGTCACACCTTTCTGTCACTCCTTAGGAAGTAAATTTACTGTATATAAGTGAATGTGTGTGTGTGTCTGTGTGTGTTTTGTTTAAATAGGTATTCTTTTTTACCTCGTATTAATACTCTTTAACATTCCTAATATGTGTCTACATTTCTCTCGTTTCCTGCAGTAATCATTAAAGGTTACATTTTGGGTTGATTTTGGAGGAACCACTTGTAGCAGTTATGTTGAGCTATTGAATTTGCTCTTGTTTCATTTGTTTATTCCAAACAGCAGGAAGATTGGAGATTTTGCCAATACACCTCATTTGTAATGAGGGTTGAATCATTTTGACTGTGACATCGTTTTTTTCATGCGTATTTTTTCTTCTTTTTTTCAGCAAGATCACATTATTTAAATTCAGGTCTGATGTTTCAGTCTCTCTGTTTTCCCACCATGCAGTGGCACTGACACAGCACATGTTCCAGAACTTTGCATGAACTTGTCTCTCCCTATCTAATATTCATTTACTCATTCTGCTTCTCCAACCTCTCTTTCCCCTCTTTGTTTCTACTTGCATTCAACCTCCACTCCTCCCACCAGGTCTTTCATATTTCAGTAGATTTTAGCAAGGATCAACTCTCTGAGGTTAAGTTGTTCGTTTCAAAGGTCTGTGTGTGTGTGTGTGTGTGTGTGTGTGTGTGTGTGTGTGTGTGTGTGTGTGTGTGTGTGTGTGTGTGCGTGTGTGTGTGTGTGTGTGTCTGCGTGTGCCTGTATGTGTGTTCAGTAGAGCAGCATGTCCCAGAGGTTAGGTTCAGTGTTTTAGAAATCAGTAGGAGAGGTGTTTTGCTGCTGTATAGTCAGTGCAATGTGTGTGTATACTGTGTCTCTCTGTGTGTTTTCACCCTCAGATTCTGAAGTATGGGAAGAGAACAAGGGATCAAGCATTTTTAGGCAAAAAGAAGATTGTATGATCCTCCTGGAGGATAGCAGCTGTAGACTAACACTATACATGCCTTCTATACAGGGACAGTGATGCGATTTTGTTGTCACTATTACAAGTCAGTCTGGCACACCAAATTGTGTCTGCCCAGTAATACAGAATGAAAAAAAAATTAAAGTAGTTCATGCATTTTGAATAACAACAAACACCGCCATGTCTTCAACCCTGTGTCTAAAACATTAACCTAAACTTAAGTTAGTCTTAACTACTTTAGCAGTAGCTCAGTTGCTAGAGCAATTGTCTATAAACCCCAGGGTTAGTAATTTGATTCCCCAAACCTCCTAGTTACCAGGTAAAGTGTCTTTGGACAAGACACTGAAAGCCTGTATTAGCGCTGATATGTACTGTCTGGCAGCTGTTCAACCACGAAGTGCCCAAGAGGATCAATCAAGTATGTCATTTTTACTATTAAAATGTATCAATCGCTATAAGGAAATTTAGGGCACAGCTGAAAGTGTAGCTGTCTCTCAAAACACTGGGATATTACGTAACTTGCAGAATACTTTACTATAGTTTCTTCATGGACTGAGTAACTGTGTCGCTCTAGGTGTTCAAAGATATCAACAAGACAACACTGCTGCTTTGGAGGAGTGGTCGGGTGACTTTGGCCTTAGTCTGGTTAATGATATTTCTGGTAGCAGATACAGACATGCACACAGCTCAGGCCTAGCCTGCCACGTGGTAAAGTCATTATAGCAACAATTTAATTTTCCAAAACAAATTAGTGTAATTTAGTAACAGGAATGTCTTCCATATGGTTGTTATGTAAATTGTATCTGGCTAATGATGCTAATTTGGTATACATAATAATCTAGTTCTTCACAGTCAAATACATAGGTACAGACTCTGCATGCGAAGATTCACCTTAAAGTCTATTTATAATGATAAATATGCATGTATACAAATGTGTATTGTCCACTTCCTACACTGGTACTGATCTGAACTGAGTAAAATATTTGGATATTGCAGCAGCAATATAGTACGGAATGAGTACATGATGGGTTGTTTGAATTTAAAAATTACTCATAAAGACTTGCATTACTTGACTTGATTAGATTTTGGTATTGATGCATGTTTAAGATTGTATTCTGTTTCTGTTTTTAATTATGATACATTCAGGTGCTTGTGGTGCAGTCTAAAAATCAACCAGGTAGAGTCAGGTAAAGTCAGGGAGTGATTTACACTCAAGTGTCCCAAATCCCTTCTCTTTTCTCTCTTTCTCCCATTCACACACATGCCCTCTCTATGTTTTAGTGACCCATAAATCTTAAGTTGATGGGCACAAAAACACACATTAAATACTAAAATGCATGAAGACACACACCCATAAACATGTCTGACCATGTACTATCATTCTGAAGCTAAAAGACTTCCTACTGCTTTTCTATCGCTATCAGTCATTAACTCACAAGCGCACACACATGCACACACTTGTTTTACTTGGTGACATCAGCCCCTCATCATTAATTTTAATGACCATCAATACGCCATAATACACTGGAGTGTGCACACACACACATCTGCACAGCGACAGGCGCCAGAGATCCTGGAGAGCAATTATAGTGTGCACTTTGTTTATTATCTGTTATGAGAGGCAAGGGACTGCATGTGTGTGTGAGTGTGTGTGTTTGTGATAGATGTTTCGATAATATCACTGCTGTG
Organism: Anabas testudineus; assembly: GCF_900324465.2. Classification (NCBI taxonomy): domain Eukaryota; kingdom Metazoa; phylum Chordata; class Actinopteri; order Anabantiformes; family Anabantidae; genus Anabas; species Anabas testudineus. Next base: position 26,613,258 of record NC_046610.1, read on the forward strand.
TTTCTGCCATCCTCTCCGGCATTGGAACCTTTCTTTTTGACACTCGGCCATTACAGACACACAGCGACAAACTCAGAGTGAATAACTGGTAAAGGTGAGGGGAGGGGATTGTGTATGTCAGTGTGTGCATGCTTTTGAAAGACATCTAATTCAATCAAGACCAATGTGTGGGACTATTATTATTATTACTATTATTATTAATGGTATCTTATTGAAAATCAGATAATGTCCACTATTGGAGATCCTGACTACACAGTGACTACTGTGTTGCTTTCAAACAGAGCCAGGCCTGAACACACAAGTGAAGCAGAAATGTTTTAATGATATATCTCTTTTATTATACTTTGTGCAAAACAAAGGCTGGATCAGTCATCTGCAACTAGTATCTGCATTTTAAGAGCATGATCATACAAAAAACAAATTTATAACTTTGTATTAAGTAGAACACAGTAAAACATCTGACACAGATTGCTGGAGGGAAGTACCAAATTGGACAATTTAAAATTAACAAAAGGAAAAAAGTGGCTAAAACACTGTGATAGAGTACATTGTGTACAAAGAAAGCATTTCAGTCATGTTTTTCAGTTGTTCATGTGTGTCTAATAGAACAAGTGTAATTTATGAAGTCCTTAAAAAAAGGACAAGGATGTACAAAACGCTGAATGTTTCTGGTGGAACGAATTGTTGATATGACAATATTCTTTTTTATTATTAAAGGAAGTGTTACCTTCTACCATCAAGGCTACTATGTTTATCTTTAAATAAAAAAAAAACATGCAGGTTGTAACCCTCCTGATTTCGTGGATTATTGACTATGTCAGCAACTGTCTCCAGTATGTCAGCCTGCGAAACAGTTTCTGATGACCCTGTATACCTCAGATGTCAGGTACAACTCAGAGCCCTGCCATCTTCATAAGTAAGAGTACAGGTGTGGCTTTGGCTGAATGGGTAAAACACTTCTCTGCCAATCCTAGAATCTGTGGTTCGATTCCCGGCCATGTTACATGCCAAAGATACTGAACCCTAAGTTGCCCCTGGTGAGTCAGATCAGCTGTGGGTGTGTGAATGGGTGAATGAGATGCAGTGTAAAGTGCTTTGAGTACCAGTTAGGTAGAAAAGTGCTATATAAGTGCAGACCATTTACCAGGGAGTGGTGGACAGCTTTGTGGACTCAACTCAACCTCAGTAAAACAAAGGAACTGGTGATGGACTTCTGGGAGGTCTGTCACCTCTCTCTATACAGGTGGAGTTTTGTATCAAGGTACTTGTACCAAGTACCCGGGAGTGTACTTGTACAAAGAAGTTATCGGCATTGCAGCGCCATGCTGAGGATGTTTTATCAGCCTGTGATTTCAGTGTCATCTTCTATGCTGTAGTCTGCTGGGGCAGCAACATAAAGATGGCAGACACTAGTAGGCTGAACAAACTGATCAGGAGGGCTGGCTCTGTTCTGGGGGTGGAGCTCGACCCTACATGTTGTAGCTGAGAGGAAGACACTGTTTAAACGTCTGATAATCCCTCCCACCCACTACACAGTGTCCTGGCTGGACAGAGGAGCACACTCAGTAAGAGACTGGTCAACATCAAGTTCTCCACAGAATGTCACAGGAGATCCTTTTTGCCTGCGGCCATCAAACTGTACAATGCTTCCCCCCTCTGTTGGAATCATGAAAATTATTAATTTTGTCATATATAGTATCTGTTGTCATTCCACTCTGGTCTAATATTATTGACCATCCATCTTACATATTCTGTATATTCTTATAGTTTTCTGTATTGATGTATTGATATGAATTTTTCTTTTCTTTCTGTCAGTAACAAGGGAAAGCAATTTCCCTCTAGGATTAATAAAGTTTATTTAATCTGAATTTATTTTTATTATTATTTCTGTAAAATTTATTTTGCTAAGCTACGTTTGCCTGAGTTCAGTTTTATTTAGTTAATGCTTATGTTAATATAACACGGAGGACAAGACTGGGCAGAACAGAACAGGAAACATGGGTTACATAATAAATCACTACAAAACAGATCATGACATTTTATATTCATATTTTCCCTTTCTTTATTTCCTATTATTACCTTATCTTTTGTGTAATATTTTTTCCTAGACATCCTCCAAGCTTACTGTCCTTCCTCACTCACCCTCACACTTCCATGTCCACCTGCTTTCATCACCATGACTACAGTTAAGCCAATGTTTTATGTTGTCATGGTGACTGAGGTCAAGGCTCAGGCCATATTTAACAAGGTGGAGATGGCATAGTCTTTTGGTAATTGCCACGGTATGCTCCTCAAAGGAAAGTTTTTTCTTTAGATTAATCCCCTAATGCTAAGGGAAATATTCTATACACATGGATCTGAAATGCCTTAACTAAGCTTTTGATCTGGTGATATCAGTGTGTGTGTGTGTGTGTGTGTGTGTGTTTGTGTTTCTGTGTGTTAGAAGAAATATATAACTTTCCCAGCAAAACATCCAATTTGACATTGTCACCACCAGACAGGATTGATTCATTAATGGGACTGTACATGCCATTTAATAGATGCTGGCTGCGAATAATCTTACATCTCAACAAATGAAAAAAAAAAAAAAATATATATATATACAGTATATATATATAGAAAACAACTTGCTTTGTTCTGGTTTTAATGACACATTGTGTGCAATGCAGATTTGTAGTAGTAAAAGATCATGTAAAGTGAATTTTAGTATGTTTTGAGTATTTTTAAATACCCTTTCTAATTCCAGTATTAATAATAATTATAATTGATACTTGCTGTATTTTAGGCGCCAAGGGTTCGGAGTTTAGTTTCTTGTCCAGGGACACTTGGACATGTGGTCAGAAATCGAGGGGAAATCAATTAAAATGAATTAACATAATCACAACCAGCTGCACCTCACTACAACATTTAAATGCCACTTGCGTACTGATGAATGAGTAGTAACATTCTTATTATAACAACTCAGTCTCTAAAAATTATGTTTACTTTGTGCTGTGATCTGTCTGCATCGACACTTGAGGCAACCTAAACTGCAAACTTAGACAGACCCAGAGTTAAAACTTACACTTGTGCACTTGCCCTTGTTATGGAAAATAGAGCCCAACAGCTAAAATGTGTTAAATGACAACCAAGTTATACAGATTTACATCTACTGTAAATGTTGCCCTGTCTGTGTCTATTCAGCTACCCAATTTGCTTTTCCTTCATTTAGCCCACTCCTGAGAAGTGCCAATTAAGGATGCAAATAGGGGGAAAGTGTAGTGCAATTAAAGCACAATTAAGACCTAATTCATTTTAAAGCCACTGCTAATGTAATCCATTGATTCCACCATGTGTTGGCAATATATTATATGTATAAAGGGGCCATCATTGTTTCTTTCTTGTTTTCTTTATTTTCATAGGGATATCTCACTCACTCTCACTGTGGCCTTTTACTTCCTTGTCAGTAATCTTCACTCTTTCTACATCATGCTTGTCATTTGTTTGTCTGGTACTACTCTATTGAGCATCTTTCTTTCCCTGTTTTGTATTTACCGACTGCAGTTTTGTCTTCCAGACACACATTGACAACATGTTTTCAAGAGATCCCAGTATTTGACTGAATTATGGCAAGTTTGAGATTTAGGATGAGACATTGGCTTTGAGAATTTTTTTTTCCACACAATAAATTACACTCTCTCTCCAGTGACAAGTTTTTATTATCCCTTTTTTTGTTTGTTTGTTTTTGCTCTACTCCATTTTTTTAATCCAGCCATTTTGTTATTTGCAGCAAATCCATGTTGTGCTTCAAAGAGTTCCAGTATGTGTGTTTTTCTGCCTACCTGCATGTGTGTGTGTGTGTGTGTGTGTGTGTGTCTGTGAGTGTGGATACATGCATGCATCTCAACTATATATTGCATTGATGACATCCAATAAACACATCCACAGGTGGTTCTCAGATTTCCATGGTAACTAGATGCTGCCATGTGCTGTCCTGGGGTTGGCTCACATCAGTGTAATTAGAAGGTGACAATCTTATCTTTTCAGAAACCTCAGTACTTTTCAGAAATGATTGAGGATATTTAAACTTTTTTGTCAGTGTGTGTCGATGGAGCAGTAGCAATAGATACAGTGATTATCTCAAGAAAGAGGCTGAAAAAATTAGAAAAGAGTATATCCATGATGTTATGATTTTCACTGCTGTTAATTCTGCAAAATAAATAACTCTTTCTAAATCTATTACATATTTATTTTTATTACTTGACATAGATTTATTTCTAGAATTTTTTATTTCTAGTTTTTTACATGTCTTATGTATCCCCTTCTGTAGAGTTCTAAAGCATGTGGGGTCTTAATCCATAATTAAATGAATGCTCAAGGTCACAATCAATGACTTATTATTGTGTTCCATGATCATAGCTGAATATGAAAAATATTTAAAATGCAAGTGAAGTTACTCTGACAATATCAGTTACATGTTCAGTGATGCTGGTTAACCTTCCTCTCGTGTTAGGGCCGGTACCGACCCATTTTCAGTTTTAAAAGCATAAAAGTACCAAAAAAAATTTGTTTATTGCTTCAAGGCTTAATAAATAAATAAATTAAACAAGATTAAATTTAAAAATAATTAAAGAGGTGTGTTGTAATGTCCCCCAGTGATAGTAAAGTAACAAAACAACCTTTTATTTATTAATGTGATTTTTTTTTAGGTACATTTTACCATTTTTCAAAAATTGAAATTGAGGAGTATACTGAAAAAAAAAGGCAAAAAAGCCCAGACCAAAAACATTGAAACTAATAATTTCATGGATGAGGAAGCCTAACAATATAACCAAGAGATCCAAAAATGTTTGAATGATAAATAATGTTTTTTGTGTATTTTATAGCTGATTTAAGATGCGGGTCAAAACCGACCCGTTAGCATAAGGCATGGTAACAGAAAGCTAACATAAGAGGAAGGTTAAAGGCTGGATACAGTTAATCTTGCCTTGACCACACTGGATTCTTTCTAATATCTCCTAAAATATATATACAAGTAAACTGCATGTTTTTTTCAGTTTTTATAGGCTAATATTGATGGTTAATGTAATTTCAATTCAGTTCAGTTCAATTAAATGTTAGGGTCGTGGTTAGCACCAAGTTACAACAGAAGTCATCTCCAGGCACTTTACAGTGTAAGGTTTAAGACCTTACAGAGTAGAAAATTACACAGGGTGGCTGTGGTTCAAGACGTAGAGCAGTTGTCTGCCAATTCTAGGAATGGTGGTTTGATTCCCAGCTGCCATGTCACATGCCAAATTGTTCTTGGGCAAGATACACATCCACAGGTGGTTCTCAGATTTCCATGTGTACTGAACCCCAAGTTACCCCCAGTGAGTCAGATCAGCTGCATAGCAGCTCTACCAAGCAGCGTAAGGAATGTAGAAAAGTGCTATATAAGTGCATTTACCATTTACATAGGAAACCAGGGTTCTACTGTTATATCAGTGCTTGATGGTTCAAGGTACAGGGCATTTGGACCTGGCTGCTGGCTGTCTTATTGTATAATGGTCAATACCCCAATAGGACCCTCTTTGTGATCTGTGACATTTGATTCCTGCAAATAAATCAGATGGTGGACATAACAAGGTGAAAATTGCCCATGTAAAAACCTTAAATTGATAAATCCCTGCTATATCATATCCATAATATTGAAAAAAAAAAAACACTTTAAAGAAGTCATTGCCATTGTCCCCAAGAACTGGAACACAGTGCAGGATAGCTGTTGAAACTGCTAAGACATCATGGTTCTATAAGAGAAACTGTTGAGTTACCTGAAGTGATAGTCTAACAGCTTGGAAAATACATTTAGTAGCTCTCTTGTTGAGCGTTACATGTTTAGACTGATACCACTACAGTGGTTTAAGCTATATACACTTAGTTGTCAGTTTATTAGCTACACCTGGTTAGAATTACATTATCTAGCAGTCCTGCTTGTACTATTGTATTATTTTATTTTCACAAACGAAGTTAAAAAACGAATCCACTACAATATGATTTCATGGCATCTAAGGTTTTATTTCTCTGCCTTACTTAAGTAATGTAACCTGAATGTAAACATTCTAAAGAGAAAGTAGATGTGCAGAGTTAATACTTGACTGTCTTCCTCCTAAATACATAAAAACATTTGCAGTGAAACAAAATTAACATTTTGCCTTGACTTATGACAATTTATGCTGTACCTAATTAAATTTTGAACATGACAACAATATAGTGTTTTTTGGATGACGCGGGTCTGTTGTCATTTTGACTTTTACACATTAAATTAGTCTTTCACGCTTGAAAAGTAACATCACTTAGTCGTGGCTAACCTCTCATCATGTTTTAGCTCTCTTTTTAATGCCAGACTGTTGGCTACTTGCTTATGTTTACGTGTTAATGTATTGTTAGCTAGCTAACATTGGCCTGCAAGAGGTTTTCACTTTGCCCCAACATAACATTAGGAAAACGCTATGGCCTGTACTTCTTAACATGCAACTGTCAATTCTGAAATAAAACATATTCAATTTAAATATCAATAATGTTGTTACTTAGAAAAGCTTATGCTCCCAGCTGCTAAGTCCCCGTGGAAAGTGACCGGACAACCCTCAATTTGAAAGCTCAATTTGTTTTTTTGACTATATATTTGAATATAAAATATATAAAATGCAATTACAAATTGGGCATTTAACTGATGGTTTTATTCTGAAACTTCAGACCAGTCCACATGGGGAGAACTGTTGCTGTTATTTGGGCGTCTCATGCACTAAATAAATCGAAACTCTTTGGCTCCATGCTAAGAGAAATAAAGTAATCTAGGGAATCAGAAGATGTTGCAATCAGTCTAGTGACATACAGTACTTCAGTAGTATGATTTTTTTCATTAGTTAATGGTTGTTCATTTATGATGCTAAAGTGGCAGGAGACTCAATAAATTAGTCTGACACTTTAAATATGCCCTAAAATGATTTCTTATCACAGTAACTTCAATGATGGTTTACCTTACAACTGCATAATAAATATTTGAAGCTTTAATCATATGTTAGGGAGTTGTGTCATAACATCATTAATAGAAGGCCATATTCTATGTTTTACTGTTATTTGTCAAAGTAATTAGACCTTCATTGGAAGTATGCTCATCCCTTTAACATGCACTAAGCATAGAGCTATGACAGAAATTTTATTTAAGAATAAAAGAATAATACTACCACACATGCTTGTTTGACAAGTGGAACTTTATGCTGAACCTTTAGAGAATGATTGCTGTCACATGGGTAATCCACTGATAAACAGTTTCTGCAGAGCTGTCAAATACATGTTCCTCAGAATGGATTATTGCCTATTCATCTTAAGTGGTGCTTCAGCAGCTCCGTTGTTTTGGAGAGTGCTTCAAATTGATGCACACTTTTTGTGATCTTTCAGTCCCTGGCCTCCAAATGCAGGTTTTATTTGAAGTTAAATATGATTAACTGACTAAAGCAATTGACAGGCACAAAAAAAGAGCTGAACAGCTGGCAATAACGAGATGCAAACGGGACCGATGTTTAAAATGTTGTTTAGAATACAACAGTATGACCTCATTGTGTCAAATCATGATTGAGTATAGTGAGAGAAAGAGAGAGTCATTGGTGGTGGAGGGGAACAGTGTAGAAGAGAAAGAGACAGAAATTGTTTATTAATATGTTTATTACTATAGACTGATTGACTATAGACTGTATTTCGTAAGAGGGACAATAAAAGATGATGGAAATGAGACAGATCGTAAAAATAGACGGGGTGTTTAAGAGGTGAGACTTCAGAGAAGAGGAATTAAATAACTGTGTAGAACATGTCTACTTTATTGTAGCCATTAGGGCTCACTCATATCCCACACCTGTGCCTTGTTGTTTCCACCCCACCATGTCTTATGCTGGTCCAACTCACTACTCCCTTCTCTGTCGTGTCTTCTGAGTTGGGTCATAGCAACTGGTCAAAATGTTTTACTACTCCTCCAAGTCAGACTGAAGAAGGTAGGATTGGATGAATAGTGAAATATACTGTACATTAATTCAGCGCCCTGACACTGGCCGAGGACTAGCAAGTGTCAGAGTTACTATTGAGGATGAAAGAAAGTCACACTAGCTCAGATCGCCTGGATCGACAAGATCTGTGCTAGATGTTGGGGAGCCAGGACCCCTCCCCCCATCTGCCCCTACCCCAACATGCGCCACTAACGACCGTCTTTACATAATAAAAGCAGCTGTCCACAGGGGGCCAGGTGGTCATTTGACCACACTGCCGGGCTCCTAGGTATGACCAGAAAAGTCAGTAGTCTTAGTGTTAAAATATGTCGACTGAGGCAAGAAGATTTCTTCAAGAAAGCAACCAAAGAGAATAATGCAGCAGTCAAAGCTAGATACGTGGTTAGTGAGATGATTGCTAAAGCAGCAAGCCATTTACAGTAGGTGAATTTGTCAAAAAGTGCATATTACAGGATGCAAGTATAGTCTGTCTGGAAAAGAAAGGTCAGTTTAGCAACATCAGCCTTTCTGCCAACACCGTGGCAGAGCACATTTCTGACCTGTCAAGTGACATTTATGACCAACTGTGTGAGAAAGCAAAGTGTTTCAGTGTACACTCAGTCGCTCTTGATGAGACCACAGACATCACTAACACTGCCCAGCTCGCAATGTATGTCCGTGGTATTGATGACAATATTAAAGTGATGGAAAAGTTGCTCACAGTAATTCCAATGCATGTCCAGACCACCGCTCAGGATATTGCCGATTTGCCATGGAAGAGGTTCGTTGGAATAACAACCAATGGAGCGCCACCAATCACAGGCAGGAAAAATTGACTGGTGGCACTTACTTAATACTGGAAGAGGAGGGTGTGGAGGAGGCTATTGCTCATCGCTGCTTTATCCATCAGCAGGCCCTTTTCAGCAAATGCCTGAAATTTGACAATGTGATGTCTGTCGTTGTGAAGTGCATCAACCAAATTAGATCCAGGGGCTTAAAGCACCGAAGGTTCCGTACTTTTTTAGAGGAAATGGAGTCAGAATATGCAGATATGCTCTACTTCACTGAGGTACATTGGCTCAGGAGGGGAAACGTATTGAAAACATTTTTTTGAGTTGGGAGCAGCAGTGAAAGCCTTCATGGAGAAGGATGGAGTGCCTGTTCTTGTGCTAAGTGATCCCAAATGGCTCATGGACTTAGCTTTTCTTGTAGATATCACACATGAGCTTAATGTACTGAACAAGAAGTTACAAGGCCAGGGGCAACTTGTCAGTGCTCCTTATGACAACATGAGAGCATTCTCCACAAAACTTGTGTTATGGAAAACCCAGCTCTCTCAGACAACGCTTTGCCATTTTCAGCATGCAAGGCACTCGTAGATGCATACCATTCAGTGGTAAGTAGTATGTAACTGTCATTTTGGACTTACAGGAGGAATTTGATCACAGATTTGCAGACTTCAAGACGCACAGAGCAACATTTCAAATTTTTTAATTGAATTTTTGACCCCTTCTCTTTTGATGCGCAAGATGCCCCTCCTGTGCTTCAAATGGAATTCAATTCAATTATATTTTATTTGTAGCGCACTTTTTACAGTTGACATTGTCACAAAGCAGCTTTACACAACCAAAGAACAGTACATGAACAGTGAATGTGTATGAATCATGAAATCAGATTGTCCCTGATGAGCAAGCCGAGGGCGACAGTGGCAAGGAAAAACTCCCTGAGAAGGCAACAGGAACCAGATTCAACAGGGAACCCATCCTCATATGGGTGATTGCATGCTGTGTAGGCAGCAGGCAGTCCAGTATAACAGTTAATGTCTTTAAGTTAATGTGGAGTCCAGTTATTTAATTGCAGGCAGACTTGTTAAAAAATTAAAAAAAGAGATTTGAGAAGATGGCCTATAGGTGTGAGTGTGAGTGGTTGACTGTCTCTGTGTCTTGGCCCTAGACTGATGATCTGTCCAGGTTGTAACCCTCCTCTCACCCAATGACAGCTGGGATAGGCTCCAGCACTCCCACTGCCCTTAAGAGGACAAGCAGTTTGGAAAAAGTTTGGACAAAGTAGTCACTCAAGACTGCAAGAGTAGACAGACTGTAGAGGCTGTGGTAAACAATCCCTGAGCCAGTTGCACAAGTCACCATGAAGTATGGACTTTTCTAAGGAGATATCCCTAACTCACAGCAGCAATGACTTTATGGATTTCCTTACAAATAATATCATAACTATTAGAGAAACAAATGCCAGATCCTCACTGCAACTGACACGGATGGGCTCAATTTAATTTAATTCAATGAAGTTTATTTATATAGCTTCAAATCGCAACAAATGTAAACTCGAGACCTTACAGGATATGCCTGTATACAGAATTATACAGAAGACCCAACAATCCTACTTCCCAAATTGATTGTGGTGGTACCTCTTTTTATGGTAGGATGTGTTGCATCTTTAGGGGGATCACACTACTTAGCCTCCCTAGGAAAGTATATGCCAGAGTTCTGGAAAGGAGAATTAGACCAATAATCAAATCTTGGATTCAGGAGGAACGATATGACTTTGGTCCTGATCGTGTAACACTGGACCAATTATGTACTGTTTTTGAAATGGTTGAGGGTTTTTGGGAGTTCATCCAAAAAGTCCACATGTGCTTTGTGGAAGGCATTCAACTGTGTCCCTCATAGCATCCTGTGGTAGGTGCTCCAGGGCTATGAATTCAGTTAAATTTAAATAAATTTTATTTGTATAGCGCCAACTCACAACAAATGTTATCTCATCATTGCATCTTCTCTCCCGTAGCTATGCTTCTTCCTCACTGTCTCCGACCCTCCGTACATTTCTGCAGGTATTCCTGTAGGTTGCTGGGTCCTGCCAACCTGTTGAGTGTTTTTGCTGCTTCTTGCTGTTTTTGTTGCCTCCTCTTCTTACTCACCCCAACCGGTCAAACAGTTGGCCACTTACCCTAAACCTGGCTCTGCTAGAGATTTTCTTACTTACTTACTGGTCTGCACTTATATAGCGCTTTTCTACCTAGCTGGTATTCAAAGCGCTTTACACTGCGTCTCATTCACCCATTCACACAAACAAGCACACACACATTCACACACCGATGGCAGAGCTGCTATGCAGCTGACCTGACTCACCAGGGGCAACTTGGGGTTCAGTATCTTGCCCAAGCAAACTTTGGCATGTGACGTGGCAGCTAGGAATCAAACCACCAATCCTGTGATTGGCAGACAACTGCTCTACCTATTGAGCCACACCCACTTAGATGCATAGATATTCAAACTTAGTTAAAGCTGTCATGACAGCAGGAAAGTGAATAAAACCAGGCACAGACACAGAATGATAAGATACTTTCTACTGAGCAATGGTAGAAGGACACTAGCAGTTTCTCATTCAGGTTGTTTTTCTTTAGAAGACTCTGCTGGGCCTTCTTCACCAGAGCAGTGGTGTTGGCGCCCCAGGTCAGGTCCTGCTCAATGGTGACACCCAAGAACATGAAAGCAGCCACCCTCTCCACACGATCTCCACCGATAAACAGTGGCTGAATGTCTGTTTTATTTCTCCTGTGGTCCACCACCAGTTCCTTGGTCTTTGTTGTGTTAAGGATCAGATTGTTTTTTCCACACCAGACACAGAGCCTCTCTACCTCGTCCCGGTAAGCAGACTCATCATTCCCAGAGATAAGCTGCATCACTGTGGTGTCATCAGCAAACTTAATGATGATATTGCTGGGGTGGGTGGAGGTGCAGTCTTGTGTGTAGAGGGTGTAAAGCAGGGGGCTCAGCACACAGCCCTGTGGGGAGCCGGTACTGACGGTGAGAGCTGTCGATATGGATATGTGGGACCCTACTCTGAGCCTCTGGGGGCAGGCTGTCAGGAAGTCCAAAATCCAGAGGCATGTGGAGGTGAAGAGTCCGAGGGCCTCTAGTTTAGACACAAGTCTGTAAGGAAGGATGGTGTTAAAGGCGGAACTGAAATCCGCAAACAGCAGCCTCACGTAGCACCCCGGCTGCTCCAGGTGGGACAAAGCAGTGTGGAGAGTAGTGGTGATGGCGTCTTCTGTGGACCTGTTTGCCCTGTATGCAAACTGGTAGCTGTCCAGTGTAGATGGAAGGCATGAGGTAATGTGACTACATACCAGTTTCTGATCGTGGATCGGAGACAATAGTTGAGGATTTGAGGCAGGGTGGGATAATGGACTAATGCAAAGATTCAAGATTCAAGATTCAAAAAGATTCAAAAAACTTTATTGATCCCAGAGGGAAATTGTTTTGCCTCATTACCATTGTTCTCAAAACAGACAGAAAGAAAAGGAACCACAACCAGGAAAGATCCAACACCAACATAAATACACAAACATAAATACACAATAACATCAATACCGAAAAACTCAATATATATACAGAATATGTAAATAGATAAATGAAAGACCGATTGGAGATCTTGGTGAATGGTCCGCGCAGTCCTTCAGCACCCGACCAGTGATGCCATCTGGTCCGGCAGCCTTCCTCGGGTTCACAGACCTCAGCATGCGCCTCACCTCATGTTCCTCCGCACTGAGGGAGGGGCCGCTGTGGGCTGATGCCTGTAGTGCAGCTGTCTCTGGTGGCTCCACCTGGAAGCGGGCGAAGAAGAGGTTAAGCTCCTCTGCCAGTAAAAGGTCCCCATCAACAGCAGTGAGGTTTGGTCTGTAGTTGGTTAAATGCTGGATTCCGTGCCACACCTGCTGTGTGTTGTTTGTGTTGATGTTGTCCTCAATCCTCTGCTTGTAGTCCAGTTTGGCCCGTCGGATATCTCTCTTTAGGTTGGCTCTGGCAAAGCTGTACAGGTTCATGTCACCGGACCTGAAGGCTGTATTCCTCTCCCGCAGCAGTCGCTGGACCTGGACCTCTCTGGTCATCCAGGGTTTTTGATTGGGATACACTCGGATGCGCTTGTCCACAGTAACAGTATCTGTGCAGTCTTTGATATAGCACAGTACTCCTGCTGTGTGCTCCTCCAGGTCTGGGCGGTCAAACATCTCCCAGTTGGTACTCTCAAAGCAATCCTGCAGCTGGTGTGAAGCACCTTCGGGCCAAGTTTTAATTGTCATTCTTTTGGTAAGAGCCTGTTTCCTGAGGGGGGTATATGCTGGTGCTAGGAGCAGGGATATGTGGTCTGACTGGCCCAGGTGTGGGAGCTGTATAGCTCTGTAGTCATGTTTTATGTTGGAGTAGACCTTATGTAGTGTCTTATCTCTTCTGGTGGCACATTTCACATGCTGATAGAACATATATGCATAGTCCCCCTCCTTTGCTCTTACCAGAGTCCCCGCTCCTGTTGTGGCGATGTGCAGTGCGACCTGCTAGCTCGATAGCCGCGTCCGGTGTGGATGAATGAAGCCAGGTCTCGGTGAAAATCAAAACACAATAGTCCTTGACAATCCTGTTTGTTGCCACCTGAAGCTTTAGTTCATCCATTTTGTTGCCAAGGGAACGTACGTTGGCAAGAATAATGCTAGGGAGCAGTGGCCTTTTTTGCCTTTTACACACATTCACCAGTACGCCAGCCCGGCAGCCGCTTTTGCTTTCAGTCCCTACGTCGCCTTGGCCTCCTCCCTGTAGGGATGATAATCCACAGGGAGCCCGGGGTCCTGGCTATATCCACCGGGATGTTATTAGAGCAAAAAAAGTCGGCTGTAACCGCTTGTTCGCTTTGTAGTCCTATCTTTAGGAGCGCATGCCGGCTGTAGATGTTGTTCGCCCAGCAGGATGTAGTCTAAACGAGTAGTAACTCACACAAAACAGCCATATAAAACACCGAAAAGGAGAGCCCAGAGACGCTGCGTCTATGCTATCTATCTATCTTTTAATAAAACGAACAAGAGCTGATGGTGTTAAATTTACATTTGATAGCTGTTCACTGGAACTCTCAAAGGTCCAAAGAGAAAGTGAGGGAGGCCATAATAAGGCTGATAAAACATAATAATCCTATTATAGAAATAGCAAACAAATTGGGAGTGACCAAAGCAACAGTTTGACACATTCTTACAGAACGAATCAACTAGCAAGCTCAGCAACATGAAATGACCGGCAAGGCCATGGATGTCAACTAAAGTGGATGACTGTGTAGCTCTGTCCATGGTAAAGAAAAACTCATTTTCAACATCTAGTCAAGATGTTATTTAGTCTGTATCTGTATTTAGTCTACAGTGAAGAGACGCTGTATTATTGTAAATGCAGATGCTTTACAACATTGAGCAAAACACTGGTAATGCTTAAAAACAGAATTACACTATATACGCTATATTACACACCAGAAAACACCCAAAAAGTCCAACATGCACTGTAATAAGATTTTTTGGATTTATAAAATCAGGATAAACTTGAAATGGAATAATGGCAAGAGTAAAATATGAAGAAGAAGAGTTCATGATACTACTTATAATGACTAGGTCAACAGAACTTACAGTTTTGTCAGCTGCAAGTCTAAATATTTAAATGCAGCACAGCACAATAATGTCAGCGACACAATAACAGGGGAATCTTCAATCAAAACCAAATTTGTAAGCATGACATTCATTTACAGGGCTTTTACCAAGTTTGGAACCACCAAGTATATCATATATTTCACAATTCACAGAAATTACACTCATTTTGACAGATACATATAATTAAAGACAATTCTGAACTTGTTGATTAAAAGTAAAGGCCAAATTATAACATGATTCACCAGAAATTTCTAAATATCTAACAATTATAAGATCTGTGACAACAAAGGTCATGGGAAAAGTAAAAAGTGAGTACATTGAAGTAATATAGCATTTCACAATAAAAAAAACTAGAAATAAGGGGTTCGGAATAGTTTCTCTAACTCCTTCTCAAATGAAGGACTCCACATGTCCTCTTTTCATCACTTGAAAAAATAACTCTCTATCTGCACGATGGGAGCTGTTTGGAGGAAGGTTTCTATGCATCTGAGGTATGATGGTGTATTGATTTTAGTCACCACCTAACTTACAACCCCATACAGTACTTCTATCTATTCAGTTTGTCAGAGGAGTGTCTCACATAATGACATGGTGGTTCGAACCCATCAAAACTGGATGCAGAGTTTTGCACCAAGGCTGTATTTGAAAGATTTGCCCTCATGCATGAAGAAGTATTGATTTAGAAGAAGGCACCAGTGTGATCATGGCACGTGAAGAAAATCAAAACAATCTGCACTAGAGCAAAGAAGGGGGGAAAAGAACTTTTTAAAAAATGTGTCCCCTGTCAATTCCCAACTGAAGGCCACAAAGCTGAGTTGACAGTCTCCATTCATGCTGTTTACAAAAAAGTATGTCTTGGGGAAAGTCTGCTATGAACTACAGTTAGTAGGTATTAAACAGCACATTCATTCATTTTCAGGCACACCAAATACAGGTTGAAACAAATTACAGTGGTTGCTTATTTATTGGTAGTAAAAGTTTCTGAAACCCTAAAAGCTTACCAGTCAGTATGATTGCACCGGTAAGAAAGGCAACCCTATCTCATTCTTAAAACTGCAAACTAAAATATGTTTTGCAGTACCATAATTGCAACTGGATTATGTTTTCAGTAGGATATGTTGAAACACAAAAATAAAATATACAATAAGTTGCAAATATGATTCTGATGAATAGCACAGATTGTATTTATTTATTTGCATTTATTTTTCTGCTTTTATAATTCTATTGCTGTCTACTGAGTTCTTTCTGTATTTCCGTCTGCTTGTAATTGGGTGAGGTCTGCCCTGCCTCGGATCCAGATTGTTGTCTCAGATGTTGGTTACTCTCCTAGTAAATGTTGAGTAAATGTAATTCATTACATTTATTCCATCTCCGTGCATAAAATTGTATACCACTAGAGGCTATAGACTGTGTTGTTCATTGTCTGTGCTTGCTCATCATAGTCAGCAGCCTGAGACTGTACACTAACAATTACTCACAACATACTAAGCTCTGGCAGCAATTGATTGTTACCATGCTTCCTCGACTTCTACATATGCTCACTGCTCAAAATATTAAAGGAAAATATTTTAAATCAAAGTATAGTTTTTTTTTTTCATTTTTTTTCTTTTTTTGACAATTTTAGGTTTTTATTTTAAATGGATTTAATAAAGAAGTAAAGCCTGAAAGTTGTAAGGTCATTAATGTGAGCTCACAGCCTTAATTCGCAAAGTGACACAGTTAACATATTCTTGGTGTGTAGTAAATAGCAGGGGTTCAATTTACAAACTCCCATAAACTCTGTTATTACCTAAATTTAGAGAGCTCAGTTCTTAGTAGAAGACCTTGGCATTCAACCGTGTAGATGTTATTGTGTCCAAGAAAAGCTATGCGTTTGTCCAACCAGGAGTGCGTGTAGATGAGCACAAACCTCTGTCACAGACAACTGCCTAAAAGCTAAAATTTGACATCTAAAGTATTATCAAAGCTGAAAAAGCACAACCACAATAGGAATAATGTCCGTACAGACAGCCTCTTAAGACTACTGGACATGCTAATATGTTTTATGTGAAGCTGATGTTTACACAGCAGGACAAGTTATAGTTCTGTCATTTCTGTTGGTGACAATAATCTGAGAGCTCTGTTTATTATAGAAGTCAATGAGACTGGTGGCAGCACTGTCTGTGTTATAAGGCCAATGAGTCAAAAACTGTATGTCATGACATATAGACAGTATCACCAGAGGATAGGCATAATTGTCTATAATTTATGTATAAATTTGTCCCTGTAGGTTTTAAATTATTTGAATAGGAAAAGGTTGTTAAACATTTTTCAGGAAAAACTTTAGCAATTAAATTGAAAGTCTCTGAAGAGACTGTGAGAGACACAGAAAAATTATATGATAACATTTAACTTTTATAATTTGCTATAGAGTTATATTTTGTAAGGCCTTAAACCTTACACTGTAAAGTGTCTTGAGATAACTTCTTTTGAGATTTGTCGCTATACAAATAAAATTTATTTCAGTTTAACTTCTTGTGCCTTGTTTAAGCTTTGAATCTGTCTATGATAAAGTAGGGCTAACTTATTGTGGCTCAAAGAGGGCTGAGTCTATGCATCTTTCAACACAAACCCTATTATATTGAATAAAAAAATCTTTTTGCAGTGTTTTGGGGTTAGCATCACCGTAGTAACATTTAATGCTACCGAAGGTCATAGCACGCCTTTCTTGGCCGAGGCACTCACTCACTTTATTTACCGTTATCTGTGTTCAGGGCAATAATTACATTTAATTCAGCATTTTCTGCAATCAGTTCACCATTTTATGCTTTCATGTTAAAGGGATAAATTAATAAGGCTTTAATTTTGAAAGTTGCAATGTGCTCATTTTACTAAAGGTGCCTTAGTAACAGTGAAAGTAATAAAAGGTAATCTGAACACTCAGGGCAGTGACCCCCAAAGTAGTTTCCCTCCATTTTTACTTAAAATTTACTTAAAGCATGTGTACAGTCATAAACTGTAATGTATATAAATTGTCTGTAGTGGTACCTTGGTAATAACTTGTTGCATTTATCACTAATAGAGCAGAAAACCAAGAGCAACTCAAGGTAAAACTCAACCTTTCCAGACATATATTTACTAGTTCTTACATACAACATATCCTGATAATTACAGGAACATGAACATTTTCCTCCATAAAATGTTCCAGAACATCCAAACACATTTTCTAATCGCAGTGCAATGTTAAGACTTATGTGTGTGTGTATTAATCAGTCAACTGTCAAGTTCTTAAATTACCATCAGTTGGGAGTAAATCTAAATTCATTTAGACAGCCAGGAGACAAGGACATGATCCATTATTTACACAATCAACTATTTCTCTTGTCTCTGACCCAGAAAGAATGAATTTGTCACTTTTGCTCAGTGCTCAGCTGAGGTAGTTAGTGAGAAAAGAAAGAGAGAGACATCCTATAAGAATGAATATTTCACTGCATTGCACAGTGCTCTGGTGCTTTTTAAAGAACTTCTCCAGAAAGACATAGCAGACTTCATTAATAAAATTTTTAAGTGCATATACTGCGCTAGCTAAATTTGATAAAGCTCTCATTCAAGAGAGGAATACAGCCAGAGCTAATGCCTTTGTGAAGAAGTCACAAAGCTCACAATTAATGTAAATTACAATATTTTCACACAAATAAGCATATATATATATATATCAGTGATTCAAAAGGACATGTTTACATAATGCCCATAATATACTTAGGTATTTGAACACCTTTTGCAGGCTATTTCTGCCACCTCAGAAACGTAAGCACTAAAATATTAATGTTCACGTTGCAAAAATTCTGAAATTGTTTTCATTTCAAACTTAAAGCATGAACAAACCAGAGCAACACCACTGTATGTATCTGAACTTTTGCTTTGTTCACATATAAATGCACACACACACATTTCCAACTACACATATGGCAACAAGCTTTCGCAAATGTATGCCCATTAAGACAATCACAAACCAATTCCATAGACCCTCTAGAAAAAACAAAACAAAAACATGATTATCAAACTGAGCAAGTGCACAAACTAAAATAACACCATCATAATACCACTATTTAACTGAGGTATCACAGCACTTTCAATTACAAAGCTGCCGCATTTGTTTCCTTCTATTGTCGATGTTGAGCACAACTGAACCCGCATTGAGCCACCATTAAAAACACCAACTGATTAAAAACCATTTAATTTGATAGCTAAAACAGCGCTTCCCCATTTTAAGACGAGCCATTCATCACGCCGCCAGACACACAAAAGCTAAAAAACAATTTCACTCCAATTGTTGTAAGCGTTGAATCACACTGCGAGACATGCTAAAGCTAATTTGCCAGACAAATTAGTTGGCTCGATTCAAACTTCATTGGCGAAGTTATAAAATCTCGTATGGAGAGTAAAGTGCTCCTGCCGTACATTTATAGTAATTGTTTCAACAGCACCCCGCTGTGGGGGGCATTTCAGACGCCCACCCCCCATGCCATTTTTTAAACACTGCAACTGTCAAATGACTTGGCTCAGGATCCCAGACATTACAAAGACAGCTCCTCCATTCCTTTTCACTACTGGAGTCCATCTTCCCTGCGATGCCAACACATGCTGAACTGGTTGCAGTCCAGTATTTTTAGGCTAAATTGCGCCATAAAATTATGTTAAAACACAAGGTAAAAGTTAGTTTTGTATCATAATTAGTTCTATGCAAAGATCCATGAACAAATTCAGAATACTCTACAACAATCTCAGTTAAACTAAAAACACAGATCATAGTATTAAATTATTAAAGTGCTTCTCAAGATGTTTTAGGCCATACATGTGAACCCTACTTAAGGGTTGGAAGAAGATTATTCAAGCAAGGTGCTTCAGATACTATATAATTCAGTATGATTCTTTTGAAAACCCACTTAAGTGGTTAGGATTTAATTTAAGCTGTGATTACTACTGTACGACTGAACAGGCTATTTAGTTTAAATATACTCAACAGTGTATCTTTTCCCAAAAATGTATTGAGACTTACAGCCAGCATTGGCCTGAATTCAACTGCTTCAACTGCCTCATATTGAGTAGTATTAAGTAAAATATACAATAAGCTAGCTATGTATTTTACCAAATGTAGTACAAAAAAACAAGTGGAGGACACAAAAATGTTTAACTGATTTTGTGACACTGTGGTGAATTCAGTATGACAATGACCTCTTTCCCTCTAGGCACAGACTTAAGTGGACTACAATTATAAATGCAAGTATTTAAGTAAATAAGAACTTAATTATGTAATTAAGTAACTCTCACCAGCCAGTGCCCAAAGTATTTACTGTCCTCAGTCAGGCTTTTGCCAGTTTCAGAGACTATTATCTGGTTCCAAGAGCATATCTAATGATATTACCCTATGTTTGTTCCTTTGTCATTCTACAACATCTGTTGTCTGTTAAGGTAAGTTAAGTCACAACACACACAATCACTATTTCTCATAAATTATCCCAGTTTGTTGGCTATTCTTTTGTTCCTAGGCTTCACTTAGGATAGTTTGTCCCCACTGCAGAGCTTGGCCTATAACTGCTTGTCATGCATAATTTTAAAGATGAGTCTGAGTTGCTAAGCATCTACTTTTCCTGGACAGATGTGTCGCTTTTATATTTGTTTAGTCACACTTTTAATCTGAGGGATGTTACCATAGTAACCAATCAGATCCACTTAAAATCCATGACTTCAATTCATACGAACACATTTCCACACCTACATGCAACATAAACTTTTCTTTAGAAAAAAAGTAAAGAAAAGAAGTTACGGTCATACTGGTTAAGGTTTTCATTCTATTCTTCAAGATTAGTGGAAGCATGTTTTGTGTGGTGTGTGTGTGTGTGTGTGTGTGTGTGTGTGTGTGTGTGTGTGTTCACTAAACAACCATATCACTGAAGTAGTCCAAAGCCTGAAGCAACACTATTGTATAAGCTATTGGATTAACTGAGTCCATGCTAATAGACACATTCAGGCCCTTGCCAGGGTCTTACATTGACAC
Organism: Anabas testudineus; assembly: GCF_900324465.2. Taxonomy (NCBI): domain Eukaryota; kingdom Metazoa; phylum Chordata; class Actinopteri; order Anabantiformes; family Anabantidae; genus Anabas; species Anabas testudineus. The sequence goes on from NC_046610.1 coordinate 26,633,767, forward strand.
ACGATTCCATTTTCTTTCAAATACAAGACACACACACAGACATAAACACACTGCCAGAATGCCTGATATTAAGGCTATGTGCTTGGCTAATTATGTGCAGTCTGCTCTGTGGTTGTGAAATGTTGTTTTATGCCAAAGGCCACAATTTTTCCCATCAAAAAAATGACGTAAAAAAAAAAAAAAATAGAAATAAAGTAAACACACACACACACACACACCGGTTACTTTAATGTGATTTAATCATTATTAAAATATTGTCATTTCTAAAACTTCCCAGTTCATCAGCTCAACTGGTTAACAAATTGATATACCAACACTGTTACTTAATATTATCACAAAGCCTTATAATGTAACACAGTGTTAAATTTGTTTTGGCATTTTATAACTATAATTTTATAGGTCATCTGTACAGAAGCCATGGTGCATTTTAATTCTTGACCAAATTAGGAGGGATTCCAAATTTTCAAATTTGACTGTTCTTATTTAACTTCAAATATTTGACAGGTAGATTTTAATAATAATGAATACTTTATTGATTCCCTTGGGGATATTACAGTTGGAAAGCTGCTACTATGGGGTTTCGGTGTCTTGTCCAAGGACACCTCAGCAAGTAGCCTGGAGAAACCTGGAATTGAACCCCTCACCCTGGGGTTTATAGACGATTGCTCTACCACCTGAGTTACTGCCGCCCCTAATTTTTTTTTTTTTCTTACATAGTTACTTTGTGCAGTGGTTATACAGCAAGAGAGAGAGGTGTTTGTAAAACTGTAATTTACACATAATAAACACAATAATTATAATACACTTATTGTGGATATGTTTATAGGCACAGCACTCATCCAGCCATTCTAAGGCAATAATGTAAGGTGGAGACTGAAAAGACCTGAAAGATGTTTCATCACATTTTACTATACATTTGCAACAAAGAGAATAAAAACAATCCATTTTAATTACTGAGGTTTTCACATTTCAAGCTCTTTCTTATACACGTATACAGCTTTTTGAATTTTAATTACAGAGGAGGTTTCATATATTAAAACAGTAATTTTAGCAATTACAGATTAGCAAAATAAATAGCAATTGTTAGTTTTTTCTATAGAATTTCTGGGATAAGAGTTAAAATATCGCAATATTAAAATTACCTCCTTAAATTATGTTTCTATGCAATTTAAGTGCATTACTTTTTGTAGTAATAGAAGAAACCAGCAGAAAATAGCAGAAAAACAATGAAGCATGTAGTAGTTTGAAAGATATTTGTGGGTGCAGATTAGTTGTATAGAAACATGATTTTTAGGATACTGGGTTGGTTAATGCTGTGTCTGATCAGTGTGAGAAATGACGATTAATTGTACAACTTAAATAACTTTTGTGTTAAAGTGAGTTGTACTGCTCTATATTACACTAACGATTTGTCTTTTTAAAAAATGACTGTTAGGCTACTTTTGGTTTAAAATATGTATTTTGTCTGGAGATATTTATTTATTGTTATAAAGGCATAAATCACCATTAAAACGAGACTTTGAAAAATCATTTTAAATCTGACAAAAGAGAAAAATAACACCACTAGTGTATTGAGCAACACATACTAGTCATACTAGATAACTAAATAACAAAATAACAACAGATCGTGACAGATGCATTCACAGCTCTCAAAGCATTTTAAAAGCTGTAAAGAAAACCCCAAAACAACAATCAAAGACATTACCAACAACTTCCACGGAGCAGGGATGAATGTATTACAATCCACAATTGTATGTTTTTATCCCCAGACTTAAAACTGGAAGAATTGTCAATAAGTCCCACACTTTAACGTAAGTTACCAGTAACTTGTTTTTGTTGTTTTTTTCAATGTTAGCTTGATGCATGACTGGTTAAAGGTACTGCAGCCAAAGCAAAGCCTGTTATCCTGAAAACAAACACCCACTGCAATATATTGTATTGTATGTAGAAAATATGCAACGTATTATTAGTTTGCAAGCCACCAATAATATCATTCAATGTAACATACAACATATAAACCACATCACATTCATTTCTGAGATGATAAAACTCTCAATTATGAAGTTTTCAAGTACCCTCAATGCTGGCCTCACAGAGAGAAAAGGGGAGAGAGTGCAAGTCCACTAAGAAACTGTCTGCACAATGTAACATTGCATTGAAAGAGAATTTAATAGCTGCAGCATTGTTGTCTGACAAGCTAATAGTTCATGTTTCTTTAATGTCTCATAACCTGTGGTGCTGATTTTAATTTACTATTGCAAATATACTACATATTGTTCCTTATATGTAAGAGTTATGGAAGTGAGAACAAGATTAACTGTTACCAAAGTGATGGGAAGACAAAAATGTGGAGGATTTGCTCATGATCCAAATCATACAAACTTAGCACTTAAAGGTTGGCTGGACTTGCATAGCTACTTCTGAAACAGGCTCACTGATTGTTATTGATGCAGTAATTCTTAATGGTAGCAGCAGAATGGATTCAGAGAGAAACATAAATTATTTTGTCTTGTTATTTACAGGTTTTCCCTTGCTTTTACAGATGCCTGGAAATAACGCAATAATGAGGCCAGTGTATAATTTTAATGCCTGCCAACTAGAAACAGCAGAACAAATTCAGAGTTTGACTGAGCACAAGTCAGTGCAGCACTGCAGAACAACATGGAACTCTATTAATGATACACTGCCCATCCCAAATAAAAATTCACCCCCTTGGTTTAACTGAGCAAATATGTAAGAGCCTCCCATAACTGCATAAATAATTATTTTTCAGCTGTCAACAAGTTATTTAACTTTAACAGATACAGTGAGTAGCTTCTGAATGTTTCTGAATGTTATTCGCATGCATGACGCAAAAAAAAAAAAAAACATGTAAGGAGATTGCTAGTTGCTAGCTGAGTCCAGACTTACAGTGGCAAGGAAAACTTTGTGAACCTTTTGGAATTTCATGGTTTTCTGAATTAATTTGTCATAGAATGTGCTCTGATCGTCATCTAAGTCACAACAATAGAAAAACACAAACTCTTCTGAAAATAATAGTAGACAAACATTATGTGTTTTCATGTTTTTATTGAACATAACATGTAAACATTTACAGTGCAGGGTGGAAAAAGTATGTGAACCTTTGGACTTAATAACTGGTTGACCCTTCTTTGGCAGCAATAACCTCAACCAAACGTTTCCTGTAGTTGCAGATCAGACCTGCACAATGATCTGGAGCAATATTGGACCACTCCTAAACTCTGGAATTTATTTTTTCATCAATGACAACAATCCGTCCAGGCCCTGAGGCAGCAAAGCAGCCCCAAACCATGATGCTCCCTCCGCCATGTTTTATAGGGGGGATGAGGTTTAGATGTTAGTGTAATTTGCCTTTTTTTCTCGACACATAGTGTTGTGTGTTTTTTCCAAACAACTCAATTTTGGTTTCATCTGTCCACAGAATATTTTGCCAGTAGTGCTGTGGAACATCCAGGTGCTCTTTTGCAAACTTCAAACATGCTGCCATATTTTTTTGGACAGCAATGGCTTCCTCCGTGGTGTCCTTGTTTGATGTTTTGTACACATGAACATCAAGGCTTTTGGAGATACTTTTGTAACCCTTTTCAGCTTCATGCAAGTCAACAATTCTTGATCGTAGGTCTTCTGAGAGCTCTTTTCTGCAGGCATGGTTCACATCAAGCAGTGCTTCTTGAAACCAGAAAACCCAAAACTGGTGTGTGTTTTTAAAGGGCAGGACAGCTTTCAGCAACACATCCAATATCATCACACTGATTGGACTCAAGGTTGGCTCACTCCCGGCTCTAATTAGCTCTTGGAGAAGTCACTAGGCTAGGGGTTGACATACTTTTTCCACCCTGCACTGTGAATGTTTACATGTTATGTTCAATAAAAACATGAAAACATATAATGTTTGTGTACTATTATTTAAAGCAGACTGTGTTTTTCTATTGGTGTGACTTAGATGACGATCAGAGCACATTCTATGACAAATTAATTCAGAAAACCATGAAATTCCAAAAGGTTCACAAAGTTTTCCTTGCCATTGTAGGCCTGTGATTTGCCAGCATTCACCACTCTTTATTCAGCCAAACAAATACACTGCATTAGAACATAATCATGATTTGATTATGTTCACTACAAAAACATAATTATGTTTGCTATGTGTATGCAGTTTAATTGTACAATAACGATTTTGGATAACCACATTTGGAAACACATACATAGTTAAAATTATCATACCCCCCCCCCCCCCCCCCCCATATGAAAATATGAATATATATATATACAAATCCACACAGAAGTTCAGCAGCAAGACTGCTTTAAGGTTTAGTGCTGCTGCTGCAGCAAAAAATAAATAAATAAAGGTGAAGTTTATTTAGTACATTATAAGAACTAAGATACACGGGTAGTGTGGTTCAGGTATCAAGTTAACGACTTTGAATAGCGTAGCTGGTGTTACCTATGTGACTAATTAACCATCACATTAACCAAACATCTGGCCAGGCTGCAGAGCTAGTGCAAGAATGTGGAAAATGAGCCAATAAAATGAAGTAGGAGGACAGCAACAGAAATACAGACGTACTGTGTTTCCTCTGAAATGCATAAATCTCAGGCATGCCTGTACAAGTTGTTAACTTTGTATATTTTCTGCTAATATATATGTTTTATTATGCTCCTTACATATACAGAATAGTAATGAAGAACTGGTTGCTTGGTCTTCATGTACCTTTTAGCTTTTGAACTGATGGAAACCTCAAGTAGAGAATGAATAGAGAACTAGACTGAATTCAAAGGAAATTAAGAAATAATCATAGAAAGGACCAAACATAAAAAATGAATTATATTTGTGTGGCTCAAACCAGTACAACACTTCAAACATCAGAATTTTTCAAACTGCAGCTATAAATACTGTGTAAGGTAGTGTCAGTAATTGCAATTTATGAAGGTTTACGGTTTAGTTAAGTTGGCCGGCACAAAATGCTGAGTGCCTAGAGCATACCAAAATTAAAGTTTGCTGGGAACGAAAATGCATTGGTCTTCATTATTATGTCAATGCAGAAAAGTACATTGATGCAGTGTGTATATTTGACTCCTGTATGAAAGGCAAATAAACTCCTTAATGCTGTGCATTACAGCAATGAGTCAGTGATTTTGCGCCTTCTTGTTCCTTTAGTGGCTGACCTATTCTTTCTGTCCTTGTTCATTCGCAGATCATGAACTGAGCCCTAACATACTGGAAACTCATTTCCTGTCTCCACAGGCTGCATGCTCCTCTTGACTCCCCTCACTGCTCCAACAATATACAACAACCCTGGTGACTGCCAATGATAGACTGGGCTTGTACTGGGCAGCACCTTTTCATTTACCACTGTCCCAGGCAAGAGGGTATATCATAATCAACTGCAAAGAAATGTTTGTCATTGACTGACACTGAATTTTACATCTCTACCAAGCGTCGTTGTTGTTATATGTTGAAATACAATAACATTTTCACTATGTACTGTATCTAATTTGGGACAGTTGTTGGCCAACTGTTTGCACCAATATCAGTTCTAGTTGCAAAGAACCAAATGTGACAACTACCCAAATAGATGGGTGGGTTTTAGGCTGTAGCCCTGGGTAACAAGTGGGGGGGTGCAAATGATTACTGTCTTCTCTCAGCAGCAAAGAAGTGTGACATTCTAATACCATATCGACATAAAAAGCATGTATCTTTGGACTCCACTTTATATCCTATGTCCTACTAACAGTAAACCAATGTTTTTTTTGTCCATTAGAATGATGATATTTTAACAATGAAGTTTGACTATTTGTTTGCATGAAGTTGAGAATAAAATTTGTGTTTATGTGTCATAATTAGGTGGTCGTCAAACAAATAAAGTATATTCATCTATTCATACTTGTGATTTGACTACTGTTCATAACAACACATGAGCAATGAGTTAATAAAAAATTACAATAACAATAAATATTATTGTTAAATATATCACTAACTAGTAAGTACTGATGAATAACTGAATTATTCCTGAGTTGTTTTCCACAACCCTGCAAAGTTTTTTGCCTTGCATAGAAGTTGGAGTTGTGCAGACTCTCCTGTAGCTAAAATGGTCCACAGATAAAAACAAATACAAATCCTAAATGACAGTTGTCTTGTGACACATTTGTCTTGATGACATTTTGATGATGCAGTCACATCTTACTATAGACTATCACCCTGCATTTCCTGTGACTATATCACCTCCTATACATGACCAGCAAACATTTTTAATGTGAAGCAGCAGCAATAGGATGTTGAGTTTGCATTAGCAATAGAAGCTATAATAGGGGTCAAGAATAATGTGTAAACAGCTGATCTTAATGAGATAAACAAAGTGCTGGATTCAGATATGTCTATCTAACCTATTTGCTCATTTTACATTTACATTTTACATTTAGCAGATGCTTTTATCCAAAGCGACTTACAAGTAGGATACAGTACAATGGCAGGCAGGGTAAGCGTGAGGAGGTCTTGCCTAGGGACCCCGACTGGAGGTAGGCCACGGGACCCCAGTCCCCCACATGGGAGGCGGTGATGTTACCACTACACTAACCAGCCGCTACTGGTTAGTGTAGTGGTAACATCACCGCTACTCATAAGTTCAAATATTCTACATATATTTATATATTGGCTAAAAAATTGTTAAAAAGGTATACCATTTAAATTATTTAGCACATCTTAGTGTTCTAAGCCAGAGGTGTCAAACTCAGGCCTAATATTTAATATTTGGCCCGCAAGATCATATCAAATGTGTATTAGAGCTGCCCCCCCCCCCCACAAGTATATAGCGCACACACGGCTAATACTACAAATCCCAGAATGTTTCATTAGCGCCCCCTCCTTTTCTGTTGACAATTTTAAGCATCCATGCAACCAGTCACATCAGACAAACTTAATCCACCCCTCCCTAAAAATAGACAAATGAAAGATGCAAAGTGCACATTTCGCTAAAAAAATTTGCTAACAGATTTGAACTGCTCAGTAATCCGTTTGTGGTTGACGTGTAAAGCGCAACAACCAACCTCCAAACGAAGCTGATTGAACTACTGTGTAGTAACATGCGCAAGTCAAAGTATGTGGGTGCTGCACAGCTTCCATGTTTCCTCCCCAACTCCGTGCCCAAGCTTTCAGGATTTCCTCAGCTCAGAGCCTAACCCCAGACGTTGATTAACTTATCTTGGCATACCTGGCATCTTCATCTAAGAAGATGCCAGGTATCTGGCTTGAACCAATGTGCATCAGAGTAAATCAGAGTGTAGCAAACTGAGCTTGAATGAATGCTGTATTTATGCAGGTTTTCTACTCTTTTGAAAGACTGAAGTAAATTATTATTTTTTGTTGTTGGCCTATTAAAAAGGAACCCGAAAAACCTCAGATAGAGACATAATAACTTATTTTATTCTTTTAAATAAGAAATGAAAACTACTGATGTACGTTTTATTTCAAATTTAATTTGTTCTACTTTAATTCTTGTTTATAATATTAAGCTTTGCTTGCTCCAGATTCAATGTTTTGACAAAACTAAAGTTTGTTTCCATATGAAAAGGTTCAACATTACATCTCTGGAGAGATGGGAAAACATGCACAACAACAATTTTAGTCAATTTTTCAATAAAGATTGAGTTTGGCCCGCGACTTTGTCCCAGTTTTTAATTTTGGTCCACTGCGAATATGAGTTTGACAGCCCTGTTCTAAGCTGTTAAATTAAATGTCAAAGAGGGAAGTTCAGTTATTAGACTATTTATTTAGGTTGGTTTTAGACAGAAAGGATGACAGTCCTGACTCTCCGAATGAGAACCATTGTGTTAGAACAATCTTTTGGAGTTAACAATGGCCAAACTTTATCAAAATGTTACAGGAGCTAATCTTAGTGTGGTCTATAAGTCAGTATTATATTAGGTGCACACGCATAACAGTTTAACTGTATTTCACAAAGAATGTTTTTTGCTCTACTATCTGGAGATGTGTGTTGCAATTTATTGAATTACAGTCATCAAGAATATTTGGAGTGAGAGTGGATAGTAAAGCATACGTGACAGAAACACAAACATGATGTTAGAGAAAGGAAACCGAAGACTGGAAGCAGCATGTGTAGAGGAAATATCATCATCTTTATTTAAAAAACAGGTGAGAGAGTCAAAGATTACAGAGAAAAATCAAGAGTCAGAGAGGAGTACTGCCAAACTGCCTTTGCTTAGCTCACAGAGAACAGTAGTTCAATGTTTTAAGGAGGAGATGAATGGACAAGCACAAGAGAAAACAATAAAGCACAGGTGAACAGGAAGAGTGAGATGTTTATGGAGAGAATGACAAATCAGTGTGGGGGGGAGACAGAGTGACAGTGCTGAGAGCTTGTTGAACAGGCTTCTTTTATGCAGAGGCATGACTGCCTGACAGAGCGCTCTGATATGGAGCCTAAAGACACACACACATACACACACTCACAAAGGCAATCTACACCAATACGAGCAATAAGGTGTATTACATATTATAAGCTGTTCACTTTGCAAGTTGATGTTTATTCATGCAAAACACAAAAGAACATCATACCTGCTGGTTAGTGTGTATGTATACACACAGTTTTTTATGCATGAGAAGTGAGGGTTGAGGTTGGGTAGTCAATGCATGGTGACTACATAAGATAAGACTACATTAATTGATATTGATATTTTTATTAGCAGTAGATAACACAAGTTCTTCTTTGGAGAATACATTTCATCATGTTCATGTTTGTCTTCCACTTGATACAACAGTTCATACACTGTATTTGCTAGGTTTACCTACTATAAACTGCCAACTAAGCCTAAGTCTTCTGCTGCTGTTTTCTTCTAGTCTCCTTTCTTTTAATGTCTTTTTTACTCTACTCTCCTCACTTTGCCTCTCCTCTCCTGTTGTTGTTGACTGGCACCTTGTTTGATGACCTTACAGTGGTACTCACTAATGGAGTCTCTCTCTGAGTGTCACCACACATACACACACAAAGTGATGAAGAGAGAACAAGACTTTTGATTGCACTTCAGCGCTCTACGGTATTGCCAAATTGCTGCCTTTAGCCCCCCTACCCACTTGTTTTTGCCTCTCTCTGTCTATTCTGTTTGTGTCATCCGAAACAAAGCATGGGCACAGGACAAGGAAGGGCACAGCAAAAAACCCAAGGGTCAAAACACAACAGCATTTCAGGATATGACAATTGCACAGCCCATAGAACGGGATTTACAATTTACAGCTGTTTTTTAATGCATGCATGCAAGAAATGTTCAATATTTCCTCACAAGAAGACAAGAAAACACTGACAAAAAAATACATTTTTATCGACAGTGCTGCATTAAGACTGATTTTAGACAATAATTGGCTACATTTTAACAATTAGATTACATAGCCTAAACCCTCTCATTTCTAGAGCAGAACTAAATGTAGCAGCATCTAGAGGCTGTAATGTTATACTAACATTCCTGGATTAACCCCTTGGAAACATGAATGTGTTGATGTGTGATGTCAACGTTCTCCTGTCCTGTGCACTGTAAAGGTCAGAAGGCCACCAGAACATTAGGAGCTATCTGAAAGTCTGACAGTGTGTTACTCATTGATCTACTAAAAGTAATAATGCTGGACTGTATTTACATGGTGAACATTGTGAAGCATTTAATTTCCAAAGAGCAGAGACATTTTTTTGAAAGAAATTTTAGTGGTCATACATAGGAGAGTTGAAAGAATAACAAATGTTTGACTCGCAATATTAATAAGTTCCAACATTTATACTATATTTCAAATGTAGAGTAATTTTGGCCTATTGTAAATTGTTTCTAATGCAACCTGGCTCCATGTGGTAAGGAACTGTCTGAACAAAACTCCATAAAGAAAATGCTAAACCAACCAACCTGGTCTCTTAAATGATTACATTCCTGTGAACCTAAACTGCAAGTAATTGTGCTTATATAGGAAACATACTCAGTGCAATATAATGAATCTTTGGAATAACCAAATTGATATATTTTACCAGAGTTGGAAAGAGGTAGTTGGGGTGGATGGAAGACACAACATTAATGACTGTTAACCAACAAAGCCTAACCCTAACTCTAACCCATGTGTAGGTTTAGGTAACAAAAACATTTAGTTAAGCCTAAAGATTAATATGTTTTAGTAAGCACAGTAGTTGCTAGGTGTGTGTATTTTGAAATAAAGAGTAGGGGAGGGAAGAGGGAAGAGCTGGGTGCTCTGCTACGTAGTTAATGACTGTAATCACAGACTGTTTCTATAGCACAGTCTCTGAGCGATAGAAAAAGTACAGAGATACTCATGGGACACAGGTACTCTGAAACAAGTTGTTTTCTTTGCCCAGCGTTGACTGAAGTTGTGTAAAGGGATGCAGTGCATATTGCTGGGTCACTCGCTGCTCCACTGATGTTACTCTTTTGGTGATGGGGTTATGAACTACTCAGGAAATTATCAAGCATCATTAAGTAAAAGTCATTATCAGGGTAATAAAATGTGCTTAAATTATTATTCTTTCTGTTCCAAAAGTGGCGGTGAACTTATGGCTGTTTTATTACAGTATGGGGTGACCTACAAAATAGGGGTAAATTGGTATGGGTAAACTACAAAATAACAGTTTATACCCTTGTGGTTGAGTTCTGCCTTTTTCCATACCATCAACATTAATACAATTTTTTTTTCATTTCAGAATCATACAAGACAAGTGGGATTCTTCTGTGAATTTATTTATTTGTTTTTACCCACCCCTGTCATTTTCAAATCAAAAGCTGTCTGAGTCTGTAGTATCTCATCATCTTCACGATACAGGATACAGATTTACTCAATCCTCAGATGGAAGCATGTAGTCAGCAAAAATCCTCTATTACATCAGCAGTAAGAAGTATGGACTTTAGAGCTTTAAAATCATGGATACAAAGGGAGAATGGGAGAGATGGCAAAAGGAATATGATATTAGAGGGGAGAAGGTAGAAAAGAAAGATTGAGTGAGAAGTATGGATTATAGATTGTCAAAAGAGGAAAAAATTAAATATTACTGAAGCCTGAAGCTACAACTTGCTGAGTTGACACACAGAGAATCCAAAATTTATCTAGCATCATCATCTAACTAGTCAATGGATACCAGTCCTATACAGTATATGATCCACAACCAATTTTCTCCCCATCTCCCTGGAAGTGTGCCAACTTTGTCATATTATATGAATTTGGAAAATGTTTCCATATCTTCTCAGTGCTGTCAGACAGAAATGTTCTCAACATATGCATCACTGTAAATGTGTGTGTGTGTGTGTGTATGTGTGTGTACTTAGACTAAGTCCTATTTAGACTATTGTTTGCTGCGTCAGCTCTGAGCCAGCAGAACAACATGAAGATAAACAGAAAGATTTAATTAGAACCCATACACACATTTAAAAACATCAGTTAAACAATTACACATTAAATTATCAAATACTTACTGTACAACTAATCTATCGTTGATGAGGCTTCCACTTCACATGGATAGAAGTAATTTTGATTTACTTCTTGTTTTAGTGACTGGCTTCGAAAGCCTCATGTCAATTGTGTTGTCTTATTGCAAATAAAAGAAATGCATTTTTAATGCAAGGCCAATGTTGGTATGAAACAATGTATGTTTGGCCTTGCAGGATTAGAGTTCCACAAAATACTGTTACAGCCTCAAGGTAGAGGCTAACATTTTGTTTTGATAATTGTGATGATTTTCATGCCAAAATGCAAGTGTCATGTTTCCCATAAAATGGGAGACACAAAAATATAGCAATAAATGCCCTATTAATACTGATGGGATATAAATCCTAACTTTTCAATACCACTTCTACCCAGGTTAAGTAAATGTCAGACATATAAATGAACCATACACTGCTGTGTGACAAAGCTTGGCTTGATCAAACAGTCAGATTCTGTGGACTGTTGGACTGTGGACTGTTCTACAGAGTAGACTATATATAACCTGGTCGGAGTATATTCAACCCTAGATTCGCCATTGACACCCTGTGCACTTCACAAATGAGAGCAGGTTCAAACTGAACACATGATGGTCTGGGGAGGCATTTCCTTCAAGGGCCTAGATGAGATCCTTAGACCAATTGAAAGACTATATGCTGGTGCAGTGGGTTCTGGGTTCTTCTGATTCACAATCCTAGGCTTCATGTAGCTGGAGTGTGTCAGCAATTTCTGCATGATGAAGGCATTGATGCTGTGGACTGTCCTGCTTGTTCCCCAGACCTGAATCCAATCGAGCACCTCTGGGACATCATGTCTTGTTCCATCCACTGACACCACGTCACACCACAGACTGTCCAGGAGTTGACTGGTCCAGGTCTGGGAGAAGATCCCTCAGGAGAACATCCGTCATCTCATTAGGAGCATGCCCAGACGTTGTAAGGAGTGCATACAGGCACTTGGAGGCCACACACACTACTGAGCCTCATTTTGAATGGTCTTGAGGAATTTCCACAGAAGTTGAATGAGCCTTTTCCACCTTTATTTTGAGTATGATTCTGAACCCAGACCTCCAAGGGATAATTACTTAGATTTCTATTATTTATTTTATTTCTCAACACATTCCAACATATTTATTAATGTAATGAATAAAGATTTTCAACTAGGAGATGTTTTTCATTGAGATCTAAAATTTGTTGTTTAAGTGTCCCTTTATTTTATTTTTTTTTCTAAGCCGTGTAGATAATTATGTATCTATTGAATGCAAAAAATATGCTGTTCAGTTCATTTGTTGATAACTTTTAGATTACTTGGCAATTGTTTGAAAAGGGGGCTATTAGGGAACACAGCAAGTGAGTCTTTCTTACATTTAGAAGTTAATTTGAGGAATCACATATAGAAACAGTTGGATTAGGTGTTTCTGTCTTTCTACATCAATCCTAATTTCAACCCTAATACATTTCAGGCACATGAATCTCCTTTCCATATGCCCTCAACATCGCAAATATAAAGTGCATTGAGAAACCTTTCAGACCCCCTTCACTTACTTCAATTTTATGTGGCAGCCTGATGAGAACAAAATGTATTTATTTTTCTCATTAATCGCCAGTCATTACCCCATAATGACAAAGTGAAAACAGAATGTTAGAAATATTAGCAAATGTATGAAAAAAGGAAAAACTGAACAAATCACATTTGCATAAGTAAAAGGGCCCTTTACAACACCTGAAGTGCCCCCCATTTCTCTTGATATACAGGGTCTCAATACTAAACTACATGAGATATTTTGGACGGTGGAAGGAAGGAGTACCTGGAGAGGACCCATGAGACATGAGGAGAACATGCAAACTCTGTGCAGAAAGGCACATCCAACTGGTGGAGTCAAACCCAGCTTTAATAAATTCACTGTAAGTGTGTACCATGTATGGGAGTTGAATTTTTTTTCAGTGTGTCAGCAGATGAAAAAAACACTTTTATTATTAACTGCATATTCTTGGATCTCATACATGTCATTCCTATAACCATGACAGTACAGTACAAATATTTAATAGCAGCTTTGTCCAATATTTTAACTTTTCAAGATCATATTCACCACTAAATATTTGGTCTGTCTCTGGTTATTGGCTGTCTCACACTGTGGCCTTTACTTAGCTCATCACAATGTGTGTCGACATATCTTTAGACAAACGCACTCCTAATAAATCTCTCTCTTATTCTCTGTATAAGTCGTGCCCTCGTCTGCTCTTCTTTCCTTTCTAGCTGAGAGCCAGCCACAGTGGATTTCTACCACACAGTTCAAACAAAGCACTGAAAGAAGCTCAGTATTATAGGGAAAGACTGTGTATTAAAACCAGTATAATCAAGTAGGTGTATGACCAAAAATACACACATTTTTCAAGTCTACTGTCTAAATGTTATCTTAGAATCACATGTAAGACATTCCTTCATTTATTTTCCACGTGGCACCGCTACAAACACATTTACATCTATACACAGATGTCTGGCCTTCTAAACAAAAATACTTGTGTGCTAAAACCATTTTTTTTTATGGTTGAGTCTAAGCATCTAGCACTTCCTCTATCCCCCAGTTTTCCTGCAAGTACAGTATTAAACATCGGATTAATTTTACCACTTTCTATACCACTCTAAGGCCACTTCAACAGTTAAAATGCTATTTTCTCATTGCTATAAAGTGATCGTTATAGCCACTTTGATACATGTAGCTTATAGTGCTTGCATTTTATGGTGGTTTGATACCAAAATATTCTAATAATAAAGGCAAGCCAAAGGTAGGCTTGCAGTTTCATATAAACAATGTATTTCAAAAACCTGTGACAGGTCAACTTGGACAAATAAGGTATCTACATTTATAACATTAATGGGAATACTGAACTGTTAAAGCATGTCATCCACTAACTTTGTGTTAACGCTGCGCTCCTCCTCACCACATCTTTAGGTAAGACACTGCACCCAAGGTTGCTGCTGGTTTCCAGGCTGCATGGCAGGTCCAGCACCATTTGTGTGTGTGCTTGTATGTGTGAATTGGTAAAAGAGAGGTAAAATGTAAAGCAGCTGACTGTTAATTTAGAAAAGCACTAGATCAGCCTAAAACAAGCTTTCTGTGTAGTACTGTGCACAAGCTCTGCAGGTGTGTGCAGTCCACAACCACTCCTGTGTGTTCATAGTCAGGCATTCCCTGCTTTTATTCATGTTGATGCTCTCCAAGACTGTAGTAGGAAAAAAGCCAGCAAAGTCAAACATTACAGTTCCTCTTTTATCTTATTATAGGTAGATGAATGCTTTTTAATATTTGAAAGGCATGAGGTATGAGTCGGCTTCAGTGACCTAATTACAGAAGCAAGGTTTCACACCACTTTCCACATGAGCCCAGAAGCAGACTTATGTGCCATGTTTTCTACTCTTATTCTGCACGCATATACCTATAACGAGCTGCATTTGAAATAAAACTGTGATGTACCTTAAAATCCTTGTATCCTCCTTAGACCCATGTTTTGTTTGCCTGTGTATTCTCTCTCATTATCATGGATAAATACCCACCTAAAGACAATGATGTTGCGTGCAAATGTTCAGTTTGGCTACATCAGTGTCAGTGGTAAAAGTTGGGGGAGGGAATGATGCCATTGGTAAAGTGGTTGCCCATCGACTCTACAGTCAGTGCTTCATGACCCAACACCTCCTGGCCATATTTGTATATGTCCAGGCATAAGTGCCAGAGGACAATGACCTCACTCCCAATTTTCAAAAAATCAGCTGAAAACAGACAGAACTATGGATAATATATATATATATATATATATGTTTAAAAGGGGTAAGCAATAGCAAAAGAAAAAAATTATTTTATACTGATTATACTGATATTTCGTCCATATTCCACAATTATATAAAGATAAATGCATATTTACAGATATAGATTCAGTCCATAATGAAAAAAAGGAATGCTAATGAATCTTTTTTATTGGTTTCAACCATCTAATTGACCATTCTTAGTGGTTTTCAAAAAGATGTTTCCTTGGGAAAACTGAAAAATGTGAAAAGTTACTTTATAGTCAGTAAAGTCAGTTACTTTGCATCTTTACAATAGACAGAACACAAAAAGAAGTGCTGTTTGAAATGTGTGCCCAGTGTGACCATTTGTCTGCCAATTGACTGGATAATGAAGAGAACATGCTGCCAGCATCTCTCAGTAGTTCCAGTTTAAACTGTGAAAATCATAGACAGCTCCATTGTGTCGGGGTGTTTTCTGAGGTAGAACATGCATTTTGTACAGATGTTGCACAACACATACTGTCACCGTCTAAGGTACAGTGTTGTCATTGTCCCAGAGTAAGAAGTAATTTAGAGTGACTGTCCTGTGAAAATCAACATTGTAGGTATTTTGTAACAGCAACAGAATAACACCTACGTTTTACCATTTTGCTGCGTCTTGCAGCTATATACATTACATGGTGACTAACTACAATATTAATACTCTCAAGGTTTGCCAGGAGAATACGGGGGTGGATGGGTGGCACAACAAAGCACAAGACTCTCGTAAAGGAGAAAGTGTAGGACAACCTTCTGCAATCTTGCAATCACAGCTTGAATCCTCTGGGCCTCCACTGGGTCCATATTTGGCTAGTGTGATCTGTTACAAGTTAGCAAACGAGGGGAACCCAGATGTAGAAGGACAAGGAGACGCTATGAGTCAAGAGCAAGAATGTTTATTTACAAAAAGATATACAACACAAAGTCACAGCTAGAGCTGGCAAAACGCAATAAAACAAAGAAAAGGACTAAGGGTAGCTGCAACAGCAGGAGAAAACTAACAATGAGATACTAACTAGAAAACAAAAATCACGGCAAAGGCAGGAAAGTGAGAATTTGGAGTAACTATGAATGATGCTGCACCAGCTGGTCCGAGGAGGAAAGCATTACCAGCGACAAACACAACATAGTACTAGCAATAGCAAGGATATAACATATAAAATATAAGAGGTACTCTATATTAAAGTTACGGCTCCTTTGCCACATTTGCTGTCACCTATGGTGCAAGGTAAATAACCTTTTTTAATTTAGAAAACAACCAAAAACGTAGCATTTGTTGCCATGAAACAATTTTTGTAAAACACTTTTATGGGGACTCTGAAGGACTTTTACACTGACAATATTCTGTAGTCTCAAGCCTAGAGGAAAAAAAGTAGATATTATAACCAACTAACCCTAAAACCAACCTTCTTCTACACTGCGCTTTCTCAGCAAATTTGGACATCTGACAGTGAGCACTGTGGCATTTGCATCATGTCAACACTGGTGATTCTGCTTGTATTTACTCATTGTATTTGGTAACCACTCCTTTAAACAAGCATAAGTAATAATCAAGCATCATTTTATTTTTCTTTTGTGTGATATTGTTTCTCAAACACAAACAACAGCAGGCCTCTTCTGCACTTTGGCCAAAAGAAAAACACAAGATATTTCTTTCTTAATCATGGTGAGCTTACTGGTGAGGAAAACTGGTTTGGAAAATAATGATTTTTAAGAATGTCCGCAGAAACATGAACACCTGTGCAATATAGTACAATGTAATGTAAAAGTTATAAGCTATATAAAATAGTGTAAGAATGATGTTTGCAACTATATTTCAAGTTCACTTTTAATGTTAAAGAGAAGTAGGAAAAAGATAATAGCGTAGAGTAAATTATTATGGAACATGTAGAGAGAAAGGACAAGAGAGTTCAAGAAGGGTTGACGAGAATCATAAGAAGCAGAGTGAAAAAAACAAAAAATAAACTTTAGGGAGCACAGAGAAGACGAGAAGAAATAATGTAGACAATGAAAGAAGAATGAAATAAAGCAAAAGCAAAGTGAAATCTGAAATGAAGAGTAAGCAAACAAATGGTGGTGATTGAAGACAAATATGAGATGGAGAGGAATGGAAGCAGTGGAGCGTGGGTAATGTGATGGCAGAGGAGAGAGAGTGAACAAGCATAAGGCTTGTAAATGTTGGATGAGGGAAGTATACATGGCAATGTGACTCACTGGAGCTACCCTAGCACTTGTGAGGGCAAGTACTTTACACACACACACACAGGCACACACACACACACACAGGCACACACACGTACATGTTGTCCTACTATAGTATGCATTACCTAGCTTCTACCTACTCTACCCTAACCCTAAAATCTGTCCAAGTAACCATAGAAAAACATGTGCACACGCACAAACATTATCTGTCTTGTGAGGAATGCACAACTTTAATTCACTATTCCCCCATCCCAAGTAGTGCTGTATCCTTAAACTTTAATCTTAATCCATCTCCTTTAATAACAATAACACAGTGATTTTACTCTTTTCTGATTGATAAACACTTTAATGGCTCCCTAAAGTGTACACGATTAAATAAGGTGGTCGCTAAGTGCCTAGATCTGGCAGTAGTTATACAGGCTTTTGAATAAGATTATCTCTATATGAAATTAAAAATTAATAAATACTGGTGAAAATATATTTACTCCTAAAGAACAATTAAATATACATATTTCAGCGTGGCTCAGTTAGTAGGGTCAGTCGGTTGGTGGTTCGATTTCCCAGTGCCCTACGATCCCTGGCCACATGTCGAAGTGACCCTTGACAAGACACTGAACCACGTACCCTTGGTGCCTCAAAGGGGCAGTCTGTCTACAATGCAGTTTCCCCACTGCACAACAGTGTTGTTTTTATTTGTACAATGCTGGACACCTTAGGGTTTCGTAAAAACACATATTGTGTGATATTTGACAAGACAAAAGTAACAATGTTTTCAGTATTATTTATTTACTTATTATATTTTCTATTTCAATTCTGGCAGCAAAAGCCAGAAACTCCTCACAGGTCAGTTTAGTGTAGTCCTCCCATAACCAGTCAGCTGCCTCAAAATAGCCCACGGCAGACTAAACTAAACCAAACTAAAATGCAATGAAATGGAATAAAAAAAATTAACACAGGATTGGTGAGAATGAAAGAAATTGTATTTATAGTTATAAGGCAGCTTGTCCATTGTGCAGAGGGTAGCAAAACTCTTTCTTTAAAAGGGCTTCATTTGTCTTTGTGATAATTAACCACCTGACTACTGAATCCATCACTAAATTGCTGTAGTAGCCCTTTAATCTGTCTGTTGACAGTCAGGGTTTGTTTTATGTACATGTAAGCATGCAGTCCCTCTTTCTTCCCCAGTGTTTCTTGTGAAGACAACACGCCAGACAAGTATAGGGCTTTTTTCCTCCCCTGGTTGGGCAGGTGAAATATTTATGAGCATTTTAACCTCTCACTGGCCCCAGTGCAGCATTACATGTAGCTTCTTAGAAAGTTCCCATGGAGTGACTAATCTACTGCAGACAGTGCAGGACTTTTTACAGTGTCTGACATGGCTTTAGCTTTTGAGTGATACTGTATCTGTTGGAGGGGGTACCACTGAAATAAAATTCAATCTTGAATTAATACAGAGGAAAAGCAAGGTGACCCTTAGGCTGAGCTTGCATAAGGAAAGTGACAAATGCATGCATCTTCTTTCTCATATGCCTCATATGAGCACCATTTCTTGTATCCATCTATTAATTTTTATCTGTGTTCTGCATATATGTCTGCCTTAATTTTAGTCATCCAAGCATAGCTGTCAGCACACTAAGTGGCTCTTAGTCCTTTGCTGCTATTTACTGTCTTTGTTTTCTCTTTATTCCTCCCCGTTTTTCATTCCCCTGTCAGTATCTCTCATGTCTCGCCTGCCAATGTTACTGTTCTTTGACAGGTCATAATTTTACACCCCAGCAGTTGTTTATCTGCTACTTACATGACTGAGTAATAGCAGGGGAATAGGAAGGTTCCCTAACAGCTTAATTATGTCCTCTGTCACACTGTTTTAGGAAAATAAACCTTACTGTCTTGCACTTCACTTGATTTTTTTTCTTTTGGTAGGCTCTGTGGTCCTTTGTTATATGTCTTCATTACCATTGAAATGCATCAAACAATGAAACACATTTGTATTGTCAAATACAAACAATTTTAACATCACTTTTGATGACCACAAATTAAAGTGGTCAACACAGTTTGTCAGTGTGAAGTTGTGCAGTATCAGAACCCCTGGTTTATAGTGATAGTAAGTGTAGTGTTTCTGTGGATACGTGAATATATTGTCCAGTTGCTCCTTCCTCCTCCTCCTCCTCCTCATTGTTTTCTTAACTTCCCTACTAGCTTCACATCATTGCAATCAATCTCATATAGCTGGTCACAGGAATCTGCCTGGGATGTTCATGGTAAGAAGTTTACTAAACCAGTGAATTGACATGCTTTTGATGAGAAAATACAATAGTTGCTACCAGATGAGGATATAAATTTACTTTAAGGACACGTTACACAAATGTTGATACTGAACAGCAAATGTACCTAGACAGTGAGCGAGTTTCTTTCACCAATCCAACCTTGAATTACAACATCCACTTTATAAATGGTCTTTATCTAACCTTAACCAAAGTGCTTTCTTTGTCTAAGCACAAGCATAGCTGGGACAGTCCTTAACATCAAATGCTTTTGATCCAGCACAACCAGCTCCAGGTGACTCCCTTTCTATTAGTAAATAAAGAACATAATTCATTCAAATACGTTTCAATGTAACATAATTCAATTCAATTCATAGTCATAATATGATTTTGTTTGCTACCACAATGTAAATTTTAGGAGAAATGGCTGGCTCAGGGAACACCAATAATGTGTGAATAATGTACTGTAACTGATTACTGAATCAGTCAATTAACTAATCAACAAACAATACAACACGATACAATACAGTCGGATGAATACATAATAATCTGAGATTTAAGTGTCTTCTGTTTTCCAGCAGAAGCAGCAGCTTCAAGCAAAATGAAAAGATAATTTCCCATATACTGGAAATATACAGTTTACAGTGTGATGAGTACACTACCTGTAGGAATAGTTAATGTGGCAACGTGCATGAAAACTTGATACTGAGTGAAACTGCTGTGACATACAAACAAGGACATCTGCTATTGGCTAATTCAGTGCTTCATTCAAAGTGACTTACAAGGGTAGACATTACTATAAGCATAAGGAGGTCTTGCCTAAGCACTTCTACTGGAGGTAGGCCACAGCTGGGATTTGAACTCC
Organism: Anabas testudineus; assembly: GCF_900324465.2. Classification (NCBI taxonomy): domain Eukaryota; kingdom Metazoa; phylum Chordata; class Actinopteri; order Anabantiformes; family Anabantidae; genus Anabas; species Anabas testudineus. The sequence goes on from NC_046610.1 coordinate 26,654,414, forward strand.
AGTCTCTCACATAGAAGGCAGTGATGCCCGAATCTTGTATAAAATAATATCAGTAATATAATTGCCAAATGATAAATTATACATTACCAAAACATGCTGAAAAAGCAGACAAACAATCGGAGTGACTTAACAAATATACTGTATTTGATAGAGTAACCACTTTGCTCAAAGAGGAGAAGTACTGTAGCTACATGTCCTAACCAGCACACTGTCCACTGTGCAACACGTTGAGAAGGTTGCTGTGGACTTTTTGGCTTAGTCACAGTGGACAGTCATATGCAAATGTACATTTTCAGAGTCTACAGATGTGTGTGTGAGAGTGTGTGTGTGTCTATGTTAAAAATGTCAGGGCCTGAGATTGCAGTTTGCAGGCTGACCACTGACGCATGTCCAAACCTCGGCCACTGTCTCTCTCATCTTAGATACACACACAGAGGTCTCTGACACATCCCTGAGGCCGATCCGTCCATTGTACAGGCTCTCCAGTGAGCCATAGCTTTTACATATATTAAAATGAGCCTTGGGTACAGAATTGCCCCTGAAGACCTGCTACCCTCAGTCACAGTGCACACACACACATACACACACACACAGACAGATGCACTGAAGATATACAGTATGTACAAACAGGCAGCAGACCATATCTGAGGCAACACTTCTTCTTCTACAGTGTTTTAACTGAAACTTTTCTTAAGTTTATTCACCTCCCGAAGCCCAGATGAAACAATACGGACTTTCATTGGTACAAGAAAAATATCAGTACTATTAATATGTGTGTAGAGTGCTAAAACTTCTTTTAAGTGTGATACAGTGTTTAACTTTAACAGAAATAGTTATTGTCATGACTGAGACAAAATGTATTGACAGATAGAACTTGTGAACAATATTTTAGAAAAAGTAAAATTACACAAACTTAAGTAAAAGTGGAAGTGCTACTAGTCTGCTACAAGTAATACTGCTCTGTTACTGAAGTAGAAGTAGAAGCAAGTACATGCTACATACTTAAAATATCAAAATCACAGATGTGTCACTCGAAAAACAATGTATTTTATTAAAGATAATTGAACTGAAGATACTGTTCATAACAAACTATAGTCCAGATGTTAAAGGGAAAATTGTGACAAAATAAATAAATAGTAAGTGAGCAAAGATGTGTCTGTCACCTAACTACTTCATGTTGAACAAAAAATGGTAAAAATGGAGCTGATTTTAACCACTTTAAATTCTGACAGCTGATTCATTCATAACCATCAACATTTATTAGTTCATTGTATTTTTAGAAGAATGTAATTTGTAATGTTTTGCTAAATGTAGTGGAGTAAAGTTGTTAGCTGTAAAGCTGGAAACTTCCAGATTCCATTTTAAGTCCAGTATGTACATCCAAACCTTCAAATCATTTAATCCACTCCGCATAACAATTTGCCAACAACATGGTTTGACCGTTCCAAAGTGTTTTGCAACATAAATGATTATCCTTTGTATTTAAGTTATTTTTGACTAGCCTTTTGTCTGTTGCTTAAAAGTAACAACTAAATAGATTTACGTATAAAAAAATACACCTATATCATAAACAACCTTAGAAAATTTATTTTAAAAATACAAACCAAAATACTGAACTGTAAAATAGTATGCTGTAAAAATAAATAACACAGTATTGCTGCTGTGCAAAAATTATGAATGCCCTCTCTGCCAGATCAGAAGCTGCAGATGAGATGAGATATTTATATCCAATATATAATTTCTGTTGCTGTGTGATAAATACCATACCGTGTTTAACCAGCTTCAAAAAAAGATCTACTGCTGTATAGCTGGCTTCTATCAGCTCAGTCATCACAAAGGATCAAAGTCAGAACAATTAGCTAGTTGGTAATTTCTTTATTGTTAACTATTTCAATGCATGTAATATTCAGGAGTTAAGGAAAAGTTCAGCAAATAGATAGACGCCACGTTTGACTACTCAAGTGGTGTTTGTACCTGCCAGTGCCATGTGAACATAAACACACCATGGGCGCAAGTTTACCAACTGCCAAGAGAATTGCAAGTGCAGGCACAGCATATAAAAACAGCCACAACAACTAACACCGAAGAAAATTGCACAAGAGCTGTGTTGAACGCTGGCATCACACTGGCAGCACTTTCAACATTCATATCAACAAACAACAGTAAAAGTAATGTGTACCAAAGGTTTTGGATATTGTGACCTACACAAACCATTCACAATTTGATCACTCACAGGTCTACTGCACAGGTAAAACACTTTTGTTTAGATCACAGTTGCATTTATGGTAAATAAAATAAATTTGTTTTACAGAGGTCACATTATGACCTTTTGCAGATAAAAGCAGTCCCCCGAAGGCTTTAAAATGTGTCATCATTGTGTGTGTAGGTGCATGCTGAAAAAAGTGTGTAGATCAAGTGAGAGGCAAGTTTGAAAATGTGTGCAATCAGAAAAACGACCAGTTTTGAGGTGGAGCTTTCGTCTCTCCCACTCTTTGCTGACCTGTTTGTGATATTTGTGAACCGTGAATGAAAGCATTGACAGGCTACGAGTTACAAAGACACGGCAGCAAGATCTTGAAGTCTTGAAACTTAAGTACTTAAATGTTACAGCATGTCATTATGTTTAATCAAGAGATTCACTTGTGAAATACATGAAATAATATTTCCACAAACTCAACAAAAGAATATTTCTTGAAATTTACTTTGCCTGTCTGTGTATTTTTGTACTAAACGCAGCAAGCACAGTACAGTACATGTGTAAAATGAATGTTTTAACCATGTTAGGTTGTGAGGTTCATGAGCAAAGCATGTGCAAATGAAGACAGACTGCTACAAAACAATTACACAACTCTTTAGACAGCTTTAGTAGGATTTGATATATGCTCTGTCAGACAACATTCATTTACTAATATCAGTAACATAGTATTAACGAACCCCTTAATCCAATAGATCTAATAAGTTCAGACCTTTCTGAACTGTGTTTTTCTGCATTTTGCTCAACTAACACTATTTAAATTTTCATTAATTTATTGTTTTTTTTTACATTAGACCAAGACAGTCAATATAGTGTTCCCAGTAGAGAAAAACTGTGTCATTTTGCCATTGTAATGCTTGTATTACATTTATACAATCTAGAAAGTATTATTACAATAACATCAAGTTATGTGAATACTTTATTAAGTATCCACATACCATTTTCCACGTTTTGTTATGTTACTGCCTTATTCCAAAATGAATTAAATGTATAAAATTTTACAAAAAAAAAAAAACAAACAAACTATAATGACAATGTAAAAGAAGTTTGTTTGAAATTTTTGCAAGTTTATTACTTTCTTAATGCACCTTTAGCACAAGTTATAGCCTTTTGAGTATGATGCTACAAACTTGGCACACCTGTTTTATAGAAGTTTCTTCCATTCTTTATTGCAGTACCTCTCAAGCTCCATTAGGTTTGGATAGGGAGTGTTGGTGCACAGCCATTTTTAGATCCCTTAACTTTGGGCTATAGCTGGACCACTCAAGGACATTCACAGAGTTCTCCCGTAGCCACTCCATTGTTATCTTGGCTGTGTGCTTAGGGTTGTTGCCCTGTTGAAAGATGAACCTCATGGCTTAATTTGTGCGCTGACAATGCACTGTTACCTGTGGGACCTTATATAGACAGGTTTATGCCTTTCCAAAGCATTTCCAAACATGTCGACTCCAAACAGGTTGTAGAAACATCTTAAGGATGATCAGTGGAAAAAGAATGCACCGGACCTAAGTTTAGAGTCATGACAAAGGCTGTGAATAGTACAAGTAATTTTTTTATTATTAGATTTTAATACATTTTCGAAAATTTTGAAAAAAACGTCTTTCACATTGTCATTGCGAGGTATTGTTTGTAGATTTTTTAGGAAAATTATGAATTTAATCCTTTTTGGAATGAGGCTGTAACATAATAAAATATGGAAAAACTTTAGAGCTTCATATACTTTCTGGATGCACTGTATCTCATGAGGTAGAGTTTTAAAGAAGAAAGACCACTTACCAGCTAGATGTCTTTTGTGATGACTTGATTTGGCTGTTTCATCTGAATATCTGTAAGTGGAATAGAATCTATTTAAAGAAACGACCACAAGAAAATCAGGTATCTATTGATTCTATTGAATGAATACTCAAGGAACAGAAACATGTGATTGAATTATAGCAAGTGAAATGAAGAAGACATCTGAAATTGTAGAGAACTTTTCAACAATACTGCTCATCAGTATTGTCTAGTGATGTCTACACTAGCACAATAACTAAATAACTTAGTGCAAAACCAGATCATGCCTACAAAAGAAGGCATATTTTTCCCTTAACCTGGAAACACACACACACACACACACACACACACACACACACACACACACACACACACAGACAAAGGATATCACTGAGACTCATGAGAAGAGGGCCCTTACTGCCTGAGACAGTAATTACATGTCCTGCTAGGTAGTAATTGCTTAGTAATTGTCTTTAATATCGAAAGACATTTAATTACTACTAAACCATGCTGTAAACATGTTTGCTTTGAAGTAGACTTACTGTACTCAAGTCATAATTTATCTCACCTGTCAACTGACCCATTCATTTTTAGTACAGATTATTTGTTATTTGACCGAGATGTAATTTCTAGTTTCAAAGTTTGTGTGCTGAAAATTAGTAAAACCTGGCACAAAGACAAGGCTTTTGTTTTATTACAGAATTGTAATAGAGAATTGTGTACATTTTCACAGCACCAATTCCAACAGTACAAGAGTCACTATACACAACACTTGTTTCCCTTTTTGATATTTCAATCATAATTGTTTAAACCTAATTAAACATTTTAACCTTTTTACTTTAGTATCATTATTAAATGGGACATAATAATTTTGTCAGTGTCTCGGCAGTGCCCACTGACCCATAAATAGAGACCTCAGACAACCTCAATAAATAACTATTTTACACTTCCTGAATAAATCCCATTATGTTGAATAACAGGTGCTGTCATATGGTAAACTCAATCTAATGATAACATGATTCTTCAGACTGTGAGCATACAGGAATGACTTTATGATGTTTAAAAAAATAATTTCATAAGGTTTTTCCAAAAGCATAAATTTTACCCGAAATTTGACTTCAGAGCCTGATTTTCTCATCAGAAATATTAACAAACAACTGAATTTAGCAAACATTTAGCAACCAATACTCACATAAAGCAAACTACTGTATATTGCTACAATGTCATACTAAGGACCCCCTGCAATTACACATAAAACCAGTCACGGTGCTATATGTCCAACAGACTGGGCCTGTGGATAATTTACAAGGTTCCTGATCTAGTGTGTCTGCATCTCTGTAGTATTTTTACTTTAAATAAAAATGTACTGAATTCTGTTGTGCATAGTGCTTATTCATAATTCACTTTCTGAGGTTACACCATGTACTTGGACTCTCTCTCTTTCTCTATGTATAGCTCATCCAACTTGAACTTGTGAACTCTGAATTAATTTCCACAGAGTGAGGTCAAACAAAGTGCACCACAGCTGTATCAAAATGTCCTCAACTGGAGCATTGAGAAAGAAAGAGAGATAGGGATGAGGTAAGAGAGGTCTACCTGAGTTACGAAGTGATAAAGATAAAAAAGGTTGTAATTGCCATAAGCTGCTAATGGAACATGGACTATCTAAACATGGCATCATGTGGTTTTTGCAAAACCAGTTGCAAACTAGACCGGGTTGCAGATCAGAGTCGGTTTTAGTTAGAGCAAGAGGTCAGGTTAAGGGTGTAGTCTAGCAGTTAAAAAACTCCTGGAGATCAACTGAAAACAGATTTTCAATATTTTTTTAATTGACACTACTTTTGAAAGAAGTCAAGAAGAGATGAAGTAGATATACAGTGGCAAGGTCAGCTGACTACCTGAATATACTGAATACCGTAACCATGACCCAATCCAGTTTATAAGACCTGTAAGGGAAAATCTTGTGTAGATTCGTTCTGGAATGTTCTATGCTATATATTCTATACCATAAAAGGAAATACTGTCAGACACTCTATGTTCTGCTAAAATTATAGCAGTGCATTATGTGCTGTTTGTTTACTTCTCTCTTGGCCAAGATTAAAACCACGAAAAGACAGATTGGTTTGTGACTCTTTATTGGTGCATTGCAGAATTTGTCACAAAACTGCTTTAACAAGGCTTGCTTTTTCTACACCAAGCAGAAAATTAACTTGTACAGTGGAAAATTACTCTCACAATTAACTTAGCTGTCAACACCTAATGGTGATCACATTATCAAGACAAGTAGTTTAGTCATTATTACGATTACCAATAATATTTCTGGAGAACTGAATAAAATAAATGATAAGATACCTACCACCACTGCCCCCTTTGTAGAGAATGTTTCAATGTACAATGTGAAGATTAGTAAAATGTACAATTTACACATTTCCTGGACACCAAGAAAAGCTCCATCAAATGGTTGGCACCAACTGGTTTATTAGTGTTGACCTCAGGGTGAAGATCACTTGGTGTAGTTCCAAAAGTGACACACTATGTGGCACTCACATATATTGTGATTAAAAGTGCCGAAAACCAATATTGAATGCAGAGTCCAGAGACAGGCTAGATTATGATGAGTTTTGGACAAAGTTAGGCACCCCAACTCTAACCATATATACATATTACAGTATTTTTAAATGAAGCTTTCACAACTGGTCCATGGGTCAGTTGATACCGAGCTGCACAGATAGAGTACAATACTTCATTAATTCCGTTAATGAATTAACGATTCCGATTCTGAGCAATTTTCTTTTTTTTTGGAAAATTACTGGATTCTCTCTGCCACATCTGTCTATGACTCACTATTGATGTATGTCAAGGTGCTTGCCTCAGTCACATGTCTTACCTACATCCACTACCTTCTTAAAGGGGCTGCTCCAGCAGGTAACACATAATACATTACAGCCCAATTGGAACCCCAAGCTAGCAAAATGAACAAAAAACAAACATCTTTGGAAAGTTTTATTGCGCATGGTAAAAGAACCAGTGAGGAGACAGAAGAAGCCTACAACTTCAAAGAAAATGAGCAGCGAACAGCTCTCTATTGAGGCAATGACGCCTTCAAAACTACAAAATCAGCAAAAATCTTTTATCCTGTTTTTATGCCGGTCGTATCATTTTATTTTGTTGTATTTATCCGCCACACCTTAAAAGCCAGTCTGTGAAAATATTGTCTAACATTAAACCCGTCAGTGGCTTACAAAATGTTGGGGACCACTGTTCTATAGTATCATGAGGTCTTTAACCGCTGTTCAGAATAAATATCCAATTTTTTCCAATGCTTTACTTGCTGGTGTAGTTCAGACAGTAAAAGTCACCAAAACCAAAATCTGTTTTTAGAATTTAGTTATTTTAGATAATCAAGCACTACAAGCACTTGCAAAATAAAGATTTTTAAGCATAAGATAAACTTGATGTTGGGAGTATAAACTGAGATTAGGGAGATTAGAGTTTAGTATTATGGTAATGATTAACCAAGCAGGTCAATTACCTATTAATAAGAGGATGCAGAGGCAATAATAATAATGTGGAAAACACGTCTGCAACACAAAGCACATTTCAACTCAGTAAATCTCCTACAGCAGTGGTATGCAAGGAATGCAAAATAAGATGTTTCCTACAGTAGGTACATTTGTTTTATGAAGGGTCAAAAGACTCATTCATCACATTCGCCTGAAGTAAGTTTGTACTTTTTGACTATGGTAGTTAATGCCATTTATCTTAGTTAGTATCATCATTCTAATTAGCTGAGGTTAACTTGGTTTTTAAGAAGCATACACTATTCATCCCTACATAGCTATGAGAGGGAGCACACAAGCACAAATCAGGAACAAATTACAGATTGCAGCATTAATCAGAATTCTCTTAGCAACAAGGCAGTCTGCCACTGTGCTTGACTGAAATCCCAAATGGCATCCACCTATTCATTTCTTTATCTAAACCACAGAGTAAGTGGAGACCACAAGTTGGCTTGAGGGTTATTTTGACTCCTTTGCACACTGCAGCAACTTCTACAAATCTTTACTGTTAGACTTTCAGGAGTGAGCTATAAGATGTCCTCAGTGCAAAACTTCACTGGCCCTGGGCTAAGATCAATGTCAAATCCTGTCAGATGAGGTGAAACCCCAGTGTAAGCCAAGGCAAGAGCCTGGACTGCTACTAGCCCTGGGCTACAAACAGGGTCAAAAAGGTTAAAAATGCATTATGTCTGTGTAAACATCAACGATCAGCTACATAGGGATTGGAGTATTTGTACACTGTACACTATAGAAACGACATAATCAATACTGATAGACAAAAAACATATCAGTAAAACTGTTCAGTTGACAATGGTGTTGGAAATTTTGTCGGGACTAGTAAACCAAATACATAGAATAAAATAATTATTATATACTGTGGTATATATAAAGCCAGTAGTAAATAATGTAAAGGTGAGGTGTTCTCCAAATAATTATTAAAAATGTATTGTCTCACTGTGAAAAAAATATGTGGAGGGCAAAAAGTATGACAGCAAGAGAAATGGAAATAGAAAGGAAAATGAGGAATGAAGAAAAAAGGTCTCAAAAACTATTGGCGGCTTGACAAAAATTGACAGACTCAACATTTGCTCTGCTGTGAAGACAACAAGGGAGCCAAAGAAGTGTCCCTACTCTGACCCATGAAAGATTGACAGCATGTGTGTACAGTATGAGAGAGAGAGAGGAAGTGTAAATGTGACAGATGACAGGGACAGGGAAGCAGCAGCATCCCCAGTGATTGCGGTTTCTTTTCTGATTCCTGAAAGTCACTAAAAGCTGAATAAGGATTTACTTGATTGGACAGTTACACACCCAAAGACACATGTTACCCTTCTGAAATTAACCACTTAGTCCTCTGTCAAGGTTTGGGGAAACCTGAGTAATTTTGTAAATTTTAGTACAATTTAATTAGGTTCTCATTTATACCTAATAGAGTTTTTTTTCGTACTTAATTTACATTTAGACATTTGGAAGACACTTTTATCCAAAGTGGGTACAAGGCAAGCAAAATATCTAAGCCAAGGAGAAAAATATTAAAGTGCTGTAGTTTCTAGTTGAAACTGTTTCCGTTTAATGAGGTGTAAGTGCAAGAATTATTATTTTTTTTATTCAAGCGCAGAAAAATTAGCAGTACAGTTCCATTCAGCAGGTTTTTGAAAATTGAGAGTGAGGCTGCTGAGCGTGCTTGGTAGCTTGTTACACCATGGTGAAACCACTCAGGTGAAAAGTTTAGCGTGGGATATTTTAAGGTAAGGGGAGGTGAACACAAGACTTAATTCGCAGGCAGAGCGCATTGGACAGGAGGGATAGCAGACCTGGATGAGAGAGTTCAGATAGTCAGGTGCTGTTGAGTTGACCACTTTGATTGTTACAAACAAGGCTTTAATTAATAAAGCGAAGGAATTTTGTAAACAAAGAACATATAACATGACATGAAATATAATTATGTTAAGAAACAAATACATTGTTAGTGGAAGTGTTTTGACTACCTTTGGACCCGGACCTTGCCTGTGCCTTTGCCCCTGAAAGACTGTGAGCTGTTTTCTAGCTTGTGTATTGGACCTCTGCTTTATCCCTTCAGATGTAGCTTCCTGGATGACCTCAGACAACCATGTTAACCTGTCTCTTGAACCTAGACTTGCCCTCTGCCTCATGAGTTTTTTGCCTGTTTTGCTAGCAAGGATTTGTTGTTATCTTATTTCCAGTAATCACAACAACTTTTGTTATTCACTGTCACTTTGTGTTTTGGTTGTTACTTTGGGTTCATTTCACCTTGCCTAATCCGTCGTTAGCCATCTTGCCTATGGAAAGCACAACTTGCAGAATCCTCTGCTTTACTGCCCACTCCTTCCAGAGCAGATCGAAGACCAGCCTCCAGCCTTCAATTTCAACATAAGTCAATCAGAATCTCAGAGAATTCCCTCTCTGATTAGACTACTCACCTGGTTCTCCTATGTAGATCTCATAACTCATTACGAACACATAATTACAACTTATAATTAATACATTTGTTAGATAATGCATTTATCAAAGAAGCTGGGGGTTGTTTTTACTGGTGTAAGGTGTATGTTAAGAAATTAATGTTTACATTGTTCTTATATGATAGCCATATATCAGTGGGCCATGTTATGGGAAGTAATTTAGATTCAGATTTTTCACTTTTTAGACTTAATTCAATTCAATTCTGTTTTATTTGTATAGTGCAGTTATCTCGAGTCACTTTACAGTGCAAGGTTTAAGACCTTGCAGAGTCCAATTATACAAAAAAATATATAGCGTATATAATATGCTAATATGTTTATGAGTCTAAGTTACACAGAGCACTCTGTACTGTACACTGTACTGTTGTACTGTATGACCTTCCCAAACACTGTTGGAAGACAAAGTGGATTTTTGTGTTTGAACATGTTATTGCTAAAAGACAATGTTGGTCAATAATGTCTAATCAACGCACTATTGTGCTTCAATACATAGTTTCTCACTTTTGAATCTAAAGACAAATAAGGTTCAAAAGGTTCCTTATGTTTCTTCAGTTTACAGATAAAAGGCTCCATATTCTTCCCATGTCTGTGAGGACTTTCTCATATTCCAATACAGGCAAATGAACTGGAGACTCTGTAGCTGTATGTGTCAACCATGTGGTATACTAGACTTGCAATAGTGTATTGGATGTACACAACTCTCATCAGATGCATGTTGGACATATAACTACGCACTGCCTGTAACTATGTTTTTGGCTGTTCAGATAACAGGATTATCATGGTGAGTGGCTAATCATGCACCTTCAAGGTATCTGAAATAAAATGAAAGGGACAAAAGGAGCTCCAACAACATATCAAAATTAAAAACATTTAAAAAGAGCACACATGATTTTTTAGTTATAGTGTAGACTAACTAGACTAACAACTTACAGAAACATAAAAATGTGCTGCTATTATTGAAGGCGACAGACTAAAATGAATCACACATATAATAGTAAGAGCATTTGGTCTCAGCCTCTCCTTGTCTTTCCATCCCTTCATCTCTGCAGCCATCCTGAAATCCATCCATACCTCTAAATAAAGAGGTTAACATGACTGGGCCTGGTGTCTAAATGTGATTACAGAAGAGATTTTTTAGCCCATCCAACCACTAATGTGACAGGCAGCCATTTTCCACTAGGGTTACACACACACAAATGCACACACACACACACACACCATGCTCACACACATATACACACTGCATCCAGCAGTACACACAGAACACACACAAACACAGACAAAGTCCCCAGACACTCATAAAATTAGATGGACAGAGATGAGAGGTGGGATGGGTAAAAGGTGGTGGTGGAGGAGTCAGGGGATGGAGGGGGTCAGGGACAACTAGATAGGGAATAATTTGATTGTTATTGCTTCCTCTGGGTCTCAGTCAGTGTGATGTGTGTGTGTGTACTGCTGGACAAAGGCAGTCCTCCAACATCTGCTCTACAATAGACTATTGTCCAGTAGGTCAGATGCGTAACACAAAGCAAAAAGCTGATTATTGTACTTATTATGCTATAAAATTATGACATTTAGCTCCTATGGTGATGTGTAATTGAATTTAAGCTTAACTTTAAGTCAACATGAAGGAAGAAAAAGAACTCATTGACTGGAAAGCGCTTTCCTTCTGAAAATGTAATCTTTCTTCTCCATTCATAATTGTTTCATTAAATGGCAATGACAATCATGGGACATCTCTTGTTTTTTGTTTGAAACATATTTTATTTTAATTTCTACTTGTGAAAATTGAAAAAAACAAAACAAAACCGAAACACCCTTCCCTATTTCACAAGGAAACTGTCAGAAGTTGGGGTTTTTCTTATCCTAGGTTAGATTTTATTTTACCTCCTGTCTTTTCTTTTATCTTGTATTTGTATGTCTCAGGGAGTTCTCCTCCCTGCCAGTAGAGGCATCCCACCGCTCAGTTCCACCTCAGTCTGTCTCCAGGCTCTCTTGGTTTTCCATTCCCTTAAGGGAAACAAATAGGAAAACCACAGGACAGAATTGTATTAAAACTGTAATACTGATGTTGTCTTAAGTGTCTGAATTACATCACTAGTTACAATGAGTTTGGAAAAAGGAGGTGAGAAATATAGAAATGTAATCAAAAAATGTGCACAGATGTCTGTTTTAAACACAATGTGGGCCTTTTTGCATTTTATATGGTTCTGACATCATAATATAGTCTTTATAGTGTTCAGTTTTTCTTAACAATAAATTGAACATATGATGATGCCAAACCTACAAAACTGAAAAACTAAACACTGAAATCTACTGTAAGAAAAAAGGAAGAAAGTGTCAGACTGATAGAACAATTACAATCTTTTTTTCTCTTTTCTCTCTCTTATCTCTTCTTCTAAACAAATGTGACACTTGGGACTCCCCCTCTTTCCACTCTCCCCTGATGGATCGCATACACAAACACACACACACACACACACACACACACACACACACACACAAACTCCCAGTGATGTATTGCCAAAGGGTGGGTGTGTGTGTGATGGGGTTTAGGGCTAACAATTACGGGAATTGTCATTCGCCGATCATTCGTCTGCATTTGTAAACCATCAACGTCAAGAGTACACACACAGACACATGTACACATACATACACAAAAATTATATGAGAGGGTTGGGAGTCATAAGTAAGTGTGTGTGTGTGTGTGTGTATCTTTTTTTTTTTTATTATTATTTTCTGTCATCTAATCTCCAAAACTCGCATTAAGAACATTAGAGACAGATCATGTATCACTGGTCTGCATCTGCCAGCGTGTAGGGACAATCTTTGATGCTGATGGGTGTTAAATGCGGATAGATTATTACTATAGTAGAGGAAAGAAAGAAATTAAGAAAGAAAGTTATACCACCAGTATGATAAAAAAAAAAACACATGTATACCAATCATATGGCTTTTTATGCAACTGATCAGTTGAAATCTAGCTGATCACCCTGCAGCATGGATTATAGGCCTGTGCATAGACTAATCTTTTTGCACATAATGGAGACCGTTCAAGTGTAGGCCTAATGATGATTTAAATAGCAATACTTAAATGACATATATCTAGATATATACCCCAAATCCAGCATACTGAGACTGTACACTAAGCTAAAAGAAGGAGACAGAGGACTAGTCAGTGTTAGAGGCACTATCCAGGATCAAGCAACAAAGATCCATGAGTACATCATGAAGATCATCCTAACTGAGGGCATCCTTAGAGAATATCAGCAGAAACAAAGAGAGAAAGAGGAGCAAGAACAGGAACCATCATGGAGGGAGAAACACCTGCATAACATGTTCCACCGACAGATGGATGGTGGCTCATGGCAGAAAAATTATATACATAGTAGTGGTAGATAAACAAAGAAATAAGGCTGTAGTGATGTAGCAATTCCAAATGGTGGCAACATCAAGAAGATAGAACATAAAGCTCGAGAAATACCAAGGGCTGAGAGACAACACACAACAAACAACACTAAGGGCAGTGAACAGCTAAGATACTGCCCAGAAACCTCAAGTTCCCAGGATTGTGGTACAGGACCTGAACTAAAACGGCAAAGGCACCCTTACAGTGGGAAATTAAAAGAATATATATGTATATATTTATGTATGTTATTATTATATATTTATATACTGTACACAGTATATGATCTGAGTTATTTTTTGCCTACAATGCAGGATCAATTCTATTGCACACGATAATAGAAACCACCTTAAATCACATAAACACATAAAAATACATTAATGCACACACAATCTGTGCTCTCTTAAAAAATGACTCAGTGAGAACCATCTGGCCAGCATGAGAGTATTTTGGGTGTTAAAACTGTTAGAACACTGACAAAAAAACTCATACAATTTCATCCATTGATACTGTAATCACAAAGGGTAAAATGCTAGCATTTGTTGAGCTAAAACAAGACTGTTGTGGGATGTGTTGGCTGAATGATTAGGACAAATACCACACAACAGAAACAACAACAGTGGTTTGACTCCCAGCCAAGTGAGTGCTAAATAAATTACAATAAATTGTTATTTCTAGAATAGACTGCTGCAATTCACCAATCATCTTATATCTTACTTCACTCATTAATAAAATGCCCCAATCTCTCATTAAAAAGCATCCAATCAATCCAAAATGCTGCAGCCAGAGTTCTGACTGGAATTAGCAAGAAAGATAATATTTATCTTACAGTACATTAGCTTTTCTCCATTGGCTCCCTGTAAAATCTAAAATAAGATTCAAAATACTTCCCTTCACATATAAAACACTTAATAATCAGGCTACATCTTATCTTAAAGACCTCATAGTTACATATTTAGCCAGAAGGAACACTTTGCTCTTGGAGTGCAGGTCTATTTGTGGTTCCTAGAGTTCCAAATGTAGAATCGGAGGCAGAGCCTTTATCTAACAAGCTCCTCTCCTGTGGAACCAGCTCCCAATTCAGGTTCAGTAGACAGACAATATTTACCTTTAAGAACAGGCTTAAAACCTTTCTTTTTGACAAAGTTCATTGTTAGGACTGGCTCAGGTGACTCTAAACCATCTCTTAGTTATGCTACGATAGTCTAAGTCTGTTGGGGGACATCCTATGATCTCCTCTCCTTTGCCACTATTTCATGCCATTAACTTTGTGTCTTCTCTCTCCCGTAGTTCCTTTTTCCCTCTCTTAGTATTTTTCTGCATGTATGCCCAGACTCAGGGCTGTATGTTTGTCCTACCAACTTGCCTAGTGTATTTGCTGTTTCTTGTTTTTTTGTTTGTTTGTTTGTTCTTTCTGTATGCCGTATTCTCTCTTCTTTTCATTCAATCCAACTTGTAGAGGCAGATGGCTGCCCACTATGAGCCTTGTTCTGCTGGAGGTTTTTTCCGTTTAAGGGAGTTTTTACTGTCCACTGTCGCCTAGTGCTTGCTCAATTGGGATTGTTGGATGTTCTATATTATTAATAATAATAATTGATATTTTAACAATCCCCTTGGGAAAATTCTTTATGGACAGGCAGCTAAATTTTAGGCACCAAGAGTTCAGGGTTCAGTGTCTTGTCCAGGGACGGCACGTGGCCATGATTCGGGGGAAACCAGGAATCGAATCGAACCACGAACAATTATTTTTGGTAGACAAATGTCTTACACCAACCCTAAACCTAACATTGTAAAGTGCCTTTAGATGATGCTTGTTATGATTTGGCACTATGTAGATGAACTGAATTGAACTGAATTGATTTGAAACCATCAGTTAGTGCATCTGTTTGGTCCACCTTAGTTGGGCACACATACACCTTTAGCCTTTAGTAATTGGGCCAAACTTTTCTCCGCAACATCATCCATCTGAGCTTGTCCTCCTCAGGAATCATGGACAGAGCAGCTCCTCTGTGTCAGTGGCTGTGAGTAAAGATATTTTCTTTAACATTTCACATTAAGTAAGGGTGAAGAGGGATTTTTCATTGCAGAAATTGCAATAGGGCACTGGGAAGATGTACATTTAGTCATTTGAAAGATGCTTTAATCCAAAGCTACCCACAAGTGAGGTACAAAGCAGATCAATTGAAAATATGGGAAGAATTGACTGAACAGCTTTTTTTTGGAGGGGGGGGGCATTTGTGACATACAATGTAGATTAGCAAACTAATAATATAATAATATTATACAAAGATGACCTCATTTAATATAAAATGCACTTTTAATTATGATTTTGTTTCTTAATGGAAAAAAGATTTCCAAATCCAAATTTGCAACACATCATGCCCCAATCGAGACACATTTAAGAAGAGATAAGTAACCAAAGTAACTAACAACTGACAAACAATGGTTGTCGGCACAACCACAAAAGTGTACAGAATTTGTAACATCAGAACAACACGGACAGCATATTATGACCTCTTTCAAACACACACACACACACACACACACACACACACACACACACACAAAAATGTTTGCATGGCAGTCATTGTGAGGACACTCATTAAAATAATGCATTCCCTAGCTCCCTACTGTTGCATAGGCCATGTTAATCTACTCTGTATCGATTTTTTTATTTATCACATGTACTGCCTTACCCTAACCCTAATCATTACCCTAAACCTTATCCTAACCCTAAACAAAACCTAATTCTAACCATAACCCTAAAACCTAGTCTTAACCCCCACATTGCTCTTTAAACACCCTTCTTATTGTGAGGACTGGCTAGAATGTCCTTACTTTGTAAAAATGTCCTCACTTCAAAGGTAAAAAATTCATGCTGGTCCTCACAATGCCTACAATCCATTCAAACACACACAGACATACACACACACACACACACCTGGCTCATGAAACACGATACAATCTTTGACACTACCACTCCACAGCATCTTTCTGTCTGACTCACTGTTTCTTATCCATAAAGCCATTTTGCTCATATCGGCATTTTTAAGTTTGATGTATCATTCATCAAGTAAAGGGGAATAGCATGCTTGATTTATTCTATAGACATCACATTTGAATGTATGCATTTATCACTGCGGTTGCTTAGAAATCGTTCACTACTCAACTCAACACTACAAGTACAAACATACAGCATGTGTGTAGGTACTTACATAAAAGTGCAGATTGGGGAACAGTCTTTCATGAAACTTGGCAAGGGAAATTCTAGTGTTTTCAGAAACATGCTTATGCCAATAGAAATTGGTAATCTGAAGCCTTGACTTGTTTGTATATATTATGTACCTTTTCATTTTATACTGAGAATATCAGGAGAAAGTTAGGACAAGAATATGAAAACATTCTTGCACAAGGTCCAGTGTTTTTAACCAAGTCTACAGTCAGTCAGCCTCAGTTCTCTATTGTCTCCACAGGAACACGTTAGCGGATTGTTTTTCATGGACAGATGATAACACATTCTATTTGTGAGGTTCTATGTATAAAGCCGCACTGAATATTAAATGATTCAAATGATGTAAGTCACAGCTAAATGCATTTTATAAAAACATACTTATTTCCCATTTTATCTTGTCTTGTCATTTCTTCTAGATTATTTTAATTACACTTTTATATTTTTCTGATGCTTTGTTGCAGTGTATCTATATACGGCAGGGATTATTATGGTTATTAACCGTCATATGTTGTTTGTGGTGTTCACACACAGAGCAACATATTACAGGAATGTAAAATGTATGTTGCGTTATGATTGAGGTCTTAAAAACTGAAGAGTTGACGTGCATTCCTCTGATGCCTTACATTGTGATTTAGTAGAATCTTTATTTAGAAGTGAGAGGTCAGGGGCGTGGTGATAACCAATTTATGGCTGAATCCAAAAATGTCACTTCGGCTCCATTTGCCTCCAGCTCAGTTTTACCATGACCTGACTGTGCATGAGCGATGAGGTCAAGTCGAAAACATTTTATACCGACATTAATATTTAAACACTTCTTTTTTTAAACCCAAACTATGAGTCAAACATTCATTTTATGTGTTAAACTTCGCTCTCTGTATCTATTGCTATGTATCACACATCATTGTCTTTATCTTGACTCATTCAAACCTTTTCACAATCTTCCTCCTCCTTTTTTTCCTACATCTGGTTCTCACTGTATTTTTCCGTCTCCCTCCCTCTCTATCTCTCTATCCCTTTTTTTGTGGTTCAATAATTGATGTGAGACATTCTGTCTCTCTTCAGCTCGCTGGGGAGGTTTAAGAGACATGACTTGGCTATGGAGGGCACTTTGTACAACCACTGACAAGAAAGCAGACACACACATTTTACTGAGTTCAAATAAAGGTAAATTGTGTTGCATTAATGTTGAGAGTGTGCTTGTTGTGTGTGTGTGTGTGTGTGTGTGTGTGTGTGTCTGTATTTAGCATTTGTTGTTCTTACAACACTTTGCTTTACGTGCCCTTGGTAAATTCAAAATTCTCCACGTGGTGATTCATTCCCTACACTGTCAGAGTGATGGCCATCATCTGTGTGGATGTGAATTTTATGGAGTCTAATTTGGAAAAAACTTATTCTGGGATAAAAGCATCAGTGTACCCACTTCTATTTGATCTCTATAGGATGGGTGTTCCTTGCTGACATTACTCTTCAGAATTAGCTCATTTTTAGGATTGGAAATCAAAAGCACAGTGGCTCGATCATTAGCATTATTGCTTCACAGCAAGATGGATCAAATTCAACACTGATTAACTGATTAACTTGCTGTTTGGATTGTGTGAGTTACCAACAGTTTTCCAGAACAGAACATTTTTGCCCACTAATATCCTCATATTAAATATGTAGTAAATTAAATTGAATTAAAAGCACACTGTATTAGTTGTTTTTGTAGTTTTGGATAAGTTCTGGTGCTCTCTCACCTAGGACACTTGAGTTACAAATAAAGACTCTTTGATGTTCTTTGGCTCATACATCTTGTACAAAATATACACAAGAACTGTAAAGTATGCCAACACTTCTTGTGTGATGTTTACCCATGGGTGTCATAATTTCTTTTAACTTTTAGGTTAGGTAGGACTCACCCCAGTGCTGACCTGCTTTCTCAGGCTCATCAACTTACTGTCCCTTGGCTAGTTTTTTTTTTTTTTTTTTTTTGAATCTTACATTGGCTATTCACTTCTACTTTTATATTGTTTTATTTAATTATTTTCTCACACAGTGTATGTCTTTATTTTCTCTAATGTCTGTAATTATTTGTTTTGTTAATATTCTAAATCCTGTAAAATAATTCTTGTTAATAGCTAAAAGGTAATGCACATTCTCTACCACTTTAATTAAATCAGAGTGTACTTATTTAAAACTTGTAAAAGGGTTTTTAGCTATCAGTATTATGGAAAATATTCCATTGGTATTCACATGGTGGCTATTTTTCCAATTGTATGATAATAGATGTTCATAAGAGGTTTTATTGTTTTGCCAGTGAAAACACCGTCTACACTCCAAAATCACAACCTTCCTTAGATGTTTAGATGACATGCACTATAACTTCTGCAATGGCGATCTGACCATGTTCTTAACTTTGTATATTCTTTTAACATCTAATATGCTATATTCAAAACCATATGTTTTGAATCTAATCATTATAATTTAAATAACTCCATGTGCTGCTATTTATCTCATGTGGGTTTACTTTCTTATATTTCCTTCAAAATGTATTTGCTGCTCCAAATGTATTTCTGAGAAATTACATTATTCTGTGGAATCAAGTAAAACCTTTCACAAGCGGGTTAAACCATGCAGTGCTTTCAAACACCATTCTGTTCAGTCAGAATTACTACAGTACTGTATATTACTCAGTTGTGCTGAACAGATATTTCTCAATTTAAACTCATTTTATACAGTTGCTGTCTACAAGTGCACAGTTAAAAAAAGAAACTTTACTATGAAAGCTGACTTGATGCTGGTCTTAGTAGACTTCTGTCTGAGTTTTAGTTGATCAGTTCTTGAACGGAGTGTTCTTTCTAACTTGCATGTGTTTTCTGCACTGCACAACTCTCTCAACCTACATTAAAACCTACACTAAAACCTTCCCCACTGCTTCTCACGGCCATTATTCCTTAGAACCGAAGGCTGTACAACAAATAAAACAGATAACTCATAGAAACACAACTAGCAAATTCTATTTTTATTATTTTCTTATTATTGTATTTGAATCATTCAAAACTTTTTTACCCAGACCCTAAAAGAGTTCCTAGCCGAACCATAATCTGACAATCTTGCTTATGAGAAAAATAGCCCTTATTAATTTGGACTCACTGAATTTCTGCATTTCACTATATTTATTTTTAGCATTAACTACATTCTCAGCACTACATTAACAAGAGCCTTTTTGTGAGGTGCACTGGTTTTGAAATGTTCATAGAAATTTCTAAACAACAACAGCAGCACAATGAAAGGTTTGATACGAGATGGCACCTTTACAGGGTTTTAGTGTCTTGTCGAAGGACAGCTTGACATGTGGCAATGAGAAACCAGGAATCGAACCACTGCAGTTCATGGATGACTGCTCTAGCAACTGAACCCTAATAACAAGCGATTCTTAAGTGTTAAAAATCAGAATAGTGTTATTTTACACTGAAATTATTGTACTGGATGATAAAGTGTGACGATACAGTACCATTCTAATTGAATCTTTTAAGATCGAAGTTTCTGCTCCAAACTGTGTGCCATCCTCTCTGAGCAACTGTGTCTCTTAAAAATTAACCTCAGGCAACTAAACAAAAATTCCAAATAATGAATTATTTTCCAATGCAACATTTTAACTGAAAGAGTGCATTTATTAATGGAAACTTAATTACAAAGGTAGCTGAGGTGGCTTTTGGTAAATTGTCAGTACAGTACAGTGATCAAGTGTATGTAATGTTTTCCCTTCCTAATTTACATAAATGATAAGGCCAAAAGTGCCTGATTTAGACATTATTAAGATAAATAGCAAGTATTGTGCAAGGTTTTTTGAAAATTGCTCTTTTTCTTGGGCATTTGGAGGTGATTACTAAGTGAAGAAAAATTATATGATTGACAAGAAGTGCAAACTGGGTGGAAATGGATGGCTTCTCACAGGCATTACGAACTCTTGGGAAACCAGTAACCACATGAAAGTCACATTTGGCCTCATTCAGTGCGTCTTAACTGCATGGAAATACACAAGTATTTGTTTTTTTATTATTACAGCCAACACAATTGTTTTGAGGCTTGATAATGCACACGTTGTGTGCTAAATTTATAATAATAGTATATAAAAAAATATTATTATTTATACATTATTAATCCCTGTTATTGTGGACAGGCACATGCATTTTAGGTGCCAGGGGTTCAGGGTTTAGTGTCTTGTCCAGGGACACTTACTGTATACAGGTGGCCAGGAATTGGGGAAACCAGGGGTCAAACCCTTCACCCTGTGTTCGTAGATAGCTGCCCTGCCAACTAAGCCACAGTCCCCCCAAATATATGGATTCACAATTTTTCCTCCATGTATTTTATGCACAAAAATGCCCCATTTTGCATATTTATGAAGGCAAAGGTGCAAAATTACAAGCCTGTGATTTTTTGCTCTTGTCTCTAAAAGACACAATCCTCCACAGTCACACACTTGGTGGGGCACACTAGGAGCAACCTGGGGTTCAGTGGAAGAGCATGTGATTGCTCTAACTGTAAAAGTGCAACCACCTGTAAAAGTGCACGAACACATGCCACACTGGAGATCAGAACTCGACTGCTGACTACTGTGTGTAGGTAGGATTATGTGAGAAAAACACTTTGGTTGTTTAAAAAATGTGATTTTGTTTAAAAGTTTATTAACACATTTCTTTTCTGTTAAATTCGACCACAATCTCTTCTGAACTTGAATAAACCCAATAGAGAATAGATTATTAACAATAATTTAAGTTTTTTGTTTATATAAAAGATATACAGAGGTAAGTAGTTTGTCAGTTAGGTATGAGTTGATTATATATTTGTTCAGTCATGCTCATATAATGCATTTAATTCTTCAAAAGTAGTTTCAGGTGATCTTTTCCTTTCCTATTGTCAAACATGGTAATTAAATAAGCATATCCACAAACAGTCCTCTGGCTGCTGGATGACTACTGCTACTACTGTATGTTGTTAAAATTATAGTAAAGAAACTAAACTTTATTATTCTACTTTTTGATGAAAACAAACATGTAGAATAAAAAGTAAACAAGACTGTTCATTTTATGTATGATGTGTTTCTCATCTATATTTCAGTCTGCCCTTCTCTGTGTTTGGTTCCTGTCTTAATTGAAAGACCATGGCAGGGGACCCAAGCAGCAAATAGCGTGATCAATACAATAGTTGATGTGTAAATTGATTGTATTTGTGTGTATGATGGAGACCGTGCTAGCGTTTGTGTTTGAATGATGGAACAAGCGTTTCTGTGTTTGTGTGTGTGTGTGTGTGTGTAGCCATACTCCCACTTATTGAGGTGTTCAATCAGTCTAATTCATTCTCGCCCAGAGACTGCTGTGTGGTTGCAGGACGATTCATTTACTCTGCAGGCTCCAATCAAAACTATTCCCAGCATTCCCTGCTGTAATAATCACTGCATATGAAATTAGAACATCCATAATACCCAACTGCTTTATACAAAGAGCCAAACAGAAATACAGAATTGTGAATGACTGACTCCTTATGAATTGTTGAATAATCTTATTCGATTTTTGTTGACATTTTATTAGTCTATAGGTAATCTATAATTGATTTCTGTCTCCAATCTACTCATATTACAGTAAGGACTCTGACAAAGGCATGATAAAAATGAAGGAATCATCTCTGTCCACAAGACCTGAACCATGCACCAAATGAGCTGGGCCACATGCACAGTACAAATCATATAAATCATATCTGCACTTAAATAGAACTTTTCTAACTAACTAGTCATCTGAAGAGTCATTTTTTTCAATCATGAACTGTCCAGGTAGTGCCTCTTATATTTCTGTTAGTATGTCATGTATAAGGCCTGGAGATTTCTATCATAAACTTGCTTTTTTTCTCACTTTCACTTACAATCTAATGACACAACTGTAACTTATGTATTAAAAATTCAGCATATAAAATGCATGGGCTGTGGCCACTAATTATGACTTACAAGATTTGTTTGTTTGTTTCTTTGTTTGTTTTTTGACCCTTAAAGAATCATTGCTCTTAAACCATATGCAAATAATATGGAGGCGGTTAGGGTGGATGCAAAGTGAAGGACTTTAAAATTTGGTCGATGGTTTAGTTAAGAATTTCTAGTTTTAAGGTTGATTGATTATTTCTGTTTTGTTTTTGTTTTTTAAGTTATTACAGCTTTTTTTTTTTTTTTAAATGACTGCAAAATCTGTATGTCCTAATTACCAGACACTGATCTTCACTTAACCTGAACTGTATAAGAAAACATATTGTAGTTGATAATGTATAAGCAGATATAAGATATTATCTAGGTAAAAACAAGTACCTGCTAACATTTTTGTCACCTTGAAAATTGTATAGCTTGGCAGATAATTTAAAATTAATCTATTGAAGAAAAGAAAAGTAGTGTCGCACTTTGTCTTTTTGAAAATGTGTGTACTCTTGTAAATTAAAATTGTATACATGTAATATAGAGTGTATGTAACCTAGATCTGTCCCAACCAGTCTCATAATTTATCCAGCAGTTTGGAAGTATTAAATGCTCCATTTTTAAGTTACTTGTTACTTTTTACAAATAGAGATTATTATTCATGTATGAATAATTGTAAATCAACCACCTGACTGTATTATTATTATTGTAATAATAATAATTATAATTTCTGGAGTAGGTTTGCACACGGATGTTACCAACAGCATTTGATATAATACTTTTTATAATGCTTTGCTTAGTGGAGTAATTAAACTTTAGAAAATAACTTTAAGTGGTACTTCTACTTGTGTTGTAGCATTTTTTTAAGGAAAATACTTGCACTTTTTCTTCAGTCGTGTACTTCTACCACCTGTGGATTTATGACACATTTACCTTTTTCCCAAGGTTGGTATTCAGTCAGACACAGAGCATCCTGCTATTTATGTCCTACTGCTAATCTCTGTTTTGTGACTACCGCTGGACTCACTATCTAACTCCTCTGGGATGTGTTTTTATGATGTATGCCTGTTCAGATTAACCCGATTTGCCTTGATTTCCCCAGATGGGAGCACTTAGACCATTAAATCACACTGGTGGACTGTTTCAAGAAGTCGAAAAGCAAAACATTTCCCCACCAAGATTCATTGTTTTGTTCCATTTGCAGTAATGATCCCCTTCTGTCTTTGAGTCTGATCAGTCTAACTTTCTTAATAACTAAACCTAGACAGCCTCCTT
Source organism: Anabas testudineus (assembly GCF_900324465.2). Lineage (NCBI taxonomy): Eukaryota > Metazoa > Chordata > Actinopteri > Anabantiformes > Anabantidae > Anabas > Anabas testudineus. Next base: position 26,678,332 of record NC_046610.1, read on the forward strand.
GTTTGTTGACAATAATTTATTTTCTCACTAAGAAAGCTATTTCCAGAGGTAAACATCATCTTAGGACATCCTTCAAACTCCAGGCTACACTACAATTATTACCTTCAGGCTGAAAGGTAGACTTCCACAGTGACCCCCTTCACTCATCTTGTCAACAATCACTTATTAGAGACACAGAAGCATCTGAATTTGAGTACACAAACAGGAAGGTTAGAAACAACAAGACAATGATCATTAACGTCTGCCACAAAACGAATAGCACAAGCTATATGCTCACATGTTTTTTTGTTTGTTTGTTTGTTTTTCTTTTAGACAATTAAGTGAAAATGTTGTGAACAAAGTAGAAATGTCAAGAGTCGCACTGAACATTCATGTAAGAGAATAGAATTGTAGAATTGTAGAATTACACCGAAATACCATTGACAGAAAAAAAATGTCAAGACTAAAGTCCAAAGTGTACAGGTCCAGATTGTTTGATGCTTTAGATGTCTATAATGCAGTATTTAAAATATGTTAATGGTTAAGTTTGCAGGATTTCAATGTTACAAGTAAATAATGGACTTAAAAAAACTGCTATCAGGACAATTTTAACAAGCTGACTTGGAAAATGGAAATTGTCTAGCTCTGTTAGACGTCTAATGAACAAACTTGAATAAAAGTTATAACAGGAATCTAAATACACTTATGGGGATTTTAAAAAAAGGTATAAGGCACTTAAAGTATAAAATATAAAAATCAATGTGCAGTTGTTTAGTAAAAATGTCTTAAACAATTTGATAAATTATGTTTTTTGGGTCGTTTACAAGGGCAATGGACCTCTACAAAACTAGTACAAACAGTACATTAGTGTTAAACATGAGAAATGGTTAAATATATTTAAATAAATTAGTTTTTCAGATATTACAGTTGGGCATTGTAATACAGTTAGGGCTACGGAAATTAAACAGATAAACAATAAAAGATACTAAAAGCACCAAACAGAAATGGAAAATGTTGCTCTGATAATTTTGTGTTGGAACCTTGTGACTTTATTTGGTTGACATGCGCTAAATCTGAATAGTAACAAGAGTGTCAAGCTCCTCTGAAGGTACCAGAAAACAATTAAAAGGTAAATGTTAGAGAAGAGGTCATGCTGGGGTGAATACAATATGTTTTGAGCATGCTCAGTGGATCAGATGTTGGTCTGGAAGCTCAAAAGTCTCTTTGGGATCTTTTGTCAGATTACCAATAGACCTGCCGCTTTCTCTGTCTGTTGTTATATCCCCTTTGTTTTTCACTGTTAATCAGCTCTTCTAATGCTACTGTAATACTGTGTTATTAATGTTTTCCCTACACCCTGCAAAACCCTGAAATTATGTTAATGGAGATAATTTGTCTAATTAGTCTAATAGGTTATATATCCCACAAAATATCCTAGAAAATATATCCCACAAAATATCCTAAAAGACACAAACATATTTCATAAAGTTTTAAATGGAGTGAATGGAGTGAATATGTCATTATGTAGGTCATGTAAAACAGTGAATTCCAAATGTTTTCATCCTTAATTTTGATTTAAAGTGTTCATAATTTAAACATCTACATCAAATATTTCCCATAAAGAACCTTAACTCCATAAAGAGACAAATTACATAATTTTTTACAGGTATACTGTTCTCTATGCACAGAAAACCCTTTTGCCTTTCAGTTCTCAGAATCTATTGAAAGTGTAAGTGTAAGTGTGTGTGTGGGGGTGGGAGGGTATGTATGTGTGGCATCAGCATGGGGGATGGTGGGTGGAGGTTTAAAATGGCGCCTGTCTGGAAATAGGTCCATTATGGGTTTAAAGTACATTTAGTCTTCCAAACATTCCTGATTCACTCTCTTTCATTTTCTCTCACTTTACAGCATCTTCTCTCTCTCTCTCTCTCTCTCTCTCTCTCTCTCTCTCATTGCCTCTCACTCTATTTCTTTATGCGGTCTCCAAACTTCTCTCTAGCCAATTAGTGCTCAGTCTTTTCCAGCAGAAGACAATATGTCTGCTCCAAATCCAGAGAGGAGGCCTTAAACGCTCTCCAGAGAGGGAGAGAGAGTGATAGGAAAAGAGAGGGCTGCACGGTTGGAGAGAGGGAGATGAACACAGAGAAAACACACATGCATTAGGTAGGTAAGATCTTCTGGGTGCACTTGCCTTTTGTGCTCCAAGTACCTGATGCGCCTTCTGATTAGATTTGCATATGAACTCTAAGTGTTGTCGCCTTTATCAAGCTAAATATGCACCCGGCAACAAATGACATGATTTACTTAAAGTCTTAAGTAAAGAAGTTAACAAGAACATGTTTTGTAAGTGTAACAAGATTAATGATACTGGTTTTCCAATAATTGGCTATAAAATATACTATTGCAGCTGCACAGTTGTGGGTATCTAAGTCTCTATCTAAATATGCATCATGCAAACAATGACATAATGTCACCAAGGAAAGATATGAAACAGGAGGCTAAAAGGTTCAGAACAGCCTGGATTATTTGATACATTATTAGAAGAGTGTGTAACATTGTGGCCTAGACTGATATTAATAGTTTATTTATCATCAATACCTGATAATTACAGGTTGGATGGTGGATTTACTTAGTCTTCATTATCTTTACTGAGAGTGAAAGTTTGCAGTTAATTAAATGATAATTTTGTAACTTATAATGAATGAAAAAGTGTGGAGATCCTTTATTTAAGTAAATGCAGCACTAAAGCAGTGTAAATCCAGAATAATTTTCAATACAAACCATGCATTAAAAATGCAATATGAAATATAGCCATATTTTATAAGTAAACACATAAAACTGAAAAGTAACTTCAGCTGGCAGACCAGAGACAAAATAAGCAGTTAAATTGTTAAATGTGTAAATTACATTTAAATAACAAATTAAAAACAAAATATATTTACCTAAAACATATTTTAAAAAGGCTAAACTTGTATTAATTGTACAGAAATCTACCTGCCTTCACCCTTGTTGTATCCCTGGGGCTGCCATTTACATGTACACGTTCCGCAACCAATTCTGCCCAGAAAGCAGCTAGTAGTTAAAGTACACAAAATACAAGTTAGTATCATTAGCACAATTAAGCAAAATACCAACTGGCTCTTCAAAAATAGGAAAGTATTTATATACTATATAAAATTGCATAATAATAATAATAACAATAAATTACAGTATCAAGCTAAAAATAAAAAAAGAAAGAGTGATACTTAAGAAAATCAAAGGACGTAAATAAGAGTCTTGTATGCATTTATACCATTTATCTTCTTACACAGCAGCCTTAAATGTATGTCTCAATCCTCTGTGTTGGTAATCTACTAATTTTCAATGGCAATGCAGCACTCCAGGACCTACAGTTTACACTTTTTCTAGTGAATATGTGAGATCAATAGTCCAGGTTGACACTATGGGACTAGGCTTAATTTAATTATGTATTCTGCTGTGGCATCAAGATCAAATCAGAGGAACGCTAACTCACTGTTTGAAAAGGTCAGAGGGTTGGACAACCAGCACAGTAAAACACAAGCATGACTCTAAGAACTGAGACTGTCAATCAGGTTCAACCAGATTGTGACACTTTACAATGAATGTCATACTTCACTTCAAAGCTCAGTGGGCTGTCCACAATTAATTGAATAAGCGATTGCACTGAAAATGCAAAGAACCACTCAATCTGTTAAAAAATTGAAAGATAAAATATTCAAGTTTTAGGAATTAAGCTAGCTGTAGCATGAGTTCTGAAATCAATCCACCTAACTCTGTGTCAAAACCGTACTACATCTATGGTCAAAACTATGGCTGTATGGTTTTGTACCTTACCTACACGTAAGGTACTTGTATCTGTAAAGTAGCTATCTTTTGTGTTGCTAAATGACATACAGTTTGACATCAGTTGGAATGGTGGCATGCTTACTACTGTAGATGCCTGAACCACCCTCTGGATGTAGGAAATTTGAGTCTATGTTGTTGTTATGTGATCTTACTCTTTGAAGACTTTTTGTTCAAAGAATTATTCTGCTCTGAGCATATCTGAGGGTTCTGTGTCACAATATTTTGTGCTTTGGCCACGTATTGCCAACTTCAACAGCAAAGTTGTGAGTGAACTCTTTCCGCTCATTTAGCACACAGTGTAGGTCCATATAAAAAAGTGGATCGTAAATCACTTGAATGTTATTACACAAATTTATAAAGAACAGAAAGTATATATATTTTTTTTTTGTTGTTTTTTTTTTTTTTTTTTTTTTTGGATGAGTCATCCCTCAATTATGTAGATTAAAGAGATGTCCATACGAAATAGTATCATATTAAAAGTTATTATTTGTGAAAGGGATGGGGGGCAACTTTTCCAGTATTCATCACTTTTCTTAGTTGCGTGTCTCAGAGAGAAGGTCATTCACACAAAACTGTTCTTAACCTCCAAGATTGTGTTGCTTGTAGTAGGTGTAATAGGTTGTAGTGGAGTGCCAACCAAGGGATACAACTTACTGCATTTCCTATTGAAATTGAAAATAATTACTTTACAGTCAATAATGCTTTTGTGTTACACTATGTTTTTTCTATTTTATTTTAGGTTGCATTCACATAATGTACAGCATCGGAGCATTTATAGATTGAATAGACTAAAAATTAAGCCAAAATTGTAACCTATTTCTTCCCAGTAAGTAAGTTTTCACCACTGCAGGCATGCTTTACTTAATAACTGTATTGTACAGTAAATAATAATTTTTTTGTGCAGGTCAAAATAAATTATACTTTGAAGAAGACAAAAATGTGCGGTTGAGGGAAAAAAGACATGGGAACAGTAAGAAACAGGGATGATCATGAATGCCCCTACATCTACAAATAAAAAGTGAGGAAAATAGAATAAAACTGATAAGAAAGTAAAAAAAAAAAGGCCAGGCAGGAAGAAAAGTTTTACAAGAGCAATAATATAAATCTAGCCAATTTACTCTGTCTGTGCATCTTTGTGTGTGTGTATGTGTGTGGGTGTGTGAGTGATTGTGGGCAGCGTGGGTCCACTAAAAAGGACCTATGTGGCACATAACCAGGCATGGACCCACAAAATTACCACAGGGATCTGTCTCTGTGTCGCACTAGCTCACATACACACAGTCGGCTACACACGCAAACGGGACAGGGACAGTATAGCAAGCCTTTAATGAGAACTCTGATGTTCTCTTAGTGGCCTACTCCTTGAGTCACAGCTTCATTTAGGAGTGTGTATGTGTGTGTGAGAGAGAAAGCGTATGAGAAAGAGAGAGATTTTTATGGTTTATTCACACTAGGGAGACATGCATGTGGTGGCCAGAGCCAATTGGACATGCCTGAAAGATTTCTTTTGGAGAGTAAAATGGGGGTAAAAGGAAAGAGAGGAAAGAGAAAGGCAGAAACAAAGAAAGTTATCTATAGAGTGGGTGAGAGAGAGAGAGAAACCCTGTACATTCATCATGTATTCTCACAGTGAAAGAATGAAAAGAATGACCATGAGGAAGGATACCTCTTTGTTATAGGGACCATCATTGTTTTAAGAAATAATTATCAAAGTTCTTCTTTGATAAAGAATAAAAACCTCTCTTTCTCTAGATGTAAGCAAGAAAAGAGGTTAGAAGGCCCACATTTCCCAGCTACAGCAGTTAATTTTATCCCTGCAAGAAGAAACAGAACAAAATTCTCCAAAAAAAAAGAAACACTGATCCTCCTCCTGCCACATTCCACACAAACCTAGATACAGAGAATAACAGAGGGGATGTGTGTTTTACAAGCTTTGAGGTTTTACACTTGTTAGTGAGTTCATTTAACCATGTGCATTTACTCTGGGCATATCATTTAGACTAAGACTTTCAATCCGGTTTCTATCCCAAACATTTAAGGAAGTAAATATATGCCTAAAGCATTCAGTCATACAGTACCTGTATTTAGATTTTTTTTTTTTTTTTAAAGAAAATATCTTTGTAAAGTAACAACAACAAAAATAATAATTATTATTTTAATAATGATGGCATAAATTGGTTTATGTTGTAAAGTTCTGTGGATACTACTAATTTAGGAATAAATACAATATACTATAAACCTTTTTTTGTTATTTTTTTGTATTTTTTGTTAAATATTTTCAGTCAAATAACAGAAATTGTTTTCTATTAAAGCCTTATTATTAAATATTTCAAAATAATCCTATATACTGTGTAATTGTATAAATTATATTGACTGTATAAATTGTATTTACTGTATAATTTTTCATTGTTTCATGTTTTAGAACAGACTGAGAGGCTACAAGATGAAAACCTAATTATGAAATTACAATTCAGAATTTTTAGTTATATTATTTTAGACTATAATATGCTAAGCATTATACACTTGAACCATTTTTTCTTTCATGTCACCCACATTTTAAATGAGCAAAATATTGGAACATGTTACTGAATGGTGTTGTATTGATATTCAGGTGTAAGCAAACACTGCACAAACCTCAGACATAGTCAATACAAAACTTGGAATGACTTAAAAAAAAAAGAAAACCCAGTTTTACTGAGCAACATAAGTGTTGTATATAATGCAATAATAATTACTGACATCACTAAAAACCTCCACAGAGCAGAGAGGAAGGTTTCACACGCCACCATTAGCACAACACTTAATGAGAAAAAATACAGAGGAAGATTTATGGACTGATAAGACCAAGATTAACCTCTACCAACATAAAGTGTAGAGAAAGAAATGATTTAAGCTTATCTGTGAACCGTGGTTGTAGAGTCAGACTTGGTGGTAGGTTTGCTTTGGAGATAGGCTTGCTGTTTACTAATGTTTACAGGTAATATAGCTGATGATGGTAGCAGTAAGATTAATTCAGAGGTGTACAGAAACATTTTGTCTGCTAATTAACAGAGAAATACAACATTTGGCAGGATCTTCATAATGCAGCATGACAGTCCTGAAGAAGTCTTTATCCGAGAGAAAAGTTGGAAGGTTTTAGACTGGATGAATCAATCACCAGACCTTGACCAAACTGAACATGTATTTCACCCGCTAAAGAAAAGACTGCAGAACCATCAAAGACTGCCTTTCTAGGAGGAAACCATTAACTTGATGCACACACATAATGCTCCAAAGACCTTTATGTGTGTGCACAGTAGGGACAGATCTGTGGGCTTTCTGGTTGTTGGACCAGTGACCAAGGCATCCACCTGACTGAGGTTTGTTGCCAAACAAATGAATTGAACCTCATTAGACTTGTGGAGCTGGCAGGTTTGGACCTGCACCTGAATTTTATTTCACATGTTATTCCAGCCCGAATTCAGCTGGACTTTGTGGGGGTTTTCTAACCTGCAGTAGTCTCTTTCACCATATTCTAGTGAGTCTCCCTCAGTAACCTCTTTGATTTTACAAATTTCTTTTTCGCAGTCTTCCATCTACTGTTCCCCCAGCATGCTGCAGTGAGGAAAGTTATGATGCAATGTTGAATGGCTGTGCAGAAATGACAAGGCCATAATGAAAGACGGATAAAATAACAGTTTCTTTTTCCATGTTCATGAATCTTGTTCATGTAGATTAAACCTATTGCTACCAATCAACCTTCAACATATCACCTATTGCTGCTTCCATACTCATACAGGCCCTTGTATTCCAATTATATCCAAAGGCTTGGAAAAATTTAATTTTAAAACAGATGTTGTTGATTTAAAAAAAAAAAAGTCCAGCATATAATCACCCTGTTAAAACGGGTTCTGGCAATGGAACAACAAAGCCAGCATTACTTGTTACTGTACCCTCCACTACCTCGAACTCCAAAACATTTACTTTCTGCCCTGCCACACGGATGGGCACATTGTGCAGTGAAGATAATCCTTATGCATACTGGGCTGTAATATCCACAACTTACAAAAACAAACGCCTCTTGTTAATGTTGAATCCAATGTAAGGAACTGCAGACTTTCATACCCATCACCTTTCATGTTGGCAGGTTTCAGAATAAAAGCACTTCAACAAAGACCAGAATATGATAGTCACTGAAAGGACAATGATACAAGTGAGCGCCCTCGTCCTTTTCCCATTAAACTCTAGCACCAATAATTTCTATGTTGGGCATTCATAGATCCAAATGTAAATGTAGATAACCAGTTGCACATTTGTGAACTGACAAGTCTTATGCTACAGCTAGCTTAAGTCACAAAGGTTACTACATATTTTAGCATTAAGCACCCAATTGTTTTTATTTTTCTGTTAAAACTAAACTTAGTCCATCAATATCATAAAAAACACATTTTTTTCTCTTTTCAGGTCACCTGTGTCAGTTGTGTGTTATTCATGCTGTGAGTTCATTTTCTCTCTATAGTTTGGGGCTGTCAGCTGTGTGGTATCCAGAGCACAAGTTCAAATGAATCTTTTGAATAACTAAGTGTATAGCAAATTATAAGTTAATAAGACAAAATAAATGTTTTGAGTAAAAAGAAAGAAAATGCAGCAGAATGTAAAACAACAACAACCCTATTTTTTACCTTTAAATTTTCTCAGTTTCAAAAGCAAAGCAACCCAATAGAGACTTAGAGAAATTGAACATGCGAACAAAATTAAGATTCCAATTTGGGATTAGATGACACAAACTGCCCTCACATTTATCTGGAAGTGTTATGTTAATGTGGCTGCTCTCTGAGAAATTTTTAAACTTCTTTTAAAGTGTACCAAAATAAATTTGCTGTGATTTGTCAACCCTGGCACTCGATAAGACGTCACATTCTTAATTAGAAGAGGAAACACCGGAACAATCTGCAAATGTTTTCCATTTAAAGCCTGGCAAAAATTCGATTAAGTCCAGGTGATGGTTTCTGATTTTCTAACAGAGAGAGAGTAAATGACATCCTGAGTGGAGTAAATGTGACATCATCAAGGAGGAAAAAACACTGTTCCCCTCAGCCAAAACTAAACTTATATTATCTATATGTGAATAAGGGACTAAAGACTGAATCTGTATAACTAGTAATAAGTATGGTAATTTTGAGAGTAATGTTTAGAAGTCAGGTTAAGTGTAAAATAAAATAAAACAAACCAATAAAAAAACATTTGTTTGAAACAAATTGTAGAAGAAACATCTCAAGGATGATCAGTGAACACAGGCTGAGTGTCATGGCAAAGACTTCAATTACATGTGATTTTTACACTTTTTTATTTTTTTAAACTTGCAAAGATTTCAATCAAGCATCTTTCTTTTTGTCATTATGGGGTATTTTTTTGTAGCATTTTGAAGAAAATAAGGAATTTAATCAATTTTGGAATAAGGCTGTAACATAAAATGTGAAAAAAGTTAAAGTGAATACATTCTAGATGCACTGTAAATCTATCACAAACTAATAAGCAGTCATGACTTTGACTTCACTTTAAGAGCTCTCCTTGATAGTTGATAAACTCTTTTTATATGTTTTCACAACCCCGTTGCTGTTAATTAATTATAGTTTATATTACAGTTTTTGCCCCACAAGGTTCTGACAATAGAAAATGAAAAAAGTTTTGTATGGTGTCGAAGCTATTCTACATATATGGTTTGTAATGATACAAGGCCACTAGCAGGGTTTCATTATCCTCACATAAGCTGATTTCTATGGTGTCTGGAGACTATGGATGTCCCTTTGTCTCAGGACAACATACCTCTGATCTTAGTAAGATTAGCTGATGAATCTAAGAAATCTCCAGTCTCCCCACGCTCTTCACCTAACCCTCCTCCTCAGTTCTTTTGTCACGCTTCACCTCTGCCTCGTTAACAACTGCTCGATTAAGCTGCTCACTGCACTGTTAGTGGGGCATTCAATAACACACAAGGGTCAGTGGCACTTGAAAAACATTGCCTGCTATTAGTAATTATAGTTGTGGAAAAGTCAAAGTGTTTGCTGGTATGGTGGGTTTAAACGCCAGCATGGGGTAACAGTTCTCATACCTCATCAACGCATTTTCCTGTTATCTTTTTTCCCTCCCCAACCACCTCCTCCTTTTTCCACTGTGTTTTTTCTCTTCTTTCACCCATCCTTTATCGTGTAGTTTGGGGCTGCTGATTAAGTAGATGTTGCTGGTAATGAGTCATGAGGGCTAAGTGGGATTGTCAGAAAGAGAGAGACAGCAGGGGGCATAGTGCTTTGGCATTCACAAGTGCAAGAAGTCAAATATAAAAATGAAAAGAGGAGATGAAAAGGAGGAAATCCCATATTCCGATTAAGTCTTACTTTAGTAAAATTGCACTTATTTCCCATTTGAGGGTACTATGTTAATTTTCTCCATAACTGGATAATTTTAGACTGCTTATGAATTCACTGTCACACTTAAAACCTTGACCAACAAAATTGGAGTGGAAAAAAAACACTGTCATCTCTGAGTGAACTGTGCTTTTCTCTGAGTCCATAGATGTCGTTGGTGGATTCTTTTGTCATCTGCTTGTAATGTTTTATTTTGTGAGATGACGTTTTCATGAATTCCCTTGAATCAAGCACTGTGATCTTCATTTATTACCCTAACCTTTGTGGTATAAAAATACATTATTTACTGAATAATTCGAACAATCCTGAATCAAGTTATTGTGTGCACTGTAAAAGCTAGAAAACCCAGCATCCCAAGTTTTTAAAAAATGTCATTCCTTCTGTCTGTTTTCAATCATTCCTTAATGAGTTGGCATTGCTTCAAAGACAAAACAAAAAATCATGGTGCAGTATTTTTTTCTTTCTTTCTTTATTTCTGAAAATCAACACACACACACACACACACACACACACACACACACACACACACACACACACACACACACAGAGCTATCTTCTATTTGTTTTAAATTGATTTCCATCCTTCCTGATTTCATTTATTGATGCCGTCCTTACAAATTCACTTAATAATGTCAATAAACTTATATTAAAATATATTAATTACCACATACATTTTCTTTTCCTTTGAGGTGCATGTAAAGATATTTTGTATTGTGTTGAGAAAGTTTGTTTTATATTTTTGATCAAGTAAATAGAGCACAAAACACAAACTAAACTTAATTTTAATACAAGGCATTGTGTTATGATACAATTGTATCAAACAGACTTGTGTTTCCTGAAGAATGACCAAGCTGTGGTCAGCTAAAATATTTACATACAGTAGTACTATCATCCTTTCCTGCACATTTCATTTGTTTATGTCTGCACTCTCAGTTATGGTCTCCTTTTTTGTTTCCGATACTACCCTCCTCCGGCATGTTCCTGACTCCATCTCACTGCAGCGCATCAACCCTTATCTGGTTCACCTGCGTCTTGTTATCTCCACCCCATCACTAAATATGCCACTCCACTCCGCTGCCTCCCTGTCAGTCCGTCGTCTCTGCTGAGGAGACCTCTCCTGTTTCAGAGTCTCCCCGACCAAGAACTCTAATTTTTTCCCCTAAATATACTGTCTTAAGCACAAACCGCATTTTTTATATTAACTTAAACATGACAAGAGACTTTTTACCTTCTCACTCATTGATGAGCCATGAACAGACTTAAACAAATCTCATATTAACAATGCTTTGGCCTCTGTGTGTGTGTGTGTGTGTGTGTGTGTGTGTGTGTGTGTGTGTGTGTGTATGTGGGTTCAAGAGAGAGAGATTGAGAGTGAGGAGATGTTTCTGTGTCAGAGAATCTCTATGTCATCCACCTCGCTTTTTAAATTGCACAAATTCATTACAGACATTAGTGCATTAACAAACAAAATCCTCTCAACGCGCACATTAAAAACCTTGCATTCCCACCTCAACGCACAATCAAGGCCATAAAACAATATGTTCCAACCCGGACTAATTACCAATGTGAAAACTTTCATAATTGAATAGCGCCCCTTAACCAATCCCACTAGACCGGGGTATATGAAAAGAGGCTGTTTTCAATTTGAATTTGTTAAAGCAAACAAATGAGATGCATAGTGTGATCTGTCTGTAGTCAGGTAATAAGGTAAGACTCACAACCACTTTGTTGTTTGGGCGCTTGCTAAATGAAACTCATTAGCAGTGAGAAAATTCTACAGAGAATATCACTAAATTATACTGAATGCCAGTTTTGAGCACCTAAATGTACATAAGCACCTAGTCGAACATGTAGCATATAGCTATAGGTTATAGCTACAGGTTTACCATTGTCTAATTGTCTAATTGAGTTGAATTGGAATTCAACATGACAGCAAAAAGTAATTTATTAATGCTTTAAACAATGTTGAATTGTAATTAGATTAAAGAAGTCTGGTCAGGGGTTGTATTAAAATGTCAGGGGGACATATTTTTACACACTTGTTTTGTCTTTATGATGTAAACTATTTGTGTTGCTTTTTTACATTTAATCTGTACAGTTGATGTACTGAATGTAGTTAGTAGTTAATTAGTTATACAAAACCAAAAAACACACATTTAAAAAAATAAAATACCAAAGTGTCTGGTGTGGACTTCATGTGTGAAAAAGCAACTCAGGACAACACCCGAAACTGGTTCTCCAGGAGCTCTTATTTTCTGTCACTTGCCGCCACAGCATGATGTGTCACTCCAAACGTAAGATCATAACTATGAGATCATGCTATGTTCAACATACAAAATTATGATTTTCCATTACACAAATGAAATCTTAATAAATTGAAAGACACATAGTATCAATGTAGAAAAATAGAGCAAATGTATGTGAATAATTGTTGTGTTACTGGCAGAAGGTTGCTAGAGAGATATGAGCAGAATTTCTTGTGCATGTAACATAGCTAGTTTATGGCTAATTGGTCGAGAGACAGTGGTGCAGCTGCAGTGGAAAATATTGACAGGAAGTTGAAAAGTGCTGTTTATTGTTTTGGACATGATGGGAAAACAGGTTAGAGATTAAAGAAAGATGTCACAAGGAAAATAAATAGGGACCAATCTGAAAAATATAGTATTTCTCCTGAGCCATGGAAGAAAAATTGACTTTCCAAAATAAGTCCAAGAGCACACAGGATTCAGGGAAGACATCCAAGAAAGAACTTGGTAGAGGATACATATCATGACTTCACTATCTGATAGACACTACAGCATCCATAGACACACTCCACTGGTAACCCAGATGAACATTAAGATTTGTCTGAATCCTAGCACAAAACACCTAGGTGTAACTGGACTTCTGTTACATCTGCCAAACAAACATGAAAAAAAAATGGACATGCCAGTGTAATTGTGCCAGTGTAAATATGAATTCCACTCTCTTCTAAATTCTGTTCAACCGCACAAACTGGACTATGCAGCCAGACAATAGTTGTTTTTCAGACATGCACTGGAACCCTGAACTTCTCTAGACATTAACCAAGAGAGCTATATGTAAGAACACAAATGTTTGAGTCCAGACATTACCCTGACAGCTCCCTAGTGGTAATATCCGACTGAGCCCATACATAAATGAATGCAGCAACTTGCTGTCTGGAGAATTCAAAGCAAGCAAGTGGAAGTTCCCTTTCAGTTAATCTGCTCAACACAACACCAGAATTTATAGGAGATTAAATATCATGCTTTCTGGTGGTGTTCTCTCTTTCAGGAAATGGGGCATATATACATAACATAACATTGCTAATCATGTGATTGGTTCTGCTTTGAAAAATCTGGTATAATTTTTGTGTGACATCATGCCTCCCTGCATGTTCTATGCAGCGAAAATCCCATGCTGAGGACAAACAGACTATTTCCTGAAGTGAGAATGCTTCTAACACAGACAATCTCCTGTTGTGTGGTTGCTACATGTGTGAAAGAGCAACTCAGTCAACGCACCACCAGATTTTTCAGACATTGTTCGTAGTTCATATGTGACGTTTTTTATATGTGCAGTATAAAGGTATTTAATACTTTTTAATTATTGTTAATCGTAGAAAAAACTTTATTATTAAACTTTATGCATTCACTTAAAGTATGGCGAAATAACCCCTATCACGGCAGGTGTTTCTTGAAATAACACCATAATGGCGGAAAAATCATAGAACTGAGTGGTGTTATTTTGAGCAATAAAAACAACATGGTTAGTTTTAGGCACAAAATACTACATAGCTAGGTTCAGAATAAAGATTTTGGTTTGGATACATACTTCTTTTTTCTAACAGGATCATCATAAATATTTTCATAATAGCAAAGACATGGCTAACATTGTTGAATGGCTATGGTTAAAGCACACAACCTTTCACACTGGACGTGAAAGTTAGTCTTATGTGGGAACATGCAGGGTTTTGTAACCTAACCCTCCATGCTCACTTCCTCCCAGTATAAACTCTCTTACTCTAAATACCATGTCATTTAAATATCTGCTTTGTGCTTGTGTCAGGATTTCTATGATTGCAAACTTGGTATAGTTGCCTACCACAATATACACATTGCCACAAACAATATATGGACTTTTAATTTATAAGTGGGTGGTCTTAAAAAAATAAAAAAGGGAAAAGTACAAGGACAAAAAAAAAAAAGAGTGCGGTAGAAAGAAAAGGACAAAGTATGAAAAGGAGATAGAAAGAGAAGGTTTGGTAAAAGGGAAAATTTGTATTTAGGGAAAGAGCAGGAAAGGTGGTAAAGGAGCAATGAGATACCCAGAGATGAATCGATGAGATGAACAAAAGAGAGAAAAGTTATTACGGCTCAGCATGATCCTGATGGAAGAGCTATGATAGCTGAGGCAGATGGAGCTCCTCTCCCAAATGAACAAGTCTACTTGATGAGGAATGCAAAGTGAAATAGATGCTCCTCTGAGACTGCTGTTGTACAGCTGACACTGTCTGAACTTATTAATTTCTCTCAAGTATCATGTTTGGCAAGTTGATCACAGATACTCAACAAAATACTGCAGATCATTCAAGAGTGTCCATAAGTGTCTCCAACATACACAAGGTGTCGGAAATAGACATGGGTGCAGAAAAAAAAAAAAAAAAAATAGACATTCCTACACTTTGGTTTGGAGTTGTAAGCAACTTGTTTTTCATACAGCATACTAATTATTTCCTTATTGAACAAAACTTATGGCTATTTATTATATAATCAGGGATGTTTTCTTCCTTTCTTTTGTTGTAAATGAGAATGAGTATTTGATGGAATAGGACAGCCTTTACTTACTTTGCTTACTATATATATATATATATATATATATATATATATATATATATATATATATATATATATATATATATATATATATGTGCTCAGTGACAGCAGGAAATATTGGCCTTTTTCAAAAAGCAAAGGAATCATTTACACATTTAAGTTATACATTTATTTTTACATTGTTCAGTACATTAAACATTTACATTTGATATTTATGCTGCAGCTGACTCAATATGTTCCGTCAGCTGAAAGTGAAATCTCAGAAGCATTTGCCTGTCTGAGTTTGTCTGTTGCTGGTGATGCAACCAGGACTTTTAAAGTTCAGTATTTGTAATAATGATTTTGAGAGGTTGTGCTTTCAGTTGAGCTGAAGCTGATGTTGGTTTTCAATAGTAAAAGTAACAGTGTGAAAAATCATGAATATATGGAATTCATTGAAAGATGTTAAATGTACAGCAGAAAAGGGCTAAAAAAAAACAGAAACACTTACCACCTCCAAACTTTAAGTCTTTAAACATCTCTTGCCTTTCTGTCAGTTTGTTGGTGACAAAATCTAAATCTAATTTAATCCATTGTTCTTGCAGCTAAAGTAAATGACAAGATCAAAATTAAAATTGCATCAATGTTTCAAGCAATAAACAAGACCGTTTTCTTGACAGACACCAACAACAAATATTTGACCAAATGTCTGGGCAATGGGCTTGAAACTCCACATAAGCCTTAACGCCATTACTTATTCAGGAAGTTTATTGGTGTGTTAATAATTGATCACCTAATTAAGGGGAAGTTGGGGAGATATGGGGCTGAATGCCTCTTTACCAGTGGGCTTTTGGTAAGTGCATGGTTTGGTGGTGTGCGACAGAGAGGCGCCGATGAGAGTAACATCTGACCAGCGCGTAAAATTCCTTTTCAAATTGACCTGAGGACATGATACACTGAGGAGGAAAGTACAAATCAACGTTTCTATGCACTTACAATCAGCTGAGATTCTTTACAGTTTTAAAATCTGTGCTTCTACTCTTGTAGTTCATCTACTTGATAACTGTTTATTTAAAAAGTTGTTATTCTTTGTTTCTTTCAGAGGAAGAATTACTGTATTAAAAGATGTGGGATAAATTAGGTAGACTTGACCGAAAGGGTTTTGACACAGAAAATTTCAATTTTAGTTATGAAAGGACTGCGTCACAAAACACAGTGCATTGCAGCTTACTTTTAATGAATAATTCTCTGTTGTGGAGTACATGACTAATTTCAAAGCCCAAAAACAGCAATTTCCATACCATCATCAAATCCCTATCAAACCAAAGACAATATAACCTACTAACAATGATTTGCAGTTTAAAGAAAGCTTAACACATTTCTTTCTCTGTGGCACATATATTTTATAATAAACATAAATATGTAGCTCACTTGGTAGAGCTGTTGTGAATGCATCCCGGGATCCTTCTAGACGCATGTGGAGGTGACCCACATGTGTTCCCTTAGTTGTTGCAACTGTACAAACTAGTTCCCCCACAATTACAGCACCCATAGGGATTGACAATTATTCCTTATTATAAATAAGAATATTTATATAAATATTATTATTGGTTCAATCCTGCAACTCATCGAAGGTAGATTAACACAATAAAAAAAGTTTTTATGACAGTTGTCAGAAAAATGTACTCTCCTCCTTTCCTCACTAGTGAAATAAGCATCCTTTAAAATATCATATTTGAAGAAATGCATTTCAATAAATATGACCACATTGCCAAACCGAATGCGGACAGAGAGGATTTTACAAGGTCAGACAAAATGAGTGAGTAATCTTGCCAGTTGAAGTGGTAAGTGGTTCAATTTGACCTACAGTAGAGAAAGATAAAAATCTACTGTATCCGCTGTATTCAATACTCATAACAACAACAACAACAACAACAATAATAATAATTACTGAGGAGACTAAAATGTCTCAGTGATCAGGTTTAGAGGACATGCAGTTACAGCACAATTTTCCAAACATATGTAAGTAGTCAGAGGACATATACCCAGTTATTTAGCTTCATGTTTATTTATACTGTAAATCCATACTGAACTGGATGAGGAAAGTCTGGGATTTTCCAAACAGTGATGGTGGTATAAAAAAACATTCCCTCATTCTCTCTGCGGGTCTCATTTTTTTAGAGTGATGATTTCACTATCAGAGCCAATGGATTCTCCTAAAGAGGCCTTTTAAGAATGCTGTCTAATGCCAACCATTCATCATCTTGTCGGAAAACACACGCCAAGCCAGCAGATAGAAGTAGCATTTATCATTCCATTTATCAAACATGAACATAAATATCAGCCATTTGGACCACACTTTTTATTCTACATGGCTTACAGTAGGAGCATTTTATAAAATGAGGGGCTCCAGTGAGACTGAGATCTGCAATTTATTTGTTGTTGTTGTTTTGTTTTGTTTTCTTTTCTTTTGCGATTTATTTATGTATTTAGCATATACACAACCCCAAGGGGCACGCTGGCAATAAAAAGCAGTCTGATAATTCTCTGTCAAGTGGACCCATTGTGACACAAAATACATACACATAAATCTAAACCATTGCACAATTAAAAACAAATGTATACAATATGTAATTGAACCTTACCAAAACACAATGTTCTAGTTTTGTAAGATAATTTATAAAATAATGTCTCTCATTTTGAAACGTTTTTCTCTCCAAATCTTTCTGTACACAAAGCATAAATGCTAAGTTGGTTGAATGTAATAATCACCTGATACCTAATCTGTGTTTGCTTTTATTATAAAAAAATATTCAAAATCTGACCAAATCCCAACACTGGTACAGAAAGATTTCTGCTGCATTCAAGGTCCCTCCAAAAGAACAACCATGCCTGCAGCACTCCACCAATCAGGACTGTATAGTATAGTGGCCAGATGAACCCACTAATCAGTAAAAATTTGCCAAAATGCACCTGAAGGACTCTTAGACCATACAACACAAGATTTTCTAGTCTCATAAAACAAAGATTGAATGCTTTGGCCTAAATGCCAAGTGTCGTGGAGGAAACCAGGCACTGCTTACCAATACCATTCCTACAGTGAAGCATGGTGGCGGCAGCATCATGCTGTAGGGGTGTTTTTCAGTGGCAGGAACAGGGAGACTAGTCAGGATTGAGAGAAAGATGAATGCAGCAATGTACAGAGACATCCCTGATGAAAACTTGTTCCAGAGCCTCAGACTGGAGCAATGGTTCATTTTTTACCTGGACACCTAAGCACACAGTCAATATAAAGGAGTGACTACTTGGGGGCGGCTGTGGCTCAATAGGTAGAGCAGTTGACTGCCAATCGCAGGATTGGTGGTTTGATTCCCGGCTGCCACGTCACATGCCAAAGTGTCCTTGGGCAAGACACTGAACCCCTAGTTGCCCCCGATGAGTCAGGTCAGCTGCATAGCAGCTCCGCCATCGGTGTGTGAATGTGTGTGTGCTTGTGTGTGTGAATGGGTGAATGAGACGCAGTGTAAAGCGCGTTGAGTACCAGTTAGGTAGAAAAGCGCTATATAAGTGCAGACCATTTACCATTTACTACAGGAAAACTCTGTGAATGTCATTAAGTGACAGAGCCCAGACTTGGAACCCAATAGAACAGCTCTGGAGAGGTGTGCATTGACACTCCCCATCCAAGCTGATGGAGCTTGAGAGATACTGCAAAGACGAATGGTTGAAACCTCCTAAAAATACTTAAAAGACTGTAATTGGTGCTATTGGTGCCTTAACAAACTATTCATGAATGGCTGTGAATACTATTGTACATGTAATTTATTTTGTCTTTTATTTTTAATAAAATTGCAAAGATTAAAAAAACAAGTCAACTTGTCAAGTCAACAGCTTGACCAGCTGTCATTATGGGGTATTGTTTGTAGAATCTTTAAGAAAATTATGAATGAATGAATGAATTTATTTTGCAAGGCAGTAATATGTGAAAAAAGTTAAGCATGGCAAATACTTTCTGGATGCTGGATCTGTATATCTGAGTGACACTGACAAGGACCAAATCATTATTGCCAGATTAATGGCTCTGAGCATTACAAAAAGTGCAAGACTGAGGCCTTCTTGAATGGTGTATAATAGTGTAATGTTATAGCTCATCAATATATATCAAAGCACCAATAATTATTGGAAATATTAGGTTGTATATTTGGAGTCTTTCTAGCTCACACTATCCTCAAGTTTCTACACACAGAGCTGAAATAAAAGTAGGCCAACTGTCAGCCAGAGGCAGCTGAATGCAATATTTAAAAAGAAAATTTTTGTTAATAACAAAAGATGAAATGAAAAAGCACCTCAACCCCATCAGATTTGTAATGTTGCTGCTAGGCTTGGAATTTTTGATAATTGGAAGGAGGAGGACCACATACAGGCTTGCTCTTCTGTTTTATTCAGACAACATAATATTGAATCAAAGTTGAAATGTTGGGCTTCGATTCAACATTATGTTGTTTAAACAGAAGAGAAGAAAGGATCAAGTGTGTGTGGTCCTCCTTCAAAAACAACAAAAGATGCCATATAAGAATACAAAAGCCCTTAGCATTTATAAACTAAACATACAATAAGTGAGGTTGCCCCACATTTGCATAAAATAAAACTGGGGTAGAAATCTGGGACATTGTAGATGTTTACACCCCCATCCCCCACCCCCCCAAAAAAGAAAAAAAAAACACATACAAAAAGACTTTAGAGTGCATCAACAATAATAATTTCTACAGAAACTTCCATCCTATCAACTTTTACAGACTTGCATTTGAGGATAAAAGGGCCAGTAGGAGCCTCACATCAGTCTAACACTATTTAAACCCCTTCTGTGCATCTCTTATTAGACAATCAAGATACAGAATTCAATAATAGGAAGCATAAAAGTATAATACAGAACCATTGTGAGAGAAAAAGACTCATGGGAAAGTTACTTAAATAGTTTGTTTAGTTAGTCAGGTTTGAGTGCAGTTCAGTCAGAAGGAAAAAAAGAAAAAAGAATTTGTGGTGAAATCCCAGCACAGTAAAATAGATCTATAATAGTGCAATGAGGTACATTAAGAAAACACCAGAGGTCCCATAGCACACATACTTCCTCAGTTTTGTTTGTTTAGCCTTTATTATTTTCACTTATTTAATTGGTTAGTAAGTGAATGTCATAAAACCATAAGGGTATTTTTAAATGTCAACATGCTGAACTAACAGATTGATTTCTACTTGTTTTCCAGTGCAGAAGCATGAATCTTAGGATCACCTAAGATATTTTATTGTTTTCCAAGGAAACACACATGAAATTAGTCTAAATAGGAAATATGGCAAAAGAATAGGTAATGCTGACATTGTCGTTGTCAACTGTGTTCCTTAAATTTTGCCTTTATCAAAAAGAAACACCTTTTGCAGCAATTAGCCAATTAGCTTTCCTTCTTCAAGGACCCTTTCACTTTTTACAAATCTCCTATCTTACCACCTCCAAAGCACCCCCAGACCATCATGCTGCCTCCACCATGCTTGATTAAATGTATTAAGCACTGTAGCTAGCATCTTTTCATTTGTTCTGCATCTCATACATTTTTTTCTGTGTAATCAGAAGACTTTGGACTCATCAGTAGACAAGATCTTCTTGCAGTGTTTTGTTTTTATTGGGCAGTCTGAGATTCTTTTTCTTGGCAATTCTGCCAGTGTCAAGCATTAAATGCTGACACTGGTGTTTGATGTGTACTATCTAGTGCAACTGCCAGTTGTGGACCTGTGAGGTTGGTGTGGTCTTTAATGAAAGAAACCCGTCAGCCAATAGCCATGTGAAAGACTACATGGTCAAGTTGAAGTTCTTTGGTGTGATAAGACAAAAATGGTGCTTTTTGGCCATCAGACAAGATGCCATGTTTTGCGCACACCATCACCACAAACACACTGTCCCCACTGTAAAACACGATGGTGGCAGCATCATGCTGTGGGGATGCTTTTCGGCAGCTGGATCTGGAAGGCTTGTTAAGGTAGAGGGTAAGATGAATGTGACAATCTTATTCAGTCAGCAAGACAACTAGGGCTTGGGAGAAAATTTCCAGCAAGACAATGGAGGAGAAGGATACAACGAAAGCTACACAGAAATGGTTTACTGACAACAAGGTGATTGTTCTGGCGAGGCTGAGTCAAAGCCCAAACCTCAATCTGTGATGTACACACATCCCAGACCTAGATGCTCGATAAGAATGTGATATGTGAGTAACAGAGCTCCAAACCTAATGTGGGCAGCCACTGGGAGCCAGCGCAAAAATATGAAAAGTTGTTTTTGTTTTTGTTACACTGTTTCATCATAAAAAATTAGGCATGCAGAAGATATTTATTTTAATGCATATTCTGGTAGTCTCGTTGGTAGAATGTAACAGAAGACAAGATATGATGGCAAGTGCCTGTCCAACAATTCTAATTACATATTCAGAAAGATAAGATCAGAAATAAGTGATCTCCTGAATCCTGGCAGACTTTGTGTGGAATCACAATCATTGAAGAAGTTGTCACTGATGTTATGTATGAAATGTTTGGCTGGGAAAGTCAGAATGTCTAGAGATAGAGTTACATGTGCCTCTCTCTCTCTCTTACTTTCGGTGTGTGTGTGTGTTTGTGTGTGTGTGAGGAGATATCAGACAAAAAGGCAGAATGAGAGAGACCATCATAGGTGGATTCTTCTAAAATTCTAAAATGATGCACAAAGTAATGTGAGTAGAAAATAGCCCAGGGAGGTGAGGGGGGACTCCACTATGTTATAAGTTTTTGAATGCATATACAAAAATCTTTGTAATAATACAGGTGTGTAAAATTGGTATTAGCCATTACATCATCAGTTGTTATTAGTGTTAAACGTCAAATTCAACTGGGGACTTTTGTTTCTACTACAGTTATTGAGCTGTTGCTAAGCAAACATGATAGGGTTGCAAGTAGTCTGTAGTCTGTCTACATCATATTATTTCCTATACAGTGTGGACATACATACATACACACATGATGTTACTATTCAATAGAATGCCAAAACTGATCAAAGCTGTTGAGAATTTGGTATGTTAATACAATCTTAACTAATCAGCCATAGCAATATATTTGTTCCATATCTTGAACAAGGCAAAATAAATGCATTCATTAATAAAAGAAACCAAAAAAGAATGGTTCATTGTACTGTAGTAGAAAAACAACAACACTCTTAAATTAATCAATCAGTGCAAACTGAATAGGTTAATTATCCAATATGCTTGATTAATTATTTTGATTAGAGAACAGAATGAGCAAGGAGTGGCATGGTGAGACGTATGAGCTTTCCAGCGTGAGCAGCAACATATCAATCAATACTCATAGTATAGGTTAATAGCTGCACTAATTGCCTGGCAATGGTAGATGGATGATGTAAAAGAACATGACAAACAGATGAGAACATGACAATAAAAGAAATGAGTCATAACATTCAAATATGTAACAAATCAAAATTGTAAATGATATACAGTAGCAAGAAAAGTGTGTGAACCCTTTGGGATTACGTGGAGTTTTGCATGAATTGGTCATATAATGTGCTCTGATCTTCATCTAACTCACAACAATACAAAACACAGTCTGTTGAAAATAATAGTACACAAACATTATATGTTTTCATGTTTTTATTGAATATAACATGTAAACATTCACAGTGCAGGGTGGAAAAAATATGTGAACCCCTAGCTTAATGACATCTCCAAGAGCTAATTGGAGCCACGAGTGAGCCAACCTTGAGTCCAATCAGTGTGATGATATTTGATGTGTTGCTGAAAGCTGCCCTGCCCTTTAAAACCACACACCAGTTTTGGGTTTACTGTTGCAGCACTGTTGCTACTCTCCCTAGGCGTGGTCTTCCTGTAAAGATGACTGCAAGAGCACAGTGCAGAATGCTCAATGAGGTAAAGAAGCATCCTAGAGTGTCAGGTAAAGACTTACAGAAATCTCTGGCACATGCTAACATTTTTGTTGACACATCTACAATAAGGAAAACATTAAACAAGAATGGAGTACATGGGAGGACACCACGGAGGAAGCCATTGCTGCCAAAAAAAAAATATTGCAGCACATTTGAAGTTTGCAAAAGAGCACCTGGATGTTCCATGGCACTACTGGCAAAAATTCTGTGGACAGATGAACCAAAATTGAGTTTGGAAAAAACACACAACACTATGTGTGGAGAAAAAAAGGCACAGCACACCAACATCAAAACCTCATCCCAGCTGTAAAACATGGCGGAGGGAGCATCATGGTTTGGGGCTGCTTTGCTGCCTCAGGGCCTGGACAGATTGTTGTCATTGATGGAAAAATGCATTCCAGAGTTTATCAAGACATTTTGCAGGAAAATGTAAGACCATCTGTCCGCCAACTGAAGCTCCACAGAGGATGGGTGATGCAACAGGACAATAATCCAAAGCATACAAGTAATTCAACAAAAGAATAGCTTCAACAGAACAAAATACACCTTCTGGAGTAGCCCAGTCAGAGTCCTGACCTTAACCCGACCTAAAGAGAGCCATTCACAACAGACATCCCAAGAATATTGCTACACTGAAACAGTTTTGTGAAGAGGAGTGGTCCAAAATTACTCCAGATCATTGTGCAGGTCTGATCTACAAGTACAGGAAACATTTGGTTGAGGTTATTGCTGCCAAAGAAGGGTCAACCAGTTATTAAATCCAAAGGTTCACATATTTTTTCCACCCTGCACTGTGAATGTTTACATGTTATGTTCAATAAAAACATGAAAACATCTAATGTTTGTGTACTATTATTTTCAGCAGACTGTGTTTTTGTATTGTTGTGAGTTAGATGAAGATCGGAACACATTTTATGACCAATTTATGCAAAACTCCACGTAATCCCAAAGGGTTCACACACTTTTTCTTGCCACTGTATGTATATCTACCAGAAGTATAGAATAAGTAAACATGTTTAGTAACAAGTAACTTCTTATTTTAGTTCCAGTGCTTTAGGAGAGGATTGTGTCTATAAAATGTTTAAACAAATTCAATCTTGTACTCCAACATCCGGTTAATGTGTTTATAGCATTACTAAAAATTTGTTTGGATATTTTTACGTACTAGTGATTAGGTCAAGGTTAGATAAATACTGTTAGTGGTTAAATTTAACACATTTAAGAAGTTGACAAACCAAGACAGCATCATTTAAAATGCAAAACATACACATGGTATGTACCATATAAAACGTTTCATTAGTTTTTAAGTACGAATATATTTTCTGCAGGATGTTTCAATAATAAAGAAAAGTGTAGACAGATAGATCGTTCAATGGACTGATTGATAGATGGCTGTGAACTTTTTGATGCCAAATGAATGCCTGGCCTAGTGAAAGGTCAGGGAGAGATGGATGATAATGATTTTTTAATGATGGTTGTGAAAGGCGTCCCTTTTGCTTCTCATGTGAAGTGCTCTGAAGGAGAGAAAGAGTAGAGTGAGAGAAAGCAAGAAAGACAAGAGCCTGACAAGCACAATTGGCCTACCCCTTGAATTCAGCAGATGAACAGTTTGACCTTACATGGCCTTTCCCCTCCATTCTGTTCACTTTTTAACTCATCATATTGTGTGACGTAACAACTTGAAAAATGGTTATACAACAGTTTAATGAAACATCTTTTACTTTTCTTCCATTTTAGTTATAAAGTTTGGGTTAAAAGCACAGCAGTGTGCTTAGATGTAACAAATGTTGAAAAAGGTCAGTTTTCAAAGAGCTGGCTCAGTTTGAGAGACAGTTTCTCAGCAGGTTTCCTGTTCAGCAATGGCAAAAGGACAGACGAAATAAAATAAGGGTATTTACAAAGAGTAAGACAGGAAGGAATCTAAATTAGCAAGGGAGAAATCAGTAAATGAAAGATTAGTAGAGATGGAAGAGAGGATCAGGATTTCATAGTTAATTAGTTGTGTTCACATCAGATGTTATTAATAGCAAATATTTTCAAGTATCTTACATAGTGATCTCTTTTAATAAAAGATTGTAATTAGTAAAAAGTGTGTATGAATCAATCATTCACATTACTGTGCATAAATGATAAAGTGGAATTACTATTATGTACTACTTTAATTCAAATTGTTCAGCCTCAAAAAAATAATATTACTATTTCATTAAAGATGAGACAAGCCATGTCCTAGCATCATTTATGAATGAACTCAATATATCATAAAGCTGTAAATCATGAATTTAGGCCCTGCTACATTAGGTTAGGTACAAAGTTAAAAAAAATACATTAAGGCAGGTGGTAACTTAGGGCATCTATGCCCTGCACACTTTGTGCAAATGGCTGAATTGTTTTAGATGTTGTCATTGTTTCATTAGACATTATCAGTTATCATTATTCCCAAAATTCTAATCAACCACATCATCCATCATCATCACACTCCATCGCCATCGTCTCAAGCACAGTGTGTGCTTTCTACAAGAGTTGAGCTCCTGACATAATTTCTGTCTCCTCAAGTATCACAATGTTGGGGTGGTCCCACCTTTGTCTTGAGCATCACTTTCTCATCAATCAAATGTTAAATGCATTTAATTCTTATTTGACTTTGACTAGAACTGTACTACATCACATTTCAAGAAATATTGATTAGGAGGTCAGATGCTGAGACAGTGAGGGGACTACAAGATAAAGACTAAAGATTTTCTGCAGTAATACAGAAATTAAAACACCTCTGACAATGGAAACAAAAGAAACACTCCAGATCTGTATCTGTTGCAGATACACTGGCATTATAATCTCTCACAACTGTGTGTTGTATTGTTGGCTATATTGAGGAAATCAAGAACACACTACCCTGAACTGACAAGTGCTTCTTTACACTGTTCCAGACAGGAGCAGTGACATAACAGTATGCCCATTACTGGACATTGCTCCACAGTTTGATCTACAGATCTTCAAACTAATTGCTTCCCTTTGAATTCAGATCATTTTCAGATTTGATTCTTTTCAGATTTTTGACCGTGTTTAATTGCAGGACAGACACAGCAGGAAAAAGGCAGCAGAATTTTAAAAACACTAAATGTTTCTGTTTGATATGGATTTCTTTCCTACTCATCATTTTCTAAAATGGAACAACAGAGCAGACTTGTGTATAACATTTCATAGCAATAAAAGGTAATGTTCATGAAAGTTATGTTTAATGGCCAGCATTCAGCATTTCAAATACAGTTGTTTCATAGTCATTGGAGCACATATTGATTTGTTGTGTTTGCAATTGCACATGCATACCTCTGATCTTGTGTCTCTCTGTGAGTTCCAGTGGAGTTTCCCAATAACTGGAGTCCTATAGCTCAATTTCATCACAGTGGGGAGTACCCCCACTTTAATCAGAGCAATCTGTAAGCAAAACAAAAACACATTTCAGCTTAAATTTTTTTTTTATCAAACTCAACCAATCTTGTACTTAGTTATGGTGCATGTTTAACCTCTGCAGAAGTAACAGAGGACACAGTCTTATACAGGAACAGTAATATCAAATGTACACTGGAGGGCTGTTTGCATGCTATTAAACTGTTATGAGTGATATTGTTTAAGATTTTCTAGATGTGTTCACAATATCAAAACTTTATTTTGCCCTTTGGTTTTGAGTCATTTGGACTTGAAGAATGAGGAAAATAATGTCAGTGAAGATTGTCCAGGTGAAGTTATCTGGAAGTTGTGTCAGACTGGACAGGTGGCAGGCTGGAAATAGAGGTTTACCGGAAACCCATCCACACTGACCAGTACCTTTTGGTTGACTCACATCATCCACCACAACACAAAGTAGGAGTCATCAGGACCATGAACCATAGAGCGAAAAACATCCCTGCCTCCACAGAAGCCCAACTGAAAGAAGACATGCATCTCAAGACAGCTCTCAAGACCTATGGATACCCCAAGTAGGCCTTTAACAAGGCAGAATCCTCCTCCAGAAAAAAGAACAATGGAACAGCCAGAGTCCCAGGTCCAATGCAAAAACCTGGTCACCCCTTACATGTCTGGTGTTTTCGAAGAAGCTGAAAAGGATTTTTAGAAAACACAGCATACCTGTCTATTTCAAACCTGCAAACACACTCAGACAAAGTCTTGTCCACCCCAAAGACTGGACTCCAAAAAACAAGATGAGCAATATAGCGTATAAGGTCCAGTGCAGTGAACAATGCTCTGAGTTGTACAATGGAGAAACCAAACAACTGCTACACAGAAGGATGACAGAGCACAGCAGGAGTAACTCCTCAGGACCTGAATCAGCTGTGTACCCTTATCCTAAGGATAACAAAGGTTCACATATTGGACAGAGATTGGTTTGAGAGAGGGATGAGGGAAGCCTTGCAAATCAACACCCCCTTACTCAACAGAGGTGGAGGATTTAGACACAACCTTTATTTATCATGGTGCCCTTTAGTCCATCAACATTTACATTTAGTCATTTGGCAGGCGCTTTTCTACAGAGCGACTTACAAGGGTAGGCAGGGTAAGCCTAAGGAGGTCTTGCTTAAGGACCCCTACTGGGGGTAGGCCACTTCTGGGATTTGTACCCTGGGAGTTTCCCACATGGAAGGTGGTGATCTTACCACTACACTAAACTAACCAGCCAATTACAACTATTACATCCTTCACAACATCCCCTTTCATGTTTTACCTAATAAGCCTATTAAAGCCAGGAGTGGAGTGAAACCAAACCTGGAGCCTAACTTTGTGGGCTCTAACCAATTATCTTCAGACTGTAGAAGCTACTTGGACCTAACGAAAAAAAAGTCCAGTTGCCATGGCTCAACTCCTAGATAGGGCAGAATAATAGCTAAAGGGGAATTAATCCTGCATGTTGTGATTACACTGGTCACAAAACATAAAAAAAAAATCTGAAGCCTTGCTCAGTCCCCTCTAGAGCAGATAATGATCTTTACACCCAATAAAATAAAGATTTTGAACACTTTATAGTATATTAAGTAAAATTCACATTAATCTGCTTACTCAAATGCATATAAGGTACATAGGTGGACACACCTGTGATGGTGTGATGGCCACACATGCTGCCAGACATATTTGCCAGAGTTGTTCTAATAACTCCCAATGCTAGTTGCTAGTTGGCCCAATAACAGAATTGTTAAATACTAATCATTACCTTAGTATTATTTGTGTTTAGTTGAAAAACTGTAGTGCCACAAGTCAATACTAGCACTTGCATTACATATATATCGACCTGGGAGTGGGGATCATTAACATTATTTTCTAGAGCCCATAAATATGCATACTAAAGTCCACAGCAACTTGGATAGAAGTGTTGAGCCATCAAAGTGGAAACATTTTGGACTCCAGAGATCCAGTATTTGTATCCCTGAAGTTGTTTTTAACCATCCTTTTCTTGCGGCACTATTTAAAAAAAAGATATGTGGGGATCAAGAGAGATTATATGGCATTACAAAATAGTGTAAGTGCATTAGCCGGCTGATAATTACATGCACATTAATTGCTTGTTGTTAGCTAATAATTTTCTAATACTTGCCTTGTGATTACACAGTATTTTAATGTTTGTGTGAGCTTCTAGTTGTGTCTGCTTGGAATGCAGCAACTTACACTTGATGAAAGTTTTACTTTTTCATTTGTACTTGTATTTACTTTTAGCAGTTTCAATTCTGCATTTTAATCAATGAGTGTCACTTTTTTTTGAGAAGCTACTGTAGTACACAGGCATCATTCGCCCATGTTTACAAGCAGCCATTTGCTGCAAGCTCTAAGCAATCCCCACCACTGTCATTGGTCAAGGATTATACTGGGTGGGGATTAGAAATATTATTGGTCCAGTTGCTGAATTCAGGGACACCGTATTGGTGGTGTGTGAGTGTGTGCTTATGTATGCGAGCGATGCGTGAGAAGCACTGTAAAAGGGCTATGAGTACTAACAAGGTAGAAAAGCGCTATATGTGTAAATAAACCTCAACCACAAATGTGTTTTCCAGGAAGCGTAATCAGTTACTGGACTCTCTGATTATTTGAATGAATATTCTTTACAGAAATTAGGTCACAAAGACAGGGTTGGGGTGAATGGATTTTGAATCCACAATCCCATGTGTCTATTAGTATTTTTGTCTTTATTAAGCTCAGTGTTAATTTTGACAGGATTTTTTTGTTTATTTTGGTCATAGTCATTTTATCGTTTAATCCTAATTATGTCCAATTTTGTCACATTTAATTATCATCCTATAATTTAGAACACAGCTGACCGACAGCAACTGGATATGAGACAACATGATTGGAGCGCAATTGGTTATCTTTGTGTCACTTTGCCTTACATGTGTAACTTACTGCATAAGTGCACATCTGTCATCTGTCCGGGATAGTATCATCAGGCAAGTTATTCTGCTGAGTCATAATTACTGGATAAACAGCTACAGAGTGGATGAGTTTTAAAGTGAATGATTTCGACGATCAGCTAAAATGGTAACAAAAAGCAACATTATTGTAATTTAAATTTAATGCTGACCATGACAACAACACAGCATCACAGAGTTCACAAACTAAACATTAAAATATCCAGGTAGTGTTAATATTGTGGCTGATTGATGTATGTTTTTGACTAAAGTTAACACAGAGTACTGGTATGCAGTTTAGAAAAAAATGGACCGGTGTGCAAGATGAGAAAAAATGCATAGAATTTGCCCGTTCAAATGGATCCATGTAAATAAATGGTTAAACAAGAAAACAACCTTTAATGCTTTGACACACAATTTTCATTATAATACTTTTTAAATGATTGCTATCATTACAATGAAGCCACTCCAAAAACTATTATCTAAAATTTATAAAAAAAAACAAACAAAAAAACTACACTGATTGAGATAGACCACAGTCTGTAACATGATTTAGCCCCTCAACAAAACTGTAACAAACTGTAATTGTGCCATAGTCACAAAATGAATATTTTGGCTTCTATTCATTCATCAATGTTGTTATCAACGCATTTGCAAGTTTTCATTTCTATAACTTAAAAATAATAGAAAACATAATAATAATAATTTTTGCAATTACTACAAAACTATTCGCAACAAAGCAACTTGATGGTTGCCATAATTTCTAGGAGACAGCGGTGAATACCAACATAGCTGAATTAGGCCATCCAAAAAACAAGGTTCAAAACAAATCAGAACAAGGCAGGAAGCAGATATTTATGCAGTTAACTTTAGCTATTACAATCCAACTGCCACCACCGGCCGATTCTGCAAAACCATGCATTCAATTCAATATTATTTTGAGCACTCACACTTTCTAAAAACTTACTCTTGAGCTCGGCAACTACAAAAGAGCTGTGGCTAGAAAACTCAACCACCCATAGGACATATTAGTACCGGATCTTTATTTACATTAGTTTGTCTTTTATTATGTGTTGTTGGAAGTTGTGGTATAGGGTGAAATCAACTTTTAATTTCCTTTTATTTCTAACTTACCATTTTTTTTATTACTGTAATATTAAAAACAACCAAATGTAAAATTTAGTCTACACGTTCTGTTATATGATTTAAGCAACAAAATCATCATTGACCACAAACGACAAAACAAAAACCAAAAGCAAAAAAGAGAGAAATAAAGGAAAAAGAGAAACAAAAACAAACAAACAAACAAACATGTTGATATTGTATGTCTCACTTTTACATCCTCGATGAAGAGCATATAATAATACAAAAGGCTGTTGTCATTGTCATGGGCAATAAAAAAACTTTTGGGGTATTTTAGTGGAGTGCATCTGTTTTACTTGACAGGAAAGGTACCTACGTGTACTGTCTAAAGTAGGAGACTGTACAATGTGCTGTACACAGGTTTACCCACACAAAGAAACTGGCTGAATAGTTTTTGAGATACTACAAATTAATTTTGGGCATGTTATTCTATCTGACACTGGAAGTTTCACAAGAATTGTCAAATGGGAAGAGTTTTTACCCCCATGTGTTAAGAGAGTTCCTGTTTCCTCCAGTATGTGCAGAAACATGCACACATATACACACACATGGCTCAGTGGTCTAAGTATATAATTGAAGGTGACACAAATATGGGCAACTGGCACATCAACAACTTTTAACAGCTCCTTGATCAGTGGCAGCTAATGGCAGACACACATACATAAATTAAAGAGATCACTTGTCTAGGGCATTATAAAACATTAGAGCACACACTATTGACTGAACACAGAGGGCTTTATTGAAAAAAGAGAGAGAGCTGTCAGTCCAACCTGGAGAGAAACAATAGCAGTGAGGCAGAAACATTCCAGATGTCACCTGTGTGTATGTGTGCGTGTGTGTCGGAAAGGACAGGCAGGAGGGTGAGATCTCGTTTGGCCCACTCTGCACTCAAAACCCCTTTTGGGACTCCCTCCACTACAAACACAAACACACACACACACACTCAGAGACACTTCACTTCACTCTTCTGGGTCACTGGCAGGTCTTACACATCGTGCTCTTATCAATTCTGCGCGTGTGGGTGTTTATGTCGGGCCAATAGTGTGACGACTGTTTTCAGCGATGTCATGACTGTTTTCAGTTGTTTACCAGGACATTTTGGCAAAGTGATGACACTTTGTCACAACTCTACAAATACCTTTGAAGGTTAAAAACTCGTTTTGTTTTAGCTTTAATTTTAGTAGCTTTAATTTTGCCATTTTACTGCCATGGTGGAAAACTGCTTGCAGCCAAAGATGAACATGTCGAATGCACTGATTTCTACTGAAGATTAACTGTCTGTATATTTCTGACACATCCTAATAATAACTGAGAAAAATGAGAGTCAAAAAGGTGTAGTTTCTTAAAACCATATTTTTTTTAAAACTACAATCATCCAAGAAAGACAGCTACTCTAAGAAGTCAAACCAGCAATTGGTGTCATATGCCAGTGCCTATTTAAAAGCAGCTCTTTTGAAATTGAATGTTTTTCAATCGCATGATCCAAGTCCAGCATCAGATCAAAACACATGCAGGTACATGTTCATTAAAAAGGTGCACAGCAACAGGCAAAAATTGTG
The DNA here is from genome assembly GCF_900324465.2 of Anabas testudineus. Classification (NCBI taxonomy): domain Eukaryota; kingdom Metazoa; phylum Chordata; class Actinopteri; order Anabantiformes; family Anabantidae; genus Anabas; species Anabas testudineus. The sequence continues at coordinate 26,710,453 of NC_046610.1, forward strand.
ATTCACTGAGGCAGGCAGAATCAACAGGAAATATGTTTGAAAAGAGACCTGCAGGGTTACAACCTTGGCAACATAACTACTGTAATGTATTTCACATTTATAAAAATATTTTCAGATTAATTAAAAAAAGTGAAGCTAAAATACCTATTCAAAGTCAAGGCAAGTGAGTGGAGACACATGCATGTGTGATGGTTTTGGACAGAGATCTCAGTACAGTGAACCTTGAAAACATGTTTTGATTTTTCGTTGGCAAAATGTATCATCAACATTAAAAAAATATTATTACACATGTAATTGTGATGTGATGATATGCTCTGTGGTTTCTTTGGAAATCCACCAGCCAGAGAAACGAGACAGAAATTTTTAAAAAGACAACCCTAGAAAAGAACTGCATTGGAGGTAAGAGTGGTGACAGTTTGTTTGACGACAAGGAATCTAGATTGCAGACAAGGAGAAGAACAAGGTCCGGCTTGTGACTGTGCTTACTTGCTCGTAAATCCAACTGTGACAGAAACTGGACATGCAGAACAAGCCCATCACCTATTGAATCTCTGAATAAAGGATGTCACGCGTCTGCCAAGAGAATTCTTTCATCCTGCAGGAACTGCTGTCATACTGTCGCCACACGAGGCAGGGCATTATTGTGCCCCAGGAGGAACCTAGGACCCACTGCACCAGCCAGGCCTGACAATGGGTCCAAGGATTTTAATACTCATTGGCACTCACTGTGCTGTTGTCTTCCCTGTAGAGGTCTTTGCATCCCTCCATGGATATATCTCCCCAGAACATCACTGACCCACCACCAAACTGTATGGGAGCCTTAAGCTATCAAGCTCCTCTCCTGCGAAACCAGCTCACCGTTCAGGTTTGAGAAACAGACACCTTCTCTACATTTTAAATTAGGCTTAAAACTTTACTTTTTTAAAAAGCTGAGGGAAATCTACTGATACACTGATACACGGCTCCTCTCCTTTCTTCTCTTCTCTATCCATTTAAAGGCTACCATTGTGTCATTAATTGTCTTTTCTCTTTCCCATAGTTGCGTTTTCTCCTCTCTGTCTCCTTCTCTCTGTAGTACTCTGGAGGTATACTTGGCCCCAGAGCTGTTTATCTCCAAAGTGCAGTTACTGGCCCTACTAACTTGCCAAGTGTTTTTGCAGCTCTTTGTTGTTTTTTTTTTGGTTGCCTTTGTTGTTCTTTTCTTTCTCCTCTTTTCACTCACCCCAACCGGTCAAGGCTTTATTGTGTAAGGTCTGAAACCTTACACAATAAAGTGCCTTGAGATTATGTTTTTGATTCAGTGCCATACCAATAAAATTTAATTTAATTCACTTTAAATTAAAAACTGATCATTTCATATATTTGTTGTCATTCCACCTTGGAGTATTATTATTGACCCTTTTTTATTCATTTCATCACATATTTTATGTATATATTGAGTTTCTTTGTATTGATGTTATTTTGTAGTTGTGTTGATTTTTTGTGCTTGTGGCTCGTTTTCTTTCTGTCTGATTTGAGAGTATCTGTAACAAGGCAAAACTATTTCATTCTACTATTTAATCCTTTTGGGAGTTTTTTGAATCTTTGAATCTTAATCTTGAATCTTACAGGCAGCATAACACTTCAACAGCTTCTCCAGACCCTTTGACAGGAGGGGAGGAACTCACTGTTGCCCCTCTAGTGCACCTGTTGTTAATTTTATTAACACCAAAGTGATTCACTCAATATTTAAAGAAGTTTAATTGCCTTGATGATATATTCTGATTGAATACCATTCATTCATTTCTTTTTTAGCTGTGCACAACAATGCCTCCCTAATCCTACCCAGTCTACCAAGTGCATTGTTTCAAATTTCTCCCCAATTCTACCTCTACCTCTGCCCACTCATTTATCTGTAGCTTGGCCCATTCCAATCAGCCATACCACTCTAGAAATGCACTTACCCTTTTTTCAAAATTTCTGGTTTTGTAGAAACCAGTCCATGCATGGTCGATTCAAAATGTATGCTCAATTTTCGAGTCTCAAGTAGCTTCACTTCTAAATTGGTCATTTGCACACATTTTCAGACTTGCAGCTTTCTATGATCAGGAGAATTGTAAAGATGGTTTGCTGCACAAATTACACCAGTAATGCATTATAAACATGACCTAAGGTTATTGTTTCTGTCTTCCATAAAATATTGACTTGTATTCTGGAACTAAGACTGAAGGTTGTAAATGTGATTAGACCTGATCTGATGGGTTTATAATGCTGAAGAAGCAAGCAAAAATGTATATACAACAGTAACAAATATTTTTCAATATTCAACATTTAATCACCAAGTGGATAAAAACTGGGATTAGACTGTCGAGTCCATTATTGTTCATCCCTGATTTTATGGATGGTTTAAATAGAAATGGAAATATTTAAGGTTTTGTCGTCAAGTGGAACAACTATAGCCTACTGTAATAATGATCCTTGGTGAGTAGCTGTCTGAATCTTAGGATACATTTAAATTACTGAACAAAGAAAGGGGTTAGGTACTTTATGATAATAATGTAATTAATATCCCCATTCACCGTAAAAAAAAACATAAAGTAATAAAGAAAAAACGAGAACTGATCTTTTTTTATATTAATCTTAAGAATAAACTAATATACTCCCCTCCACCCTTACTATTTTGCTGTTCAAGTTCCAATCAATTCAATTAATTATTTAACTGTCTACTAATTACACATAAAACACTGGGGTTGATATTGTGCAGCTTGTGTTTGAGTACCACACATCGGAAAATGAGACAACAAGAAGTGGTACATGTTACTTCTGTGAACACAATCAATTTTCTTTGAACGCAATGCATTTGTTTTTTGGGGGTTAGTAATGATTAAAACAATTTGATTTGTTGTTGCAAAACAAAAGGACTAAGAGAAGTTATGCTACCACAGACAACAGTCTTCTGAAGTCTGCCAAGAGCATGTAGAACACCAACATTACAGATGCAAAGCTGTACTGTACAGCATGTGGAAGTGATTTGCTCGTTTGACAAAAGTGCCATTGCAAAAAATGTTCACCCACTGATAAGTTATAATGAAAAAAAAACAAGTTGAGCAAATTCATTAATTAGCTTCATGTACTGTTAATAAACCTCAACCCAAAGAAAGTTGGCCTTAATACGCATTACCCTCTTAGAAAGCTACAAAGGATACTGATGCTAAATGTTTGATTGTTTAAGATCAGTTTTCAGTTGCTCAGACCTTGAGCAACCTTGAGCACTTGTCTGGCTCAAATCCAGACAAGTGTTGTAAGTGTTGCAAATATGCATTATCACCTTTTGTGCCAAGCATCAGTCGAGTTCTTCTGTTCAGTTCCTGGGAAAGAAAGGTTAAAGTTGAAGGAAAGAATGATCTAATTAAGTTACTATATTGATCTATATGTTCTTAACATTAATATTAGAAGTGAAAGTTTCTACCTTTTTAAACACTGCAATAATGTTTTAGACTTACCTGACTCACAATCACATGGCTTCTCTTCAGAGTTTTTGCAGCTACTGCACAAACTTGATTAAGTTTGTGCAGTAGCTGCAAAAACTCTGGCCTTGAAGTTGAGTGTTTACAATTCACATGTTTATAGGACTTTTTTATAATTTTTGAAAAATCTACATTTTAATAAAAAACTGTTTTGAAGATGATGAATGTTGAAAGATGTTGAGTTCTCAAATCAAATAAACAAATAACTCTGTGTGGTCACTGTGTGTCCTTCTGACCAGAAATGATTAATTGATCTAATTTGCGAGGAATGTGTCACACAAAACAAACAAACAGAGATGTATAATGTACTCAAACTCAATACTCAGGTAAATGTGCACATACTTGCCAAGACAATTACTCCATGAGCTCCTTTAATTTTTCTACTGAAGTAAAAGTAATAAAGTAAAAACTCTAAATGTTATTTAAAGTAAAAAATGATTTTTAAGTCTATTCTAAATTTGTTTGACAAATTCTCTAAGGTAAAAATTCTGACTACAATGTGTTGTTACCTACAGACCAGCAGCAAAAACAGAAACACACAACACTTTAATGAAGCTGTGAGCAACAGCAGCACAAGTGCTGTTACTAGAGTGGCCTTGAAAACGAGATGCTCTTTTAACTAACAAGGGCGGTTCTCCTGTATGCTTGCAACGGCCTGGAGATACTACTGAGCAGGAAAGGAAATAGGCCCCCGACCATTCCTCCACGTCCCTGTGCTCTCTGCTCTCGTCTGCCTTGACACGAGGACTGTCCAAAACGAGGCAGGTTGTGCAGCATTCTGTATCACAAGCATCTGTCATCCACACCCTATCCAATGTGCCAGTTGGTGCCATTAAATTGGGATAAACTCCACAGTAAAATTGACGTAGATAAGACGACTAGAGCCCTGTTGAGCCTGCAGCATTTATTACATCCCAGACGGATGTGTTGTTAGTGTTGCACCATTAAACATCATATATGCTGTAGATTCCTTATGTTAGAAATGTAGTTTTCTATATAAGCTGACAATATTTAATTGTTAGCATGTCAGAAAATGTATAAGGATTTATCCTCTAAGGACAACACTGTCTCCTAAAAATTATGTTCATTCATTCAATAATTCTACTGTTCTGAAAGCTCATTTAAAGATCAAATTTAGACTGGCAAAGTGGGTATGTGTGACATTAGAGCCTACTTGTCTTTGTTTGCTTTAGCTCTGATATATCTGTTTCTTTGTGGCTTCATGTAATTTAGTGTACTTGTACAAGTCTAATTCTAACCTAATCTACTCCTTTCGCGTGACACAAAATAGTGAGAGATAAAGGGAAGGAATAATAATGCAAATGTAAAAAAAAAGAAAAACTGCAGAGAGCAGAGGCAATTTCAGAATAGAGAAAGACAAGAATAGAAAACTGTAAAATACGGAGGATGAGATGATAGGGTATGGTGAAAGAGATGGAGCCAAGTGAAAGAACATGGAATAGAAAAGTTGGGAGACGAGGGAAATAAAAATCCAGTGTTTGCCTATTGAAAACTTCAGCAGAAGTGAAAGAAGGGGAAATCAAAAAAAGAACAGAAGGAAATAAATAATTAGGAAATTGATTTCCAGATCCTCCTGAGGGATGTACGACCTACAAACAAATAGAAGCAGGTACTAGCAGCTACAGTTTAGTAACACAATGTATAAATCCAATGATTTGACTGAATTGTTTTACACAAAGCTGTTACTCATCTGTTGTGGCTGATGTAGGTCAGGTTTATCTGACCAGAAAAAAAAAAAAAAACACACACACTAATACAGCCTTTTATGAGGATACTGTGCAATGGCAACTAGACTTGTCTAAAGTTGGGTAAAGACATTTCATCTCTGATATGAAAGACTTCAGTTCTAACCAATGAAGCTTTTGGCAAACCCTTTGCATCAGAGGTGAAACATCTCTAGGAACTCACATACTGATCAACTCATTTGGGATAAACATGGGCTGGATTCTCAGTGCCAAGTTTGAGGACATAGAGAGTCTACTTGAAAAGAGTTCAAGGACAGTGGAGAAAGTGCTTAGATGTTAATTCATATGGTACTGATCATTTCCTGACCGACTTTTCTTCCTCAAGAGCCTAATTGACAATTGTAACATGGTGGCTTCTCTTGACACAGGCAATCAAATATCTGACTTCTTTGTGTCTCTAAAAAATGTATAAACATAGAAGTAGTGGAACAAAAATCCATGCCAATGTTGTGTGCCTACAGGCTAGTCAAATAGACAGATCTTAAATAGTGGATTTAAATGATGAAAGGATGGAGCAATGCACAGACAGAGAGAAACACTCTCTGTTTCTATGTCTGTCTTTCTCTTAATATAGCCCTCATGCACAAATAGATACAAACACATGCATACATGAGACATACACACGAGATATCTGAGAATTCTTTATCTTTTACACTATGCTGTGTGTATTCCTGTGTGTATTTCTGTGTGTGAGAGAGATCAGATTTTAGTGAAAATAATTAATTTGACAGAGTCTAGAACTTCGTTGTCAACTAAATTGAGAGTAAGGGTGAATGGACCCATCATGCTGACACACACACACATACACACACACACACACACAAACACACAAACACACAGTGCCTGCAGGGTTAAAAAGAGTCACTTCTGTTTCCTTTGTCTTTGACAAAACTTGACACACACACGAACACACACACACACAAACACACACACACACACAGACAACAACAACAACAACAAAACATTCTCTACAAGGAATACATAAAACACATGAAATAAACAGTAATAGCAATTGTTTAAAAAGGTTGTATCAGATCAGGCTGACCAGAGCAGTAACTTCAATAAGTCAAAATGTGAGTAAATCGTTTTATTTTTTTTTTTCTTTATTTTTTATAATTTGTTTAAACAAATTGTCTTTAATGTAAACCCTGCTAAGCAGTGATCACAAGGTCACCTCTGACTTCATTTTCTATTTACAATATGTGTGAAATAAACAAAATAAGATAACAGTATTTCACTCTTTTGAAAAACACTTTTGTTAAAAAACAGCATAAATGTATTTAGGTAAAAAAAATAAATAAATAAAAAAATAAAACTTGCTCCATAAATCTTTTGCATGCAGCTTTTTAATACAGTGTGATAATATTTATTTTCATTTTGCTTTCAGCAGGTCTTTGAGAGTGAATAATTTAGTAGCCCACGGTGTACGTTTAGCCCTGGTTTAAAATGCTCTCAAGTTCAGGCTGAGTATTGCATGAAATGACTTGTGGCAGCCAGGAGAAAAGTGCACATGATTAAAACAGCTCTCACTCTCCGAATCTGTTCCCTTACAGCCCTTTATAGTCTGTTAAAATGTGCCACGTGACAATATCACAAAGATGTCAAACTATGATAACAGAAATAGTTATACACTCAGATGTCAAACCTGATTTGCCCTTCAAATATTTACCTACTGGCTGGCAATAGTTATTTGGTCATCAATAACTCACTCAAAATACAGCATGTTAACAACAAAATAAAAAGAAGAATATGTAAACAGAAACAAAACAAAAATTTGATTATGGTAAAATTTAAATGCTTCCAATCAAATACGCAGGTACTTTTTTCTAGACCTGCCAGCATGTATTTTTACATGACTGGCTGCTCCTATGTTCTTGAGCTGAGAGATATGTTTTCACAAACCTCACCCTGACTGAAAGCAATAAATTTGCATGCGAGTTGTCCAGACATCATTTAACCCCGATACACTAGAAAATGGACACAGACAGCAATGACAGGACAGAGTGATAGGTTAACTTACAGTAGGACCACTGGCTACACTACAAACATTGTAGGTTTTCTTGATTATGTCGCCTTTTTTTAAACATCATAATCACCAACAAGACAATAAAAAGTGACTAAGAAGTACCCTTACTATGCAATTCCAAATTTAAAAATTATTCTGAAGACTTACTGTATATTTGAATAATGTTATAAATGATTGTTTAGATAAATAAATTTAACCATACTGTAGCTTCTGATGCAGTTTGTTGGTGGTGCTAATAAAGCCATGATAGTTGTAAATACCATTCGTCTAAATTATAGTAAGGAAAAAATTTGTAAGAAAATTAACAACACTCTTACTTTTAATTATAGTAACCACTGGCCACTAAAAACCACCACAGTAATATTGCTATAATATTTTATGATATGTAATCTTTTATAAATCCTTGAGGAAACATGGAAACAAATATCTACAGGCACAAACTAAACAGAAAAAAATCATGATAATAAACTACATTCCCCTGTCTCTGTCTGCATCTGAGCCCAGAGGTCTGCTCTGTGGCCCATAGTGTCAGCAGAACACTGGTTTGCTGGGCATCTCCCCGTGTGAACACGTGTGTGGATATGAAAAAGAGATTACAACTGAGAATGGATCTCAGCTCACTTTCAGAAAAGAGGTGAAAAAAATAGCTTACACATGCACAGATTCACATAGATGAGCCTGTGCTGCTGTCCCTGCATATCTTTTCTCTCTCCCAGCTCCTCTATTTCCTCCATGTACTTTTGTCCCACCTTTCATTTGTTCCCTGTAGAGTTTTCCGTTGGTTATTCTTGTTCAGTCTTTCTTAATATTCCTCTTCTCAGTTTTTCTTTTTCTCTGTCTTTGCCCCTGTGTCTCTCTTTTGGTGACAGGGTTCAGTAGAGCATATTCTTACTGTAACACTCCAGTAATCCAGGGAATGCTCTCTCACATACACACACAATATCAAAGAAAAGAAAAGCCTGGATGTGCCACTGTCAGTTTCACCTCTCCGACTGTGTGTGTGGTGTTACCAATTTTGGGGTGATAGCTCATTTACTATAGCGAACTTATGGTAATGTAAATGACATCACACAAGCAGTCTCATCTGTTTTGATTGGCAGTGGTTCTTACATCCCTGTGTGGTGTGTGTACGTGTGTGTGTGTGTGTCTGTGTGGGTTCAAAATGAGCCAATCAACATTAATTGTTTCCTGTACTTCTGCTTCTCTTCTTGCCCGTTGAAAGGCAGTGTCAAAAAGTCACTGTTAATTTGATGCATCCTCCCTCAGTGTGTGTGTGTGTGTGTGTGAGACAGAACGACGGAGACAGAGTGTGTGTGTATCTGCTTAGAGTAGTGGGCTAAACAAATTTAAGTTAAATCTTATTATTGTGCGGACAGTATTACATACAGTTTTTTTACTATATTTAAAAAGGGGCCTTAAAACCATATATATAGTGTTCAGCCACAACATTAATACCACTCACAGGTGAAGTCAATAACATTCATTATCAATAAGTTACAACACCCCTTGTTAAGGGGTTGAATACATTTGGCAGCAAGTGAACAGTCAGTTTTAAAGTTGGTGTGTGGATGCAGGAAAAAGAGTGTCAACCTGAGCGACTTTAATAGGGACGATGGCTATAGACAACTGGTAAAATGTCTTATTCACTTCACTTCACTTCAATTTAGTGTATTTAGAGCTGAATCACAAGAAAAGTAATTTCAAAACACAAAATTACAAAATACAATAAAATTAAAAATTATATAGAAAACCCAACATCCCACTTGTGTTCCCAGAATGTAGGTGCTTATTCAATAAGATCATAAGATCTTCAGTGATCATGATTTCACTGCATTACTCAAAGGCTTCAATAGAGATTCTATCCTGAATCTTTCAGTTCAAATGCTTAAAAGTTAGCATCCTCACACTATGACCATTTTTTATAATACTGAATTACATTTTTGCTGCTCATTAACATTTTTAGGCACTCACAGTGAAAGCTCTTTGCAAACAATAGGCTATCTCTTCCTGCCAACACCTGAAAATGGAACACACTACAATTCATTAATTAACATCAAATGGAATCATTATCTCAATGCTTTAACACAGGCAAAACTGGCACTGGAAAGTAGTTTCCCACTCCAAAACATTTACAAGCCATCACATCAAGGTTACACTAATAGTGTAGTACTAGGTTGCCATCCTGTGGAGTTCAGAGGAGAGAAAACATCATAATGCTTCTGTTCTTGCTGAACCAGATGAGAACTTGAATTGAGAGGAGTGATGTTGTCCCTCTGCTTCACTGCGTGTACATGCATTATCCATCTATTCATTTTCTTAACCGCTTGTTCTCTATACAGTTGCAGTAATGCTGGAGCCTGTCCCAGTCGTCACTGGGCAAGAGGCAGGGTATACCCTGGACCGGTTGCCAGTCCCATTGCAGGGCAGACATTTAGAGATAGACAACCATTCATAGTCACAATCACACCTATAGGCAATTTAGAGTCACTAAATAACCTAACACACGTCGTTGGAGGTAGGAGAAAGCAGGAGTGCCAGATAGAACCCAGGCAGACACGGGGAGGACATGCAAACTCCACATGCATCATACTGTACGCTACACTCTGTGTTATACCAGGAGTTTCTAATTGTACAGTTGTTTTATTAAAGAACATCAAAAATCTCTGCAAACTGTTGACTTAATGGCATTAACAAACAGCATTACAATACATTATGCTCTTTGCTACATAAAGCTGATTTTTGCTACCTCATAGGTATGCTGTATTACCACTAACATGCACTAAATGTTTTGTGACTTAACTAAACTGCAGGTGCAAGTTTCCAAAGTTTGCAGGCAACAGGAATCAGCCTGCATGAATAGATGTGGTGAACTCAAACTCATGCAGTCTTTTTAGCATTCTGCATTCTCTTGTGTACAGGCTGCACTTTGGCATATAAGGTAAGTGTTGATGGCAGTGAGCTGCTGTACGACAGCTGGTATCAACATCAGCTGAGTCAAGTTGAAGGTACAGATTTGTACATCCTTGCAGGACTTGAACAATCTCATTGGCAAGTGTAATAAGCCACAGGGGGAAAATATGTCAGTCAGTCACCAGCTGCACTGCTTAAAGCAAGTTCAGTTACAAGTGAGTTTGTAGCTCCAGTAAAGATGTTATACTTGTATGTGACAGATTTAAAACCAAAAAATGTGTAGGAAAGGTCAATGCTTTTCACAGTGTAGGATTTCAGAGGGTATTGAGGGTGCAGGGGTAGGTAATACCCATCCAGATTTTAGTCACATCCTGTCCCAGCAAACAACTGCACTAAGAAATCATACTGCACTGATCTGGGAAAAAGAAACAACCCTCACACTGGCTGCTCAGGTCACACACCTCAGTCAGTAGCAGCACTTGCATCACCTGAAGCAGACACAATATTGTACTTTGAAGCAGATTCAACAGGTAAGGACTGCAGGTCAATCTAGGCACTGCTGACATCTTTTATGTTTTATGACTTTAATTTTCAGCTCTTTCTGCCTATCAGCCTAGTGTGTGTGCACTGAAGCTTTAGTGTTTCCTTCTGAGTATGTGTGTTACAATAATAATTTGTTATATTTTATAGTTCACAAAGTATGCACTTCCCTGGTCCATAGGGATCATAAACAAGTGCTTTAACAACTGAGTTAACTATGTCTTTCTTGCATATGCTCTCCTACTCCTCTCCTTTGTTATACACAAATTCAAATTAGGTAATCTCCTCTGCACTTAAGCTAACATACAGTACTGTCATTGTTCCTGTTAAGATGGCAGTTGAGAGTTAAAGAAGTAGATGCTGTTCTACTATAACCTTTAAAAGTCAGGAGACACCAACATCATTAATTTTCTTTCCCTCTTATAATAGCTTTAATTGAGACAAATATTAAATAAATTAGATTCATGTCTTTTCATAATGAACAAGTGCCATCAGTGCACCATGAGAATAATAATTATAGTCAACTGGTGACACCCAAGTGTGAGATATTTAGTTTTGATTAAATTTGACAAAAAAGCTGATTTTGCCTTATTTAATTTTCAAGTTGAATTGCCCTTTCTTTCTTTGAAAGAAAATTAATCACATCCCAGTCATTTGACCACACCCCTGAGTCACCCTACAAAAATGTGAAGAAGAGGAGAGAAGCATTTTTCACCTCACTTCCATAATTTTGCTTGAGGTTGATTTTGAAGTTGGCAGAAATGTGTACTGTCTAAATATTCACAGTCTGGAGCTTTCCATCTAAAAGCAATCTCCTATAAAATTTGGTACAAATGTCATGGGTGCCAGAAGACATAACCTAAAGATTTTTCAAATGCTCTCACTTCTCCTGTACATTTGTGATTTAGAATAAACTGTTGGATGGATGGTCAAGCAATTTGGTAGTTATAATTGAAAATTTTGATTCCCACACTTTGCCTTCTTTGCACCACTAACAGTGATTCATCTTAAACTTTGATGCAGTCAAATGCTAAATAATATTCTATTTTTTTATTAATACAGTGCTTTCCATTTACTGCTCATGTGTAAAAAAAAACATAAAAGCTCAGTTCTTTGTTAGTCTAATCTCACGAAACATTACTTCTCATGGTACTATGTGCATTTACTAAATGTAAATTTAAGCACGTTAAGCACGGTGAGGCACAAAGTAGCATTAATTCAATTCAATTTATTTGTATAGCGCTTTTTACAATTGACATTGTCACAAAACAGCTTTACACAAGCAAAGAAACTATGGAAGTTTACAAGAACAGTGAATGTGTATGAAGGCAATAGGGAGAAACCTTGAGAGTAACCAGACTCAACAGGGAACCCATCCTCATATGGGTGATCACATACTATGTGTTAGGCAGCAGGCAGTCCAGTATAACAGTTAATAATTAGAAAATCACTGCACTTAGGCAGGCAAAAACTCACACTGGGTGGGGAACAGAGTCCGGTATCCAAGGGTTGGTGAGTGAGGGAGCAAAGGTCTGAGAAGCAAGGCTTGGGAGAATTCACTAGAAGGCAAGGGCAAGAGTATACCCAAGGTCCTGGGAACAAGTCTGGAGAGTCACAATTTACATTTAGTCATTTGGCCAAGGCTTTCATCCAAAGGAACTTACAAGAGCAGACAGGGTAAGCGTAAGGAGGTCTTGCCTAAGGACCCCTACTGGATGTAGGCCACACCTGCGATTTTGAACCCCAGTCCCCCACATGGAAGGTGGTGTTCTTACCACTACATTAACCAGCCACAATCATGACTAGACAATCTGGCAGGGAACTGAGGGCTGAAGGGAGCCAATGGGAGAGGGTGAACACAGGTGGAACTGATCAGGTAATCAAGGCACAGGGAATGGAAGTGAATCAGTCCATATATTGGCATGGCAGGTAGTGGCTGGGGAGCAGAGCAGCAGGTGGGGGACCAGGTTAAAAAAGGGAGAGAAAGAGAGAGAGAAACAAAACAAACTTGGCTAGGATCAAGCAGGAATCATGACACATAGTTTGGCAGAGATAAAACAAATTCTACAATAAAGCTCATGATCAATGAGGTAGTCATTGAAAGAATTTATGAAACATATTTTGGAGATTAATAAATGATCATAAGTTCTGTTGGATGCCACAAATGAATAATGTTAATGTAATGTGCAAAATATCTAAATAACATCAAATATAATGGTTCAACTGGTCAGTTTTAAATCTACACAAACTCAAGAACACAGCTATGCACGTTTAAATGCAGACATTGTACAAAATAACTGGTTGATGAGTTTTTGTTGATTCAACATTTTGCAGTACAACAACATTCATACTCCTTGTTTTCTTTAAAAAACTAAACAAATGTTGTCATGAAAGTTCTTTGTGGACAGGCAGCAGTATTTTAGGCACCAAGGGTTCAGGGGCTTTTTCAGGGACATGTGGTCAGAAATCGGGGGGAATCGAACCATCAAAGCAACCAACTACCAACTGGGTCACGGTCATTCCTTCAACGCATCAATGCACTAACCCTACTATTTTTCCTTGTTGGCAGCTTAGACAGGTTGACCACATTAATACACACACACATCCTATGAACGTTTTAGAAGACGGACCTTTTCTTGAAGATATTTCTTTGTATTCTCAAGAAAACACCTTGTCTCTCTTTCTAAGTTCCATTTACTTTATTCAAAAAAGTACAGTCCCCTAAATCCCACTCATTTGAAACTTATTGTTTCCTGCAGTGTTCTACAACAGTAATAACATGTTAAGGTAAAGATACCTTTGGGCCACTTTAAATTGACTCTGTCTTGGATATTTTAACTGTTATCAAAGTCAAATCTTGTCTAAATAACATTTTGCCAAAAGCTTAATTGCATTTTGCATCTGTGTTGTTCAGAGCCACCCTTTATCTGCACTTCATGCATCCTGGCACCTCAGTGGCTCATTGTATCCATGGTCCACAGTGTTAAATCAGCCTCAAAGAGCACAATCATGTTCTCTAAAAATCAAGCGGTTTAAAAAAGAAATGCTTCTCCATCTGCCACAAAGAATGGTAGTGGGCTTTGTGGAAATGTTGGCAGGAAATATTGTCAAGGAAAGCAGGGCTCATTTTAACAATGGCTTACTATTTGAGCCACATCAAAACCATATCCATGTCTTCAATCATTCGTGTGTTGCCAAGCTGGCACTTCAGGGCGACATTGTATGTCTATATATCAAGAAAACACAGCTTTTTATGACCTACATCAAAGTCACCGTGTTCTTCTTATCCATAAACTGAAGAGTTTTAATGACAACTTTCTTGGCTATGTGGCACAGTGCCATGTTGAGACTGTGTGTAATTACTAAGATACAGAGTACCAGCGGCATGATTCTCTGCCAATCTCACAGGCACCTCTCTGGGCACTGTGTGCCATATCACACAGGCTTCTCATTTCAGATCCACATCAAAGACACAAATCCCTACCTTTTTCACTGTAGTGGGTTTTGAATTAGCTTTGGCTTGACTGAAGACATTTATCAACACATTTAAACCACTGTGCAGACATTTGAACCACATCAAACAAACAGTTTGGTGTTTGGCATTGCTCATCAAAAGTGAACTGGTAGCCATTATGTGTGTTGTATCACACAGTTCTTACTCTCCCCCTTGAATTCAAACTTACTTGTCTTTACTCCAGTATGCTCAAAATATGACAAAAAACTTAACATATTCAATTCAATTTGATTTGTCAAATCACAACAGGAGTCATCTTAAGGCCTCTTACAGTGTAAGGTTTAAGACCTTACACAGTATAATTATATAAAGAATATTCTGATTATTCTGATAAATATATATATATATATATATATAATCTAATATAAATAAATGTCAAAATTAGTGAAAAACATATGGATTCTGGCAAAATTATAATATGTATATTTATTATCACATTTTCACCCAGTGCACCAAACCATTTCTTCCTGTTTTGCTATTTTTTGTACTATTTGTATACAATTAGAGCCTTAGAGCAAATAATATTCTTTATAGAAGCCGGATGATTATGCTCCTCATTTACATTGTTGAAGAGAAAACATTCTAGCAATTGGTAATGAATCAAAAAGTGCAGTTGCACGACTCTCTTTTGGTGGAAACGTGCATGTTGTACATGTGACCACACCTCAGTGGTTGCAGCAGAATTCATTTCACTGTGACCATATACAGCCTATTTGTGCTCTAACATATTTTTTCCCAATTGTTTCTTTGATGTTGTGCTATGAGTCTAAACCCAACCATAGACATGTTTACTAACACTGTGGTTGCTGCAGTGTAATAACAGATATTCTAGTTCTTTATTATTTTCATATTTGCACTTTGTAAAATGTGGAAATCTTGAATAAATTACCTTGTTAGTAAAACAAATTATAGAATGTATTATAATTTATGAATGTGCACAGTCCCTGAAATCTTTAAATTGGAAAGTGCAGCAATACATTCTTTGAAAACATGGCACATAATCTAATTGAAAAAGTGTGTGTCCATTTTACAATTCGGAGTCGTTTAACCACTGCCCTGATCTTTGCAAACACTCTGTAGGCCTTGGAGTGCTACATCGCCATCTAAAGGTTGTATGCTCCACAGCTTCCAAAGACTAAGGTGACAGGCACCCGGCAGTAAATAAACATGCAGAACCCGAAATATACATAGCAGCTTTTTGTCTTAACTCCTTTTCTTTTAATTAGTTTTTTTTTTTTTTTTTTGGCAGTTTTCAATTTCACATTTTTGTTTTACATTTTCTTTTGGTAAATTATTTTATTTCTATTTACAGTTTTCAAAACTTATACTTTTTTACTTTAGTTTTCATTTCAGTTTATGATAATGAGCCTGGTGTTCACTAGTGTAAATTAGTTGTACATTAATATTATTTCTAAAAGACAGATGTAATCACGCATATGCAGACTCATCACAGTGATTTATTGTACAAACCTAATTTACTTGTTAGTGTTGTTAATCTTGTCCACTGCTCGCTCTCTCCTTGAAGCATCAATTTTATTACATTTATATAAATTAGGTAATAAAGTGGTGAATTCAATCACTAAATCAATTTTGCCCTGAATGACTGTAAAGATGAAACATAAAAGTCATTCAATTTTAGATTTTTCTCCAGTCATCTAACATTAATGCACTAATTTTATACAGAACAAAAACAAATAAACAAAAGTCAACAGCCTTAGGTTTGTTCTTTCAGTGCAAAAATGTTTCTGGTATCAACTCAGCTATGGCCAACCTGTTCCTAAAATGTCCCGCTCTGAATAAGAAAATATAAAAACTACCACCATTTGATTCTTTACCAATTTAGCATTTGCACCCGCACAAGTAGGTCATAACTGCCATCTATGATGAGCACTTTTATTATGTGTGTCCCAATAGGGGTTACGTGTACTGCAGAAGAAAAAAAGCATACGTCCAAATGTGTATGTGTGTGACATTATGTTGATACACTGGACAACAAAAGCTTCTGTTACGAGTACGGGTAAGTGTTTTCCACATGAAATTGGAGTTAATAATAAATTCCAGATACTCAAGTATATACACAAATACATAAATAAATAAAAATAATGTTGCTTTGAAGGTGAAAAGAAAAAACAATCTGTGGCAATCAGTGCAGTTTGTGCTTGATAGAGTTGTTGGATTGAGTGTTCTTCATATTATTAAAACCACTTCGGATCACACTTTCCTCTCTGCTAGAGCACACTTAGCCTGGAGAGGATCTAAAAAGCACGCTGGAGTTGAAAAGGCTTTTTCTGCTTACAGAGAAAAGATAATATAAGGGTGGGGGTGTTCAAAGATAAAAAAAAAGAAAATCTAGGTCGCCATTTTTACTACAATCTCTCTTTTTTCCCTTCATTGTTGCTGAGCAGCTTTATACCTCCTGCTGTGACGTAGAAACCAATGATTTGTATTGGCTGAGAGCTGGAGTCCACCAGCAGGTGTAGAGGTGTTGGTATTGGATGAGTTGTGTGGACTAGATGTGATTGGAGGGGAAGCAGGAAGAGAATGGGGGTGTGGTTGCAGAGGAGTGAAGCAGGGGTGACGCTCCCTTCCCACTGAGTTACTACAGCACCCCGGGGAGAGCACTGGGGGTGTGGGAGAGACTGTGTGTGTGTATTTGTGTAACTGTGGAAGCAAGACTAGAATGAAAAAGTAGCTTGAATTGTGCTGACAGCAGAGACAAAATGATTGGATGAGAGCAAAACTGAGAAGCAGAGAGGGTGAGTGATTGGAGAGTGAAAGGAAAAACGAGGATGAGTGAGCTAATTCTGTCTTTGCCAGCAGTAGGAGGTGTGTGTTCGTGTGTATGGGATTCTGCGATGGGATTCTGCGAAGTAAAACTACAATAGCTTGTATAGCCATTTAGATTTTGCCAAAGACACACTCCTCAGACCTTGTATTTTTGTCTCAAAAAACAGGTTAAATGTGTGATCCATAACTGACAATTTTCACACAGCAGCAGAGAACTGAATGAATTCCCATCATCAGGTCACAGTAGATACAATGCAACTATGATTCTACAAAGGTAAAAAACTGCATTCAGCTCCAATTATCCATCTCTGCATGTGTATTGCACAAATGTGGACCACTCCTGTCTCAATGTAGTACAACACTCTTAAAGTAGCATGGTGGAGAGCAAACGTGCAGATCTGGGTGGTGGATGTGTGTGTAGAACATCAAACATTCACTGCACAAAGCACTGTGGTGCGGTTAATGGTTGCTTTTTTAAAACCATACCCACAATCTGACCTTAACCTTAACCAAGTGTTTTAGCTGCCAAGACTTCAGGCATGAATATGATTCCACAGTGGTATTTCTCAGACAAACTGAATCCAAGCACGTTTCCCCTGCACACTGCCTACACTGGAATTATTATTATTAGTTGTTGTTGTTCTTTTCAACATTTCCATTTGGATTTTCCATTTGATACGAACAACAGATGTCATCTTCAAAACAGTGGTTAACAAAGATCATGTCCTCAGTTTTAACTGTGTGAAAGCACATCTGGAAGAGATGTTACAGTACAAACTTCATGGTTGCATTTCTTCTTAGCATCTACAGTTCAACATATCCTTTATGCAGTGTAACTGAGATACAATTTGAAATGCACTTTGTTTTCTATTCAGGAGAATTGATCATATACAGTAAAATTAAGAGGTCATTCATCACACGACTCACTGAGTATCTTATGACTGTTCAATAAAAAAAAAAAAAAACAAGAAACAGAAGGAAACTATATATAGTTGAGCTATTGTATTAGCATATAACAAAGGCAGTTTATAAAATGTGCCTTCAGGAACCAGAAGCTACACTTAATTTTCCTTGAACATTTATTTTGTCAGAGATATAATAAATATTTGTAGCATTTCCAGGGCATTTGCGCACTAACTACAAACTGAGCTTCTTTTAAATAGCACATAGCTTACATGATTTGACAATGGTTATTAATAATGGATGAAATTTTGCAAGGTTATTAAGTGTGCTGATATAATTTAACAGGATTCATAGCGGTTATTTCTGCAATAGATTATTCCTGTATTCCATCATGGCAGACTCATTCTGCCAAGTAGATATCTTTGTAAGGTGAGGTGACGAGTAAGGAGTATACATACTTTGTTAATGAACTTGCTGTGATAATCATTTGTACTTACAAGATGTAAATAAAAATTATATATATTTGTCTACAAAAGGTACACTTCTACACTTATGCCTGCACATGAAAACACACACACAGCAATGTGTAAAAGTAATTAAATTTAAATTCATTAATCTATTAGAGCATTAAGACAGCATACAAAGTGTTTAAAAAAGGCTGTCATTAGCAGCTACAATATTAAAGTGAACACTGATTTAGAATAGAATTGCACCACCCATTCTAATACAGTAATATCATATTAATTGCTGTGAAATGAGCCATTCTGCATAAATACTACTTTACTTTTAACAATATGTATTATAAGTATTGTGTGAAATTGGTTACTATTACATATCAGCAGTATATAATTATTGGCAAGAGAATATTGCTTATTTTTTTCCTAATAATTAACACCCAATCACATACTGTTGTAGCTTCCAAGAAAGTGACAGTGAAGACTGTGCCACAAATTAAAAAAACATCTGGCTGCAAAGCATTAGATAGTTAAGGCTGGTCTAACACCACACTGCCACTTGTTTAATGCTTAAAACACAAAAGTGCACACAACATCTGACAGGCTCAACCATCTTCACCATCTCAGACTATACTTCATGACGATGGAAGATTGGGGCATTAAATCATGCTAAATAAAGCATGACTTTCATTGGAAGGTTTTATCACTTCTGGAACGTTACTGTGTATTGTAACACAAAATAATTAAATCTGCTTTCAAAGAAAACATGCACAAGCATGGCATGGAGGTTAACAAATTCATAACATTTAGAATACTCTCCACATACACAAGATAACAGTTTTCCTCACATTTGTTCAGCAATTGTTCGGCTAATGTAGGTCAGTAGAATAAGTGCTTAGCAGCATGTGATTAATGCTGATATTATGGGTGTTAAGTATCGAAATAGGATCTGATTAACAGTCTGACATGAAGACAAACTGAGAGAGACATAGAGGTCACAGCAGAATTAACCAGTCAGCAAAAGTCTTTAACAGGGTCGTCTCGCTGCTGTCTCACTCACTCTCAGAGCAGTGTATTGCTACAGCGTTGAGTCTACTAGACTTGTGTGCTCTGACACACATGCCACTTCCATTCTAATCCTGTTAGCAATGGGCCTGCTGCCTGACACACAGACTCACACTGGTGGTGGTTGTGGTGGATGTGCCACACTGTCACTGACTGTAACACCACATGTGTGGTTACGTTTGGGCTAGAAAATCATCATCATCAATCTTTGATTAGGTTGGAGAAAGACTGGCTTTGTTTAAAGGTTAATAAACACATTTGTGAAGTGACTGGTAAGATTCTGTTCTTTATTAAGCCAGACCACATTCTTTCTCTAACCTTAACCAAGTGCGAGAGTCTATACATATCTATTAAAATAATCAAATTATAGATGTGTTCAGTCTCAATTGGCAATTTGCAATTATTGTTCATTGCCCAACATTATCATCATCATTATACAAAACATAATATAGTTGCAGTTATGTTCCCTATAAAACGTATTTGTGTTTACGGTTTAACTGTATTATTACACCCATTTTTCCATATAGCCTATTTTGCAATGAAATCAACTCAACTTTTGAAATCTTTTTTTTTTTTCACTGGCAGGTGTTCACAAAGTTTTCTAAACATTGTTTTGTCTTTCAAGCCTCAATTGCTTTAGAATTGAATGGACTTCCATGGGTCAGAGCACAGCCTTCTATCATCGCAGTAAAGATCCATTTGAGTTTCTCATAGAGAACCTTATAAAAATATTTTTCTTCAGTACCAGAAGGGATAAGCTCACAGTAGAGTCTAAACAAGTATTTACCGGTTGTATTGTGGTGTAATCTTTGCTCAGGGGGAAAATAAAGATCCCAGAGATAAAAATGAAGCAAGGCAAAGGAGCACAAGCTGAGTGGAAAGAAGTAAATTTAGTGACAAGAGAAGGACAGGAAGGGCGTGAAGTAAGGAAGCAGAAAAGGAAACAAGGAGATGACATAAAAGGAGCGAACATGGATGATACTTTTTTTGTTAAATACTCCTTGGCTGTGCTTTGTGCTGATTCAGAGGTTAGACCTTATTTGGACAGAGGACACAGAGCCAGTTTAACAAGAGACAAAAACAAAATTAAATAAACAAAGAAAGCTAGATCTAAGGTTTTATTGTAAACATGTCACTGTAACTCAAGAACAGAACAAGCCAAATGTATTGTAATGTAATGTAATGTAAAACTGTTCAAATAAATAAATGAACAGTTTTATTATTTTTCAAATGCTTCCCTTCTCTGGTCCTTGTACAGAAAACCCAGGAAATTATTTAAATACAAAGTAATGAAGATTTTCATATATTATATGAATATACTATATGCACAATCGTGCTGTTGTCAGTATAACAGTTTGTTCCTGAGTGTCATGCAGAGAGTCAGACCTAGAGAATCTAGAAACTGACACTCTGTAGAAGAACATACTGTACAGTACTTGTATGTTAAATTACTACTAACACCAACACTAACATGCCAGTTGGTAGGGCATTCAGCAGTTGCCCACACATCAAGGTTTTCTTGGACA
Organism: Anabas testudineus; assembly: GCF_900324465.2. Lineage (NCBI taxonomy): Eukaryota > Metazoa > Chordata > Actinopteri > Anabantiformes > Anabantidae > Anabas > Anabas testudineus. Next base: position 26,731,451 of record NC_046610.1, read on the forward strand.
AGGCAACAAAATCCAATAGTAGTTTCATCATCCATGTGAAGCGGTTCAACTTAATAATAGTACTTAATAATTAGTTAATAACTAAACAAACTAGGAAACACATGAGCTCTAACTCTTTCCCTATAGTTTTTCCAGTGACATGGCTTTGATCTTGGTCACATGATCTGATTCAGCTGTGTTGGTTAAAAATGGAAATGATGACGGTTTAAAAGAAACAGCAAAGAGTATGTCAGTGATGGGGGAGGGGAAAGATATGTTGATATGTTCATATTTTTATTCCTGTATACTGACCTTCTAGTAAAATGTTACAATCAACCAATCACAGGCACAACATGTGCAGGTGGTTAGATCTGGGAATTGAACCCCTGACCTCATGGTTGGTGGTTGTTGATCTTTACTGGATTCAGCTTTGTGTTGGTTAGTAAGGAGATGCTAACAGAAACAAGTTAACTGAAAAGTGCTGAGCTACAGCAGTTTAAACATAATCAGACCTCTCAAAAAGAGGTTGTATCCAGCAAAACCAAAAAGCTACTTCCAAAAACAACATGATTTCCTGGGACAGGAGACTTGCTGGTGCGAATTATATGTTTGAGGACTGATCACAGGAGCAAGTTACAGAAGTGGTCCCTTCAACTTGTCGGCCAAAATCTTAGATGAAATTCAACATTGGGGACAATGGAAGAGCTCAGGGGGACTCCCATCACTCAGAGGCTCACAGGCTCACATGTTTGTCAGAATCAGGACAAGTATTTCTCCTAATTTGTGAATAAATTATGTAAAAAGATTGACAATTTGCTAACAGTTTATTGATAAATATTTTGTTTTGATAACCGCCTCTCCACTCTAACCTGTGACATTACCCACTTTAGCTGTGCCAGCATTCCGCCATTCAAACCAAATTAAAAACGAAATTGAAATGGAGCAAAAAATACCTAAAACTAAAACTGCCAAAACTCAAAAAGTATAAATGGTCTACAGTTATATAACGCTTTCCTACCTAACTGGTACTCAAAGCGTTTTACACTGCATCTCATTCACCCATTCGCACACACAAGCACACAAGCACACACACACACACACACACACACACTCACTAAAATAATAATAATAAGTTTAAACTGTCTGCACACATTAAAATGTAAATGATGTTTCTGCATTAGAGTACGATAATACGGGAGATGAAAAGAGGAAATTTTATTTTAAAAAAAGTTGAATAAAAGGGCCTTTAAAAAAAAGTTAAGTAGTAGCACGCGTCACCTGAAGAAGACTCAGTTTTAGAAAGTGGAATTCTGTGTCTATGACAAAGCGTTAAGGACTAATTAATGACTGAAAGACGAACGACTGCTGAAAAAAATCATCAGGGTTCGGGAAATACTTGGAGCTTACATGACAAGGTGACTGTGGTTGCAGTAATGGCTCTCTGTGACCTATTGGTAGTCTGCAGTGTTGTCACATCAGCTTTTGCTATTGCTTCAGCTTGCTTTGAACCTTGACAGAGGTGACACACAAAAAAAAAAATCCCAGGTATAATGGAAAAACAAAAAAGGCAAGTACAGTTGAATCGAGTCAATAGCATGTAGTGGGAAAGCACTATAGATGAGACAATGTGTGAGAGTCTTTAATATTTTTGTTTAATTTTCCCTCTGACTTCAGATTCAACATTATACAACAACCATAACAGAGCAGGTTTATGGGCCTAGGTGTCTTTCAGGGCAAATAATGACATGTATGTATGCCCAGTAATAATCTCTGAACACTCTCTGTGTCAGCTTTCTTGTAAGTTGAGCAAGCTACTGTATTCTTTTACTAACTGCCATTTATGGTTATTGTTAGATCCAAGAGTGGACTGTGAGGAAGTCAAATTTGTTTGTCTATAGAAACCCAGTCTCCTAAAAATTATGTTACTTCACCATACGACTAAACTGCAATATGGTTTTATGCGTAACCAGATTATGTTTTGTATAAACATAAATGGTCTGTCATTTGTCAGCCCTGCACAGTATTCACATAACACACACACACCCCCTTCTTGGGGTTCGCTCTTTGTTAATAAATGTATCATGTTATTCATTTGAGAAATATAACGCTATTACTACAGTTTAGCTGTTTTTTTTTTGGAGACAAAGTTCCATATATATATATATGCTTTTGTCAAAATCAGATATTTTGGCAAAAATTCATTACCTCTTTACATTTCATTGATATGTTAATTATAAGCATATTTGTCACTTGTCATTTACAATGATTGTGAACATATGATCACTATGTTGCCAGAAAACTTAATCCAGGTGCAACCACGTTCCCCACAAAAATGTATATGTGATTGCAGTTTAGTTGCATATGAACAAAAGTTTTGGGAGACAAGGTGGCAGTATGTTGCTGCTATAAGATGTCAGCCTGGTTTTTATTTTACAGCACTGAAGGAAATTTCCAAGGCAGGAAACTTTTTGGAGGAACCTTTTAGGGGACAGTGATCATTTAAATACTATACATGATTTTACACAACCAGCGTTTAAAAAAAAATTGCTTCACATGTAAAACATGAACCAGTGCCATGTTTTTGATAAAGGTCAATGGGATCCTTTATTTAATCTTCCTGAGGCTTTAACCCTGTTGTGGGAAAGCAAATCACAATTCCCTTAAAAGGACCTTTGCCACACGGCGATGTTCCTGACTTTTACTTTTACTTAAAAAATAAAAGGCTAGCCATTGCTGGTTAAATGTATTGGTAATGTTAATGTAAAAAAAAAAAAACATTCAATGCAGTACAATATTTGGGCTAATATTTACCATTTTTGGCTGTTTCAGTGTGAGGCAGAATAGTGCCATCTCAAAATGCCATCTCTATTTTTAGGCTTTACTGAACGCCAGACTGGAAAACTTTACGACATCTGCCGTGTTGAAAACAAGTGTCTATCTGTCAGGAATAATTTATAACAGACAGATTCAGGCAACACGATTAATTAAAAACTGGCCTTAATTAACAGCCTCAATCAATGGTGCTCATTACCAACACTGCTGGAGGTATCACAGGTAGGCCTGCTGTCCACACACACACTCACAGACACAAACTCAAGTTCATATTTTTACACATGCACACAGCGACACACACATGGTCACACAAATAGGCAAAAGCAGGAGTAATGACTTATATTTTGGTGGATTTCAAAATATCTCCTTTGGGATCAGAATCTTGCCTGGGGACTTACACATTACCACACAAAATCAGTGCAGTGTCTAAACAAATAAGAAAAAAACTAAACAGTTTTGCAAAGATTTTAAATATGAAAATAAAATTTAAATTTTATCATAATCAAAAACACTGCATGACACTCCCCCAGAGGTTGACCACGAGACAAAAGGACAGATTGTGAATTTATATTTACTAAGATGCAAAAGAAGAGCAGCACCAGAGTAATGGTAAATGGTCTGCACTTATATAGCTCAAAGCGCTTTACACTGCGTCTCTTTCACCCATTCACACACTGATGGCAGAGCTGCTATCCAGCTGACCTGACTCACCGGGGGGAACTAGGGGTTCAGTATTTTGCCCAAGGACACTTTGGCATATGACGTGGCAGCCAGGAATCAAACCACCAATCCTGCGATTGGCAATCAACTGCTCTACCTAATGAGCCACAGCCACAGCCACCCCCTGTGAGAGTATTCAACTGTAATTGAAAGCTAAACTGACAAAAAAGACCAGGAAAGACCAGATTCTACTGCTCTGCCGGTTGAATTACCACATCTTGGCAATAGTCGATCAGGCTAATTCATAATTCACAGCAGATGAAAACTGGCAGTTGGACATTTTTGCATTTCAAAATAAATAAATAAAATAAATATACATATATATATATATATATATATATATATATAATCTATTAATATATATATATATAATGTATTAATTAGGCGAAAATGCTAAATACCCATAAGGTAAAGCTTTAGCCATTTGCTTAAAACTGGCATCACTTTTTTTGTGTGGCACTACTTTGATGAAGCATAAAAAAAATTCACATTTTTGGAAATATAAAAAATATTCAAAAAAAAGCTGTAATTGTGACCAATTTTAGTGTTGGTGCAGTTAAATAATTCACATGCGTTGTTGCGGTCTGTGTGATAATAGTGAAAGACTTATCATATCATACAGAATTGAAGTCAGTCAGTTATGAGTCAATTTGGTGACATCACTTTAGTTGATAACCAATCAGTTTATGGCTCTGGTTGTGTAGGCGCGGCAGAGGTCTTACATGTTGACTAATGGAGAGGAAGAGAGAGGGGAACAAGTAAGAGTGTGTGTGTTTATGTGTGTGCTCATCTCGGGGCGATTTTAACCAGATGTCAAACTGAAGTTACGGCCACAACTCAGTTCAGCTGGTGGGCACAACTTCAAACACTCTCTCTGAGTGTGTGTACACATTTTGTGTATGCATGCCTGTATATGCACACTCACTACCAGCTCTTTCATCTGCACACCTACAGTGAAACACCGTAGGGGTCTTGGGCTACTGAGTACTCTCTCATTCTCTCTCTCTCTCTCTCTCACACACACACACACACACACACACACACACAAACAGAGCTGAGAGCTGCTCATCATGTAGTCACAATTCACACTGGTGAGCTGCAAGGTGTTAGCTGAGGAATGCTCAGGAATTACTCTAAACAACTTAACAAAAACCGCCTGTTACAGTTTATTGTAAAGGTGTAGTCCAGCAAAAATACATCTCATAAAGTCCCTCACAAAAATTAGAATTCCTGTTTTTTGTTGCCAATGTGTAATATTTTCATACATATACATAATATATACATATATATTTGTATACAAGTCACAACCCAACCATATCCAGCTGCAGCTCTTGAAAGCTTTGCCTGTCTATATGCCCCATGTCAATCTATTGTTTTCCAATATATATTTCCTCTTTGTTTAAATGTAGGTCAAATTCTGACGTTTTTCTTTTGGAGTTAAGTTGAGTTTTGTTTTCTCCCCTTCATGTTTCATGCACTGCTCTCCAGCCATGTTCGCCTGTCTTGTGTTTTACATTCATCATGTCTTGAGAAGCTGCTAGAATTAGCACTAGAATGTTTTGTAAATGGCCCTTAATTAGTTCAACTCATCAGTGAATTTTTCCAGCCTGAGTGTCTGAACTCGGGGTCAATTACACCACTGCACAGTTTTTCACTTAAAAAAATTCAAGTTCTTTCTCTTCATCTGCATATTTTAGCAGAAGGTGAAGTTGTGCCTGAAATCCCTCCACTAAACTGTTTAATATGTACAGTAGCATGTCTGCAAATGTGTATAAATACAGCCTGCTCCAGCTCCAGCTTTTCTCCACTTTAAAACAAAGTTATGGACTCTACCTCACTCAGTACAGTATCATTCTCAATCAGTGCATCCACTCAAGTAACAGGGTTACAGTTGACTTTCTCGAGTACGCTGATTTCTTGCTTCACCCCAACCGGTCGAGGCAGATGGCCACCCACAATGAGCCTGGTTCTGCATACAATACAAGTACTTTGTGTGGTCTTCAACCTTACAGGGTAAAGTGCCTTTATATGACTTCTTTGTGATTTGGGGCTATATCAAATAAATACATTTAATTAAAATGTCTAATCTTTTGTGTCACTGTTAAAACAGGCCTCTTTGCACAAGCACACAGTGTAGTAGTGAGTGCATGTAAGTTTGCTCCCTAATTACCTGAGAAACCTGGTTTCTCACGGTAACCTTGTTACTTGAGAGCATGTCACTGAATGTGTCAGCTCTCCTTTTTCTATCCTCCATTTTCTTCCTTCCACTATGCTGTACTTTCCCATACTCTTGATCATTTTCTTTAACATGAACATTGTTGAACGTTCCTTTTCTCCACAGCTGTCTATAATCGTTGCCATGTCTGTCAGTAGACATGGTTCTGGCACTCATACATATGAATCATACATATAAATGTCATATTTAAAAAGACTGCTTTTTACATAAACCATCAACTTTCTGTGTTGAAATTGATCATTTAATTTTTTTTTAAATTTTATCTGACTATTTATTAATAACATTTGAATTTACATTACCAAACTTTACTTCACCTATGAACACTGTTCCCTCTTTGCTGCGCAAAAAAAAATTAAAATCCAACATGAATTGAAAATTAAAATAAAGACATAACAATTAATTCTGTGCAATGTGAGTCAGTGAGTGACCAGTGACTCAACAGTGATATGTATGGTACAGTATGTGATTCATATACATATTTACGCAGCTAATCAACGTCATTGACTTCAAAAAGGTCTGCTCTGCATGCTGCGAAGCCAAAGTAGCAACTGGGGTTTTCAAATTGGACAAAGTGTGCAAACAATGGAGAAGTGTGAAGGAGTCCTCAATCAGATTTGTGCTCATCTAGTGTCATTTATTAACAATTTTCATTTATGGATATTAATCATTAAATACTGTCATTAATTTATGAGTAATAGAAATGCAAATAATCGTGTCATTATATACTGTATTTTGCAGATAGTTTAGAGTTACAGGACTCTCTCCCATATCCTGCACAGCAGGAGCTTCACACAGTGGCTCATACTCGTAATACAAGTCAGAGCTTTATAATAAAAATGTTACGTGTGTTTTCAAAATTAGAGTTTATATTTGCCTTGGTTTGGTTGGCAGTTAATTTTTGGGCTCAGTTAAAATTAAATATTTATACTTTATTAACGTCAACATACCAGACAGGTCATGAACAAGATTTTTGCAATTTTCATTGTAAGTGGGCTTAAGCACTTACAATAGTTAAAGGTATTCTAAAAAACGTAAATGTTGTAATTTGATTCTTTTAATAAAACAGTGCACATGTGTTGCTCACAGTGATCCAAGGGACCGCTCAGAGACCATCATAAAAATTAGCGGGATTATTGCCTAAGAATAAGATTCCCTACAGTAGAGGTTTATCTGAAAACACAGTTGACCAATTTAGAGAACTGATTCCATCTTTTATTTTAAGTTCCAACACAGAGGAGGGGAGTCTTCCTAACTTTATTCCAGCACAAGCACTATCTTGTTGATAATACTGCAGCCTCACTCCTCTGAAAAATAAGCTAGTAAATCAGAGGAAGCTAGCTCCATGGTACAATTCACAAATCTGTAGCTTAAAGCAGAAATCACGTAAGATGGAAAGGAGGTGGTGTTCCATTAATTTAGAGGAATCTTGCCTCAGCTAGAAAGACAGTTTAATAATCTATGAAAAAAAAGCCCTCCGTAAAGCTAGAACCACATATTATTCCTATATAATAGAGCCAAATAAGAACCCCAGGATTCTTCTCAGCACTGTAGCCAGACTGCCAAAGAGTCATAGCTCTGTTGAGCCTAGTATCCCCTTAACTCTTAGCAGCAATGATTTCATGAATTTCTATACGAATAAAATTATAACTATTAGAGAAAATCTATCTATATCTTACCTTTGATAAGCACGATTTATTAAATCTGATTAATTCATCTTTACAAACAGGCTACATACCACAGGCTTTTAAGGTTGCTGTAGTCAAGCCCCTACTCAAAAAGTGTCTTTCTGGTTTGTCACTTCGTCTTCATCTTCATTCTTAGTTGCCACTTTGGAACAGGAACAGCATTAGGCTGGTTTCACAGGGTTCAGTTGTGCTTGGACCGATCCTTTTCACTCTATATATGTCCCCCTTGGGCAATATTATTAGGAAACACTCTATAAATTGTCATTGCTATGCAGACGATACCTAGTCATATTTATCTATGAAACCAGAAGAAACTAATCAATAAAACTTCAAGTATGCTTAAAAGACATTAAGTTATAAGGTCATAAGACATGAAGTCCTCCAATTTCATTCTCCTAAATTCAGATAAGACAGAGGTTTGGTTCTAAAAATTGTAGAGACACTGCGAGAAATCTGAGTCATCTTTCACCAGGATAGCTCCTTTACTTCATACATAAAAGAAATCTCTAGAACTGCTGCGAAACATTGTTAAAATTAGGAGAATCCTAATAGCCTTTAGCTATCAAGCTACTCTCCTGTAAAACCAGCAGTTCTAGTCCAGGAGGCAGACACCTTTTCTACATTTAAGACTAGACATAAAACTTTCCTTTTTTATAAAGCTTATAGTAAGAGATGGATCATGTGACTCTGGACCATCTCTTAGTTCTCCTCTTTCCACTCAAATGCCACCATTGCATGTCATGCCATGCATGTCATCAACTTTTTGTCTTCTCTCTCCTGTAGTTGTGCTTCCTTCTCTCTGTTCTGTTCTGCTGATATCCTCGGCCTGGAGCTGTATATCTTCAGAAACCAGTTGACCTGCCCAATGTTCCTGCTCCTTGTTGTTGTTTTTGTTGCCTGCTGTTCTTTTCTCTCTCTTCCCCTAACCTATACAGTCGAGGCAGATTACCGTCCACCATGAGCCTGGTTCTGCTGGAGGTTTCTTCCTCTGAAGGGAGTTTTTCTTCTTTACTGTTGCCTAAAGCTTGCTCAAATGGGATTGTTGGGTTTTCTATATCACTTTTTATATAATTATACTCTGTAAGGTCTTAAACCTTACACTGCAAAGTGCCTTGAGATGACTTCTGTTGTGATTTAGCACTATACAAATAAAATTTAATTTAATTAAACTTCACAAAAAATGATTTAACATTTTAATTACATTTTGTCACAACCACACAGGTGTAATTATGATCAACAGAAATTCAAATAGAGATTAAAGGTCATACTCAACAGGCATCAACAGGCATCATGAATAGTCACTGACAAATACAGAATCAGACAAAAGCAATTTGTTTCTCTTGTTTGCTACAAGAGAAATAAATCACCAAGAAACATTGTATTGAAATAGAAAGATAAAAAAACAGCAGCACTTCCTCCCAATACACGCACAAAAAATTACATGTGACTACATGAGTGCTACTGAAGCACAGCACAGCAATACATGATCCAACATTTTTCACAGCAGCACACAATCACAGACTGGAACAACTCTACTTCTCCTAAAAACCCAGGTTTAAATCAGATGTTTAATAACCAACTTATGCTTCTTAGGGAGAGGTGAGGCTTTTGCTTTCTAAAGAGAAGGCACTTTATAGTACAAAATATAACTGTATGCAGACAAAAACATAAAATAATATCCAATCATAAAACTTAATTCATCCTTGGTGTGAAATTTGCAATCTACTAGCAGCATGTAAAATAGTTTCTATTTTAAAACATTTCAAAATATGAGATATGATTAGCGGCAACATTAAAGTGGTAAATAATAAAATATCACAATTACTGATGTGAAATGAGTGATTTAACCTTTGAAATGACCTTTGTCCTAGAAGAAGACATTAAACACAGGATCACTATGGTATATGTAGTGGAGTGGGTTTGAGACTGGGGATGCAGCTTGAAAACATCTTGACAAGTACAGAAGGTAGCTTCAATCTAGTATCTGCCTAATTGTCTTTGCATATTTTTCATCACGTATAACTCTTACCATGCTTTCTATCAGCAGATGCACTCAATTTCGCTAAATGAAAATGTAATATTTCCAGGTGCAGGTATGAGCACCAAATGATCAATTGACTAAAGCACAGTATTCACTCTTCCCCTCAGTAACTTGGCTAAGAGCAATTGTAAATACCAGAATAAGACTGAGAATAAAAGAAACAGTGAGGGAATGCAATAGAAAAAAAAAAAGAGAATAAAGGGAAGATTTGAAGAAAAAAGCAAGGAAAGAATAAAAGCAATGAAACAACAGAGAGACTTGGTTTTATACATGCCACAGTAGTGGATCCCTCACTGCTCTTGCCATTTTGTAATTCAATCTCCTCTGTTCCTATCTTTCTCTGACTGGCCTTATGGGTGACAGTTGGGTGTCTCTATTTGGTGCCAATTACAGATTGTTCGGCATTGACGTGGCACTGAGACTCAAGGCTGTGGCATCTCCGACCCCCACGGCTCCTAATTTACCCATCAAACAATCCCATCCCCAATCCCACCACTTAGGAAAGTTACACTGCTTCTTAATAACTCCCTCACTGGTCGGTGTTGCTATATGGAGTGAAGCGGAATAGCAACCTTTGTTTGGTGAGAAAAGAATGAATGAAAATTCAACAATGGTACCATTCAAATCCAATATGAAGGGAGCTTTTTTATTCCACAAGTGATCTGAACTAATTTTGAAAGTATTTTTCTTTAACTTTACAAGGGTTTGAAAAAATTTAACATGTAACAGGAAAATGGTAACTCTGTCACAACGATTCCAGTGGTGGGGTATATTAGCTTGAATGACAACAGTAGAGGAGATCAAGATCTGTCTCATTTGAAATATGAAGCCGTTCATTTGGGGAAATAAAGTCCACACTTTTTTTTGTGTGTGATTATGGTTGGAAAAAACAGAAATGCTTATTCCATTGAAACAAAACTTTGCTCGAGAGTTGAGAGATGTTTTTTATTTTCTTTTGTATTCACATCTTTTATTTATTGTTCACATCCACATAATGTTTGTGTGAGGTGGATGTAGGACTGATTACCACAGACCCGTATTTGAGTCCTGTGTCAGCTTGGTTTAGGAAAAAATAATCAAGATTCAAGATTAAAAAAAATGTTAATATTCCCATAGAAATTTTGTTTAAGAAACCTGGAAAACCTAGAGGTTAGGGTTAAGATAGAAAGCTTTTTTGGTAAACTTTTGTTTACCAAAAAAGCAACTTACAAATGTTGAGGAATTTAGTGACTGTTACATTTTTATCTTTATTGAGTCAGATCGTAGTCTTACACTGAACTTATCACAGTGCTGAACCCAAACCTGAACTCAACCATTAAAATACTGGATGTTGTTTGACAAGATCAGATATTTTTAGAGAAAGAAAACAGGATAGTCCGCTGCCCTGTGATGGACTGGCGATCTGTCCATGGTGTACCCTGCAGATTTGTCCTTGTTGCTGTCAAGAGCGGAACCTTTCACTTCTTTTTCTGATAAACCTGAGATCCCCACCAGCTCTTTCTTGCAAAAACATGTTTTTGATCAATTAACAGTGACTCTTAGTAACACAGTGCTTTCTCAGTTTTGGATTTTACCCTTCTCTTAATCCGTACATCAAAAACATTACCAAGACTGCCTTTATCTTTTGCCTGTGACTGGTGCTGAGATATTAATTTCTGCTTTTGCCTATTGCTTGCCTATTGATTATTGTAATATTTTGTACTAGGGATTACTGCGTCCCTGCAACCTCAAATGGTTCAAATTGTTGATGCAGAAGACTTTATTTAATTTTTTTTTCATTACAGTCAGAAAATGTGACAATATACTACCAATCATAGCTTTACTTCACTGGTTCCTTATCTGTGACATATCAAACTATAAAGTGCCGTTACAATAATTAACAAAAACCCTAAATGGGCATGTCCCCTTACCCTTAGAATAGCGTCCCACATTGTTCTAGGCTCTTTGTGCAGGACTACTGTCTATCCCGGGGCAATTCCCCCCTGCTGGTTGTTATTGCTATAAATATCAATTAGAGTATAATTTAAATTCTACTAGCAATAGTGAGAGACATCAATAGTGTAATATGCCACCTTCCATTTTTATAAGACAGGCTGCAGCATATTGAAACATCTGCAGATGAGCTACACATTGACTGAGACGAGAGGACAGGGAGAGGAAAGAGTCTCTAACTTCAGGGCAAATCATTCAAAAACTGACCAACAGACATACCTAGAGCTCTGGTGTTTTTTTGAACAAACAGTGGAGAAATTCAGTGCAACAGTTCTATAGTTCTACAGTTCTGTCACACTCTACAGTATATATCGGAATACTTTACTTTGGTATGGTATATGGTTGGTATTGACACACAAAGCATTTTACGCTGCTTCTCGTTCATCCCATCACACAGACATACACACCGATGGTGGTGCTGCCATGTAGATCCTGACGCCACCAAGAGCAAGTGTCTTCAGTGTCTTGCTCAAGGACAGTTAAATATATGATGGGGGGAGCTGACGACCGCTCTACCTCATGAGCCTTTGTTGCTTTATGTTTGTGTGTATGGTGTAGCATACTAATTATACTATGACATACAAAGAAGATTAAAATAATTCTTTCAACCTCTAAAGCTTACATCATAACATTATTTGTATTTGTATATTACATTATATGTATAAATACATATAATGTAATATAATGTAATATACAATTACAATAATGTATAAATACATTATTTGTATTATTATAACATTTGTTAAGTTTGCTTTAATGGCTTCACAGTAATTAACCTGTTGCTGTACATAATCTAGTGTACCAAACAGATAGATTATGATACAGTTTACAGTTTACTTCAAAACTAAAAAAGTGCCATCACGATTAAATGTTAAAAAGTGATACTAGATACTAGAGTTTATTCAATTCTGGGTCTTACAGTAAATGATAAACAACATTAAAAGGGTTGAAAACAGAGTGTAAAGAGGAGAGTAGAAGGAGAGAAGTATTGAACTACCATCACCAAGGACACGGGAGGGTGTTTCGGTGCGATACCCAGCATGATGTCTGCTTCTGTGAAGAAATGGGTTCAAGGATGCAACAACATGAATAAATTATGCCACACACACAAACACACACAGTCACATGCACACATAAGCACCACAGGACTGGTTGGTGTAGAGGTTTAAAACAGCAGGAACTCATCCTTGGAAACACACGCACACACACTGTATGGACCGCTATGGACTTTTATCTGGGCCAAGTAACCTTTGGATCATGTCTCACAACTAGTTTAGAATTAAATAAGTAATGTTTAGTCATGTATACAGTGTTTTTCTAAATTGCACACCATATACTTAAGAAAATGAAATCCTAGGAAACTGAAAACCCAATAAACATTAAATGGTAAATGGTCTGCACTAATATAACAGTTTTCTACCTCTGGTACTCAAAATGCTTTATACTGCATCTCATTCACCCATTCACACACATCAGAGCAGCTATGACTCATCAGGGGCAACTTGGGGTTCAATATCTTGCCCAAGGACACTTTGGCATATGACATGGCACCGGGGAATCAAACCACCGATCCTATGGTTGGTAGACAACTGCTCTACCTATTAAACTACAGACAGTCCTATGTAAACATAATAATTTCGGTGCAGAGTAACGAACAAGTAAAAACCCTGAACAGACAACTTTAGTGTTCTCTTAGTAACATAAGATTGCAATAGATCTTTAATATAGTCAATATATCTGTGAAGATTTTCAGTCATCAGATTATGATGAAGCTACTTGGATGAGTAGCGAGCAGCGAACATGTCAACCAAACATGAAAGAAGTGCAGTTGCCATGACTCAACTTCCAGAAAAAAGAACACTAGAAAACCCAACAATCCCACTTGAGAAGGCACTAGACAACAATGAAGAGGAAAAATGGTAATCCCGTAATTCTTTAACGGAAGAAACTTCAAGCAGAACCATGCTGAGGGTAGGTGATCATCTGTCTCGACCAGTTAGGGCTAGTGGAAGGAGAAGAGAGAAAACAACAGCAGGCAACAAAAAAACAACAAGAAGCAACTATTATTTTGCTTTGAATATAAGTGATTTTTAGCCTGATTATAAAAATGCCCTTTATGAAAAAGGTAGCAAGTTGTAGGAATAGGAAATTGTTATAGGAAATTATAGGCAAGTTTAAATCTTGCACATAATGTCAAAAGTTATATAACATTTACAATTAAAAGAATATACAATATGTCAGAATGTCATTACATATAAACTAACCAAATCAGAAAGGAGAAAGTGGAAAGTTCTATGATATGGACGTGCTTGACCTTCAAAAGCCATTGACATTGTAGACCACTAGATTCTATTGCACAGAATCTAGTTTCAGAAGATAAACGCAATGTGTAAAGGTGGTAGGCAAATGGGAGAATTTCTAGTTTCTAGTTAATGGGTCAATGAGGCTCCTCAGGGAAGTGTTCTGGGACCATTGTTTTTCTTTTCCTTCTTCTACCCTAACCCTTACCCTTCTTTCTTCTTACATATATGAAGGATTTAAAACCAGTTTTTTTTTTCTTCATATGATCTGTTTATCTTCATGCTGCTGCTGCTATGAAGAAAAAGTAAAAACATCTGTAGAACCATATACTGAATGCTGTGGAGAAAATTACTAGCTTTACAACATTATCCTCTTAAAAACACACACAATAATAGCCAATAAGGTAAGTCTCACCAAGTCAAAATCTGGCTGGGACTTGTGAAATGCCATTTTGGCCTTTTTGTACAGTTATGCAGTAATTCATTAAATCCAAGCTGCCCAAAATAAGCTCATTAGACTAAAATCTATATTGCCTCCTCAAACTTGCTTAACACTGGTAGAAAATGAGATTTCTTACTGGGAAGTAGATTAAGAATTTGTTGAAAAGAGTTATCCAAATTAACATCTCACTTGTGTGTTCACTAATGAACACAGCAGCTGGCTAGAAGGGATGACATTTGTAAGAGTCCCATGGTTAAAGACACTTTTTTTATTAACTGCCACTGTTGTTCAGCGCAGTTTCCCAATTTTAAATTATTATATAATTTTATAAGTTGTGTTTTTGTTTCTGTATGTCATTGTTGACTGATGTGTTCTTTGTATACAGACCAGGATGAAATTATTGGCACCCTTCCCTTAAATAAAGAATAACCCACAAAGGTCACTGATATAAGGTGAAACTGACAAAAGTAATAATAAATAAAAAGTTAATAATTACTTACTTAAAAAAATTTGACATTGCTTTTGAGTTGTGATTTAGCAAACGTTTTTTTTTATTAAACAAACTAATGAAACTGCCATGGACAAAAATGATGGCACCCTTAACTTAATATTTTGTTGCACAACCTTTTGAGGCAATCATCGCAAGTAAGTGATTTCTGGAAGTCTCAATGAGACTTCTGCACCTGTCAACAGATATTTTGGCCCACTCCTCACGAGCAAACTGTGCCACCTTTCTCTGGTTTGAAGAATGCCTTCTCCACACTGCGTGTTTCAGCTCATTCCACAGATGTTCAATAAGATTTAAATCAGAACTGTTAATTGGTCAGAATAGTCCAATGATTTGTTCTTAGCCATTCCTGGGTGTTTTTAGCTGTGATGACCTGTGACAAAGACCAAGCTTTCTGGAATTAGGCAGTGCAGTTTTCTCCTGAATGCCTTGATTGTTGTGAGAGTTCATTGTACCCTAACCAGATTTCAGACTCCCTTTGCCACATACAGCAAAGCAGCCCCAGAACATGGCCAAGCCTCCTCTGTGCTGTACAGTAGATGCAGAGTTCTTCTCTTTGTATTCTTCATTTTTCCATCTGTGAAATTAGAGCTGATGTGACTTGCTAAAAAGTTCTGTTTTGTCTCATCTGTCCAAAGACATTCTATCAGAACCTTTGTAGTTTGGCAGTATGCATTTTCATTTTTTTTTTAATAATTTGTTAGAGTGGAGCCCTCCTCGCTCAAACAATGACTGATGACTGGTGTGCTCTGATGCTGATGTACCTTGAACTTGGATTTCATCTTTCATGTTTTTGGAAGTTGTTCTGGGCCCTTTGGTAACCATTCGTATTATCTGTCAGTTCAATTTCTCATCAACTGTCCTCTTGCAGGCCACATCCAGGGATGTTGGCTGCAGTCCTGTGGACCTTAAACCTCTGTGCAACTGTAGTCACAGGAACATCAAGCTGCTTGAAGATGGTCTTACAGCCTTTACCTTTAACATGTTTGTCATGGTAACTTACTTTTTCTCCTAAGACAACTCTCTTTAGTTTTCTGTGGTCCATGTTCAGTGTGGTACGCACCATGATACCAAGCAGCACAGTGACCAGGATATCTCCTTTACTTCATACATCAAAAGAAATTTTTAGAACTGCCTTTTTCGACGTGAGAAACATTGTTAAAATCTGGAGCATCCTGTCTCAAAGTGATGCTGAAAAACTAGTCCATGCATTTTTTACTTCCAGACTGGACTATTGAGTTCATTATTAAGTGGATAACTTAACTTAACTTATAATCCCTATAACTCTTTAAAAAGCCTCCAGTTAATCCAAAATGCTGCAGCCAGATTTCTGACTCGAATTTGCAAGAGAGATCATATTTCTCCTACATTAGCTTCTCTCCATTGACTCCCTGTAAAATCCAGAATTTAATTTAAAATTATTCTCCTCACTTATAAAGCACTTAATAATCAGGCTCCATCTTATCTTAAAGACCTCATAGTTCCATATTTTCCAAGCAGAACTCTCCGTTCTCAGAGTGCAGGTTTACTTGTAGTTCCTAGAGTTTCCAAATGTAGAATGGGAGGCAGAGCCTTTAGCTATCAAGTTCCTCTCCTGTGGAATCATGAAACTTGGTGGTGGCAGGTTTGTGCTGTGGGGATACTTCACTGCAGCGGACATGGGAAGGTGAGGTGAAGTTAGAGGGTAAAAAACAATTTGTGACAAAAACAGGGAAATCCTAGGAAAACCTGATGCATTAAAATAGTGATTTGGGAGAAGATTTGGTTTCCAACAAAGAAATGACCCCAAGCTTAAAGGTGCATCTACGAAATACTGATAAGAATTATATACTTTAATGAACATTTAATCGCATATTGTTTGTCTTATATTTTTGATAAAATTTGTATCATTGATCTTTTCTTTTCCAGACTTAATTCATGGTTCACAAATGTCACAGACGGGGCTACAAAGAGTAAGGGAGGTTGAAGCTCCACCTCAAAACCAGCTACTTTTGAGAGGGCCTGTCCACAAACATTTTCACTTACTGTAATTTATGCAGTTTGTCAGAATGAACATATACAGGCCCATACTCAGGGCTCTTGTACACTGTCGTAAGCAGAAACTATTTGGATCACTTGTTTTTTTAGGGCACCTTAACAAAATATTGTGATCAACATTATTAAACGCCTTGGGCAAACCTTTAAAGAGAGAGAATTACCACTGTCATCCACAATGTAGCTATTGAACAGTGTAAAGCCTGAACACTTTAGAGTACTGAGACAGGTGCAGGGCAGGTAAGACTCTGTAATAATAATTACATTTGCGGCAAACCTGTGGTAAATAGTCAGAATAACTATTAACATAATTAATTAAAATCCCCATCAATAAGTAGCCTGGATAATTTGAGGAAAGAGGAGAGAAAATAATGAAATGGATCTTTGGTGTGTCTAAGATTTAAAATTCATAATCACATAATTACCCTTTGACTGTGTGGGAAAAAAACAAAAGACAAAAAGGAAGGAAAGACAAGATGTGAAGGTTATGGATGCTAGCACCATCTCCTCTTCCGTGCTCCTTTCGTGCACCTCATGTTGTCTGATGTTTCTCTCTCTCTCTCTCTCACACACACACACACACACACACACACACACACACACACCAGAATGGCTCCCCTTGAGGGTCACACTACAGGGGGGGTGTCCCAATTAGCACAGAGTCAAGGTGTTGAAGGAGACATACTGAGCTAGCAGGTTATGGTAACTGGGAACACACTGAGACAGTATGCTGGCTAACTGCTAACTAGCCTACTTCACAGGCCCAGCATGCCTTTTATCAAAAACACTTTCATCCACAGGCACTTTACAGCACAGGCTGCAGCATTAACACAACTTCTGAAACATCTTTATGCCAAGGACTCCAAATAGACAGGCATCTAGCCAAAGATGCCAAAATACACAAACAGTCATGGTGATGTGTCAGTAGTCTTCCAGATTAGCACTTGCTGTTCTTAGCTATCCTCCAGCTTCGATAAATATTGGGAAAGCAACTGTGTTATAACTGTCCAACATCCTCCATCTGTCCTATATTGCTGCTACATATAGTGATGGCCTTAATAACAGATTCGTTAGCCAGCATCAAAGACGTGTGGTGATAACAGTCTGGCATTATAGCTGTAATCGGTGTGTGTCCATTGTATATTTTTGACACAGTAGGAGGCATAGCAGCAGTCACGCATAAGAATAATTTCCTTAAATAAATAATTTCATTTTCAACTTCGCAGTTTTCATTTGCTGTTTGTGCTCACATTATATGCTCAAATGCACCAGTCTGCTTCTGATTAACAGTTCTAGAAATCACACTGAAGGTTTGACAAGAGTGAAAAGACCTGCCAACTTGTACACGTTTTGTGTAGCAGGCATGTATTTTGATATCAAATTATTTTTGATTTACATGGTGCTATAAAATCACTGCATCTTTTTTCACAGGCTACACAAACACTTTGATATATACAGTACATATACAACATTTCAGTTTGTCTATCAACCCTATTGTTTGAACAAGTGGCCTTTGTGCAATTGAAAATGTATGAAAATAAAACCTTGCCCAGGGTTAGGCAACGCCTGTTCACAGCCAGAGGGCCACAGTATACAGTAGGTGTTTCTGCCCTTCCCATTGTTGATTACCTAAATCATGTGTGTTTACTCAGTGAAATGCTGTGCAGGAATGGTACAATTTGTGATAGGTCTTCCTACATCTTTTTTCAGATTTAATTCAATTAAATTTTATTTGCATACCCCAAAAACACCACAGAAGTATGTCAAGGCACTTTACAGTGTAAGGTATAAGACCTTGAAAAAATCTAACTGTATAATTATGTAGAAGACCCAACAAGTGAATTTAGGAAGAAACATCCAGCAGAACCAGACTCAGAGTATGCGGCCAACTGCCTCAAATGTTTGGGGTGAGTGGAAAGAGAGAGAAAAGAACAGCAGGAAACTAAAACCAACAACCGCATGCATGCATATTCGGGAATTATTTTTCTTAAGACCATGCTTACAGTCAGAAGTTAATCAATTAAACATTTTTTCTTCTACCTGACTTTACAGATGTGAACATTTTCCACTAAAAAACAAGAACCCACAGTTTTCTCTGAAATAACTTAAAACACCTTACTTATGTACTAATTACCACCATAACATGTAAATAACGTACGTGATAGTTAGACTTGTTTAATCTGATTGAGGTTTGTCTGATAAAATAAAGGGATTTTGCAAATGTTCACATGCTCACTGGTGGTATGCCAAATTATGGTTGCATGTGGACCAAGCCGCACATGAGCTTGTACAATAATTACATTTACGTGTTTGAGTGGACATCTAAGCTAAAGCTTATCCTCTGTGACCTCAAACAGAATTTCTTAGAGTTGATACTGAGAACAAAAAAGTATACCTGCAAAGTTTCGTCTTTTGTTTAGGTTTTAGTTTTTTTTAAGAATAAGAAAAAGCCTGACCTGTAACTGATTATTTCTAGATGGTGTCAGTCTGTCTACATACTGTAAGCAACCAAGCTCATATACTGATGCTGAAGTGTCAGTTTACCTCATGTTCTTTGAGTTGAGACACAGAATCTTTTTCTCTTTCTCATTGAGGCAAAATTGACAATTATGTTTTGCCACTTTCAAGCCACTTGGTCCCCCTTCCCTATATCTGACTGTCAAGCAAGACAAAGACTAAAATCTTCAGAGTGCAGTCTTCCAAACCCCCATTGCAGAGAGTTATATCGAATGTAAAAAATAAGACCAGCAGGACTCTACTGTTGTGGAGGAAATTGTAATTTGTCTCGACACCTGCCAAGGGTCGCCGGTGAGCCTCGGTTAAAACATTTGCCCTGGACATGATGGAGCAGAACTGGCAGCTAGACAGGAGTTTACTGAAAAGGCAATGAACAAGGTGTGTGGGGTTCAAAACTATCATTCTGTTTTTTATGGACACCTGCTCCAGTTCTGTCAGTCACCTGGCTGACAGCCTATATGCAGCAAGCTGTGATGCACTGCATGTTCTGGCAGCTGTCGATCATCGCCAACATTAAATTGCTGACTATTTAATTTTTTAGTAATTTGTGCCACAGCAATAACATTTAATTTCCACAAAGGTTGCCTATAACCCGGTTCAAGACTCTGTCACTTGTTCTCTGATGGCCCTTCCTTGGACTTTTGGTAGGTACTGACCACTGTAAACTTGAAAAATTCTATGAGACCTGATGATCTGAAGATCCATCACAATTTGCAAATTGCTCAGATGCTAACACTTTCCCATTTTTTCTGTTTCCAGCACATCAACTTAAAGAGCTTACAGGTTGACCATTAATATTGGCATTTACATGAAATACTGCATGGCATGACATCCATGCTTGTGTTGTAGTCATGGTCACTTGTGTGTAGTATATCTTGCACCATACCTTATGTTATGGAAAATTAAAAACATATCAGTCCAATAGGTCCACGCAGTTAAAGGTGAATACTGGCCTGGGGAAAGTCTTTCACAACCATCTATTTCAGTGTGGTTTGAGGTGGTTTGAGCCATGTTGTTGTAAATGTTCACTTTTGACATTAGACGTGTTTTGCACACTTGAAGCTCCACATATTAAATCCCACTCAACATATCAGGTCAAAACCACCAAATTCACAGTTCCCTTTTTCCCTGAATAATAGAAAAGACTTGAGTACAACCCATGCTACCAAATCTCACCAGCATAGAAGCCTTGTTTGTAGTGTGACCAAACACTGCGGAGACAACATTCAATGCACAAGTGTTATAGTTGTCTAACATTACCCATGTTACCCTTATTGATCAGTATCAATGTTTATCTACATAGAACAATTGAAACACTGGCTTTGCTGAGGAAAGAAAGGATTTTGTTATCATATTTCTTATAATTATTATGTTTTATTTGTAATGCTAGTGATAATGATGTGGAACAGCTTTTGCAGCCATAAAAACTGTTGCAGACTACCAATAGACACATGAGACACAGATGTTCTTGTACTTGATGCTCAATCATGCTAATTTCTGAAAAACACTCCAACTCCAACCTAACTGGATGTGTAATTCAATACATTTCTCTCCTTGTGTCTGTGTGTTTGTTATTGTGTGTGTGTGTGTTTTAGTGTGTGTTAACTCTAAATGAAAAAATGATCATGACAGAAATTTGCACAAACAAGTAAACTAGGAGGGCTACAAGTTGGCTGGTTTTAACAAGCACTCTTCACAATGAGCATCTGACAGCTTTGCTGTGTGTAGGTGTGTGTATGTGCATCTGTGTCCTTTGTACTATTTGTTGGAATTGTCATTACTTATTGAGCACGGCCCCTACAAAAACAGTATTGCAGCAGTAGGTGGCACAAAATTATCATAAACACATGCATACCATATATACTGTATTGCATACATCAGTGTTGGGTTAAAGAGAATCTGTAAGATTTCAGCTTTAATATTTTTTTCACCTCCTCTTTCTTTCTACAGCCTCGCTCTTTTTCCTCACTTTTTCCTGTCCTTTCTTCCTTCTGTTTGTTGCTAGTACAGTCTTCCTTTGCCTCATTAAAATTCAAGATCAAGCAGAAATGAATTACAGTATTGATAACAAATGTTTTTATATTGAAATAACTTGAGTGGACCTTCTTTTGAACAAAGTCAAACAATCACAGTTTCTTGAGCTAATTCTCTTGATTGGTACTGGTATTATATTGGATCTGAACATACATTATTTGATGGTACCAGTATCAGATAAAATAAATTTTAATATCTCAGTTGGATATGTTGCTGCATTGCTTTCCTTTACAACTGCCCTGTATCTAGAATATCTTATCATGTGTGAATGTGAAAGTGTTTGGGCACACCGGGAGTGACTCTGGGTTAGACACTATTAACATTTAGTTAACAGCTATTATAATGTAATTTCAGAAAATCAAACTTATTGACATTATTAACATCTTAAGTTTAAAGGATTCTGTCATTTACAGAACTTGTAAAATAAAATAAGATAAAGATAAACTTTATTAATTGCAGATTATAAAGATAAGTAAAAGTAATAAGCAATCATCTGTTGTTGGCTAGTGTGTTAGAGCTGTAGAGCCTGATGGCTGTGGGTTGAAGGACTTCCTGTATCTCACAGTCCTGCAGCAATATGACGTGAGTTGTCCACTGTAGCTACTTCTCTGGTCCAGCAGATAGTTGTGTAGGGGATGATCAGTATATTGTATAATGGTCTCTTTCTCCACCACAGCGTGCAGAGAGTCCAATGTTTCCAAATGATTAAATGTAAATGTAAATATTATGAATCAGCATCTCCAGTATTAGGATCAACAAACTCTTATTCACGTACTAAAGCAACCAGTGTAAAAGTCAACATGATACAGAATAAGGAGACCCTGATTTGATGGTGGTTTCAAAATGGTGAACCTCCATCAGTTCCAAAGATACCCATGATTACCATCAAAGAAGAAAGACAGGCTGTGACAGGCTGTGGAATCATTTGAAACATTGTCAAAAATGTAGGGTGGCCATCCACCTTCATCACTACGCTATGACCTACAGCAGCTGTCACAGTGTATAAACATTAACATAATGTCCAAATTTCACCTGCAAACATAGAATGTCTAACTGTTCTGTTTATCCAGAGGACTAAAGCTGGATTTTACTGCTGTCTACACCCTTTTGCTAATGAGAAGGAAGCACTGAAACAACTGTATGATCATCATACATTAAAAGAAATATCCAGATGCTGCATTTATCTTCTCTATTGACTTAACCTACTGAAACCGCAGAGTCTGGAGGCCTAAAGATCACCTGTTTTATATAACACACTGGACCATTGCCACAGCCAAATCAGAGATACATATATTATAACATAGATATCATACTTTCTTAAATAAAGACCACATTGCTGCAGAAAAATCACACTGCCAACTAAAAGCAGTCACTGTGAAAACTGTGAAGTGCAAGGCAATGTCTGAATAAAATGACATTAACCTATTCAAGATAGCCACAGATAACATCCCTGGAACACAGAGTGCAAAATGTTACTGTATATTAACTGATGCACCTCCATACAGTATATGTATCTGCACATACACACACAGTATCAGAAACCATGGTTTAATAGAAACCAGCCATAATAATATCAAAGAACAAGATTGGTCTGTTGTGCATAATAGTAGTCCATCAAGGTGGCAAAATGGGCCTGTAACTGCAAAAGTAACAAGACCCCACTCATCAGTGGATGATAGTACAAGGGATCCACCATGCCAGACCGCTTAAAAAATCTTTAGGCATCCCACTGAAATTATCAAACAATAATGAGGTGACACAAACTGAGGTTCTTAGAATATTTCAGCAGGTGATCTCTCGTAAACCAGCTGGGTCAGATGATGTGTTACCTAAGGTTGAGAGTATGTAAAAAACTACTGCACCAATGTTCTGCCATGCAACAATCTACACTATAATAACAGCCCAATAATTTGTATATAATAGTCCTAAAACAGTCCATAACACTCTGTTTTCTGGACAGTACAGAAGGTATAGTGCACCTAATTTATGTGTTGTGAACAGCTGTGAACAGCAATGAAGTTTTTTCTTGTAAATTGCAGTCATGCAATCAATGTCAATGACATTAAGGACTAGAAAAAAATCATTAACTTCACCCCATAACAGACAGGACAAATGAGACCTGAAAATGCTCACTATAGGACTTGCATTAATTTTATCCCATCTGTTACTGCATCATTATTCTAATAATAGAAGAAATTAATTATCTGTCAAATCTTTGCAGCTGTTACTGAGGTTACTACATGTTACCTAGACAAAAGAAATGTTGACCATCCCTCCTTGTGTGTGTCTAGATAGCCATCATGGTGTATTCTCTGTTTTCACAGCACACTCTGTCCAGGTAAGCCTCTGATTTGCACTGTAATCCTCTACTTGGCATGGCTGGCAGGCGGGGTACCTGCCTCTGTGTTTGTGTGTATAAGAGTGTGTCTGGTGAAGACTTTCGGTTTCTTTGGTTGTTTTATGAGATTGTGTCATTATGCATGTGTGCACACAAAGAGTGTGTGTGTGTGTGGGTGTGTGTGTGTGTGTGTGGGTATATGAGTGACATGCTACACTGAATTTCATCTCAGGGCTTAGAGCTCATCTTGGAACTGCGGGGACACAGGTGTGTTATTTAGAATTAAGGAAGACTAGCATACACACACAGTAATGTCTCACTATGACATGACTTTTAAGGACTCACAATCATTGACATATTGCACTCAATAGCACCTTATTCTATTTTTAAGGCCTAAGACTTAGCCTGAACTTAACTTTAACTTTATTCAACCAACCAAGTCTTGACCCTACACAGAATCACACACAGTGGTGAATTGTTGATGATATAATTATGCTGTTTGTTTGTGTGTCTGGAGTGTTTGTCTGCAAACACACACACAGCTTGTGGTTCTGCACAGGACAGTGGTTTCTGGTTTATGCAGGACAGGCTCTAGACCTTTTTTAGGAGGGCTTAATCCCCCTGTCTGCCATTTCAGCCCCCCTAAAATGATCAACTATCAAGATGTGTTTAAAGTATTTTTTTTTTACTTTTTAAAATAAAAATGAAAATAACAAACAAATGCAAGAAATCTGAATTTTTTGTTTCATTCTCTTATTCTCTAACACTATAAAACTGAAATGTACAAAAGAGCATATTTAAATATACGTTTCCTGTCCTAATCAAATGACAAGTGTGCCATGAGGTGCTAAAAAATAGCCTATGGAGATTGTCGGTAGTTATCTTGTACAGTAGTGAGTTCCCCAAAAGATCTCTCTCTCATTATCACTACATGCTGGGAGTTTGGTAGTAGAGTGTCTTGTTCTTTGACCAGGAACCACTAACCCTGGGGTTTGTAGACAACTGCCCTACTATCTTAGCAATGGTAGCACAGTGAGGGGTTATAACAATGTCAAGTCGTAGCATGTTCACTCTCTGTGGAGGCTAATGTTCATGTTTTTAGATTCCCTGACTCGCAAAGTATCTTTACATGTCAAACATAACAGGTTTTACATGTTTTTTTTTCAAGCTCAGGCTATGTGAAGCAAATAAAGTGATACACCTATCATGTCTAGTGCCTACGGTACACGCCTACAGGGGCAGTGCTATGATCTAGGGTTGCAGTAGTTGGTCAGGTCTATGTTCAGCAATGTTACCTACCCAAAGAATGAGGTCAGCTGACTACCTGAATATACTGAATCACGAGGTTATTCCATTAATGGATTTTGGGGTATTGCAGAAGCTTACCGAAACATTGCCAACAGCAACAACAGAATGTGAAGAGCAGAGCACTTAAGGTGAAGCTGAATATTTAATCTTTAGTTATATTGATGTTTACACATCAAACCAAAGCATGTAGTAGTTTTTTAAATACTAAACCAAAATAAGAGTGTGTTGTTATAGGTGGAGACTGGAACTATTTAAGACAGAACTGGGAAAGTGTTGCTCTTTTTCTCCCCCTCCTGTTTATTTCATTTCTCAAAGAAAGCTGACTTAGTTGATGTGTGGAGGATTACAAAATCCCACAGATACAGACATGTAGGTTCACAGCTAACATTAGGAAAGCTGTCCAGGGTTGGGACAATACATTCAAGATTTTTATATGTATCTGCCTCACAATAGTGAAAAGACTCATGCTCTTGTCTTTTGGAATGCGTGAGGTCATAACGCTGTTTGACCCTTTTCTGCAGTCAGTGGCTTTCACTTCAGCAGACTGTAGGACATAGAAGCACCCACTGCTTGCTTTTTTTAAAATTTAGAGTCTGTGGCTCAGTAAAACGAAATGCTGTGTCTTTGTTTGCCTGGTTTTGAAACTGACCAAGGAACCAGCTGTAATGAGGAAACATACAGTGAACTTTTACACATAATTATTCAGAGCAGACAACTGTGGTGTGGACACTTCTACAAGGACTTCCTTAGCTCACTTCAGATAACACTAAATGAACTGACTGCTACTATGTGTCAGATGGCATCAGTCCAAGCTTTGGGAATTGATGAGTTACCATCAGACTTCAGCTACCCCAGGGTCTTATTATCATGTGCTTTTGGTATTAATACTTTAATCAAAGGTCTTACAGGTATCCAGAAATTAAGAGAAACTTTGACTTTGACTTATCAGCCAAGGTAATCAGTATCAGGTGGAATAGTGAGGCTTGTTTGCTGGGTCAGCTCAAATGATATTCCTGATCTTCCTGTGGCCCTAAATTGGGTAAAAGGACCTCTTTAAGTCCCAGAAGTCTAAGTAATTAAGAGTTTTCAGAGGCAGAACTGTAATGGTTTGCTGGACAAGGTGCATGCCAAGTTATCTAAATGAAAATTCAATTCAATTCAATTCAATTCAATTCAATTCAGTTTTATTTGTATAGCGCCAATTCACAACAGAGGTTATCTCAAGGCAGAACAGCAGGCAACAAAGACAACAAGAAGCAGCAAGAACATTGGGCAGGTCAACTGGATTCTGGAGATGTACAGCTCCAGGCTGTAAATGATTACTACCACAGCTATGGGAAAACAGCTTTGATAGTCAATAACCTGGTCTTTTTTCAGGGGGATTGAGGATTTTGTATGTTTCACAGATTGTTTAGCTGAAGGAAGCTCGAAGGTGCTGTATAAGCATCCTGTTTAAAAGTGAACTCTTATAGAGCATGATACACAGAGCGAAAGCCACAAACACCCAACATCTCTCTCTCCCATAGTTGTGTTTCCTCCTCTCTTTCTCCTGCTCTCTCTGTACTTTTCCGCAGGTATCCTAGGCCTTGGAGATGTATGTCTCCAGAATCCAGTTGACCTGCTTGTTGTTGTCTTTTGTTGCCTGCTATTCTTTTCTCTCTCTTCTTTCCACTCACCACAACCGGTCTAGGCAGATGGCCGCCCACCATCAGCCTGGTTCTGCTAGAGATTTCTTCCTCTACAGGGAGGTTTTCCTCTCCACTTCACTCCAGATTACTTCTGTTGTGATTTGGCGCTAAACAAATAATTGCGAATTTTTATTAATAATAATAATAATAATTCTCATTAATTATGGAATTGAATTGACACCGACACAGAGCGGATATGAAGCAAAAGTCAAGTCAGAGTGCTCTATGGTGCTTATTCTATTTAACTTTATGTCATTCTCAATTGAAAAAACAAATAGCTGCAATTTTCTCTGTGTGAATCTGTCTCCACAAATTGAACTCGCACTATTATATGGTGCAAAAATACCAGAGCAAAGGTAAACAGCGTACAGCTTTGTTCATTTTTTTCAGGGCATTGTGTGCTTGGTGGTTACATTCATGTGACATTGGTCACACTCATCTGCATGTTTTAGTCATGGTTCATTTCACCCAATCACCACTCACTGTGACCTCCCACCATTGTTGTCACCCTCCACCATTTTAAACCCTGTTGCTCATGTCTGATCTGCTATCCTGCATTCGTCCTACCTTGTTCCACCCATTCACACCTCTACAGGTAAGTGGTTATCTAAAAAGAACAAATTATCTTCCCTGAAAGCCATTCACCACACAAATCAAGTTTATTGCTATGTAATAAGCTTGAGCTGTCTACTGCTGGGCTAATCTGATTGCGTGATTATGTCTTTTGCTATTTGTTACTTGCTATGTTTGTCCAACCAAAACTGCTTTAAACTTTGATTGTGCGAGTGCATTAGTCTCTGGTTTTCATAATGTGATTCATTTCTCCAGGGTAAATTGGGTAATTACAATTATTGCTTGACATATTCCTCAACTTTCATCTTGACCAGAGCAAGTGTCAGTGATTTTCTTCCTCAGACTCCATGCTTAATTTGTTATTCAGCTAGCATCAAACATGATTTGATAATACTAGGGCTTTCTGAGAAGACACAATCTATTGTAAATGATTTGAGTGCCAGTCACACAGCTTCACTGAGAATTAATCTCACAATTTCATTTTCTGGTAAACCCGAAGACCACGTGCTGGCTGGTTTTATGTTTTGTGATACAGAAATCCCCTCTCTCCCTGTGTTACCTGCCTGTTCCATGCTCCGTGTTAGAGGCTGAGGGTGTGCTAGATAAGATGCTGATGAGATAAGGCTTGGTTTTGTCAGTGGTTAAGTGCTTTATTTTGTTGCCCATTCCAATACTATATTGAATTTTGGCGTATGACAGTAAAGTTAACAACCCAACTGCATTTAGCAGGAGTTGACTAAAGAACCTATAATCTTCATGGTTGAGCCATCAAGTATGGCAGGTTTTTTACTGCAATGTGTATCACCGTGTGCTTTTAAGTCTTTCCAAAAGGGTTTTTAGGGATATTTTTTTGTTTTATGGAGTGCTGGTCTACCTGAATGCAATATGATCATCCAGGGTAAAGGTTATGTCATTAGGAAGGTCTCTGAAACCTAATGAGAAGCCTGATTGGAGCTACTGCTTTGAAAAATAACAAGGCAGCTTTTCACTGCCATCACTCAAATAAACCACTTCCCTGACGAGCGAATTGTGCACTGGCTGCTTCTGCTTGATTTCAAGTGATCAAATACCTCTAGGTAATGACATCTGCAACATATTGCTGTTGTCTTTCATTTATTTATTTATTTTTGAACTACAACTTGCTTGCTTTTGGACACTGAACATTTTTTTCTGAAATACTATGATAGTGATAAAATTAACTAATACATATATCTATGTCTAGAATATCTATACTATGATATATTTGTGTGTGAGAGAGAATGCACTTAAAAAATGCGAAAATCACTGCTTTATGGCAGAAAACTAATGTGCGAGTGAAGGAAAGTCCAGGGTCAGTTTTCCTGATATTTACAATGTTGTCCACAATGGGGGTGTAGGGAGGGAGATGAGAATCCAGTGACAAAACAATAAGACAGCTAAAACATTTTAAAACTAGCAAAATTAGGCCCCTTGTGGGGGCCAGGTTGAGCCTGGAGATGTAAAAAGTTGGGTGAATCCGAAGCAGTGTTGGAAATCTGGAAAGACACAGTTTGGAAAGAAGCACTGCCAGAGTGTTAATTACTTTCGATATAGGAAAGGGGCTCACGAACCATGGAGCCAACTTAGTCAGGTTTCCATTTCCACATTCAGTCCCCTGGTCCGAGGTGGAAGCCAGATGAGAGGCTGGCCTTGATTTCCAGGAGACAGCAAAACTTGGAAAAGATGGCAGAATGAAACCAGAGAGTGCATCTACTTTACTATTCTTGGAGTCAAAACAAAATCAAACCGGTCAAATAAAAAGAGCCCAGCTTGCCTGCCTAGGGTTTAGCCTCTTTGGTCTTCGCAACTACTCTAGGTTTTTGCGATTACTTAGGACCTGGAATAGCAGTATGGTGCCCTCCTCTTTTTGTATGTTAGCATATGTATGTTTCTACTTGCTGTTAGGTTTATATCTGTTTTGCTCTGCATGTATATCTCGTTTCTCATATTGTGTACCTGTGTGTGCAGCTCACAGTGGATACA
Source organism: Anabas testudineus (assembly GCF_900324465.2). Classification (NCBI taxonomy): domain Eukaryota; kingdom Metazoa; phylum Chordata; class Actinopteri; order Anabantiformes; family Anabantidae; genus Anabas; species Anabas testudineus. The sequence goes on from NC_046610.1 coordinate 26,760,679, forward strand.
GTGTGTTCGCAGGAGTCCCACTACTGAGAGATGTTGCTGGTATAAATCAAGGCCTCTAATTGTTCAGGAGCTATAACCTCAGTAGGAGGTCCTGCCTAAGGCTGCTGCTAATTGGCCACCTGCTGCGTAGCCCAACACACCGTTGGTCCAAAGTAGTCACTCAACAACAGAGCATCAACAGGTGTGCAGATGTGGGTGTGTATGCAAACACAGGCTATTTTGTAAAAGTATTTTCCCTTTGTGTGTATTTTGCAACCCTGCTTCACCTTTGCTACCTGGAATAGACTTATGCTGCATGCATCCATTTGTATGTTATACAGGTTAATTAAAGGTTAATTTACAACACGTTGTGTTATAAATTAACCTGATTCTATCAGGAATGAGACAAACAGAAACTTGTAAATATAAATTAGCTGCTATGTATGTGTCTATGTGTACACGTTTTGCTCATTTGTGTTTTGAATCTCACTCCTTAGATAAAATAAAAATGCAGAATACCCTTTCTAAATTTCAAACTTTTTACATAGTCCTCTACACCTCTACACCAGGAGCAATAATGGCACAGGTGGGACGCAAGCACTTACTGCTTAACCACTAAAACAAAATAAAAACTACTACAGCAACATTAACTTTGTAGATGGGTTCCACCAGTCTCACCCATTGTAGCAAACTTACATATGGAAAAAGTGGAGAAGAAAGCTCTTAACTCCTTCCCGGAGATGACACCTACCCACTGGACACCTGAATGAAGATCAACATCCAGTAAGTACAGGCTTTCACAGACCACATTACCAAGTGGAGACTAAGATCAGATTCACAAGGGAGGACACCACAGACAACCAGTTCGCTTTCCTGCGCTGCTGTATTCAGTGGGACATGCAGCAGACTGGAAATAGAGGTTTACAGAAAACCCATGCACACTGACCAGTACCTTTTGTTTGACTCACATCATCCACCATAACACAAACTAGGAGTCATCTGGACCCTGAACCACTGAGCGAAAAACATCTCCACCTCCACAGAAGCCCAATTGAAAGAAGACAGGCATCTCAAGACAGCTCTCAAGAACTGTGAATACCCCCAGTGGGCCTTCAACAAGGCAGCATCCTGCAGGAAAAGAATAATGAAACAGACAGAGTCCCAGGTCCAATGCAAAAACCTGGTATGACAAATGTTCAGAGAAGCTGAAACATTTTCAGAAAAAAAAGCATACCTGTCATTTTTAAACCCACCAACACACTCAAACAGAAACTTGACACAAGATGACCAATATAGGGTATGTGTTGCGATTCCGCCCTTGTCTGTTAGTTTTGTTTGTCACCTGTCCCTCTCACTCTCTATCGACTTCCTGTTTGCCTGTATTTGGACTTCCTCTTTTGTCTACATTAATGTATAGGTTTCAATTGATACTTTATATTCATAGTTAGTGTATTAGTTTGTTCTTTGTCAACATTAGAGATTTTATTTTTGTTTGGTACTTTTTATTTCCAGTTTACATAATGTATTAGTTCCTATGTTTGCCTGTGTTAATGCAGTGTTTTCTTTGTTTTATTATTATCCGTGCTTGTTTAGTTTCCACTCATATTGTTTGTTTCCAAAGTCCCCTGTTTTCAGAGTGGGTTAATAAACTACATTTTTGTAAATACTCTTACTACTTAGTCAGTTCGTAACAGTATCTGGTCCAGTGCGGTGAAGACTGTTCTGAGCTATACATTGGAGAAACCAAACAGCCGCTACTAGGAGGATAACACAGCACTTGAGTAACACCTCCGGACCTGCATCGACTGTGTACCTTCATCTTAAGGACAAAGGGCACTCATTCGAGGACAGTGACATTCACATATTGGACAGAGAAGACAAGTGTTTTGAGAGAGGTGTGAGGGAAGCCTTGCATGTGCAAATCAACTCCCCCTTACTCAACAGAGGTGGAGGCCTTAGACATAGTCTGTCTTCACCTTGAGAATCACCATTTAATCAATGTTTAAATGGTGGTGTATTAAGGCTCCTGTGTGAGTTTTTTTTTTTCACACCATGATGCCCTTGTGCGTGTATATGATAATAAGTTAATAAATAAACTGATAAAGGAAGAAAGATTTATACACTACACATTTGACAACACTTGCATACAGTACTGACAATCAGAAACACCATTTAGAAAAGACCACGGCATGTCTCCAGTTAATTAGTGGTATAATGTTTTAATCAATAAGTTCTCAGTTTGGGCCTTCAGTACTTCTCTCTCTCTCTTTCCGTATGTGTGTGTGTGTGTGTGTGTGTGTGTGTGTTTGTGGGGGTAATAGTCATCCATTTAGTCTGTGTATATGTAGGGTCTTTGTGTAACAAAGTGAGACAAATTAAGCAGATCAATGACATTGATTTGACATTAACCGGCCATGAAAAAGAAAATGTGTGTCTGTATGTGTGTGTCCTGTACAGACATCTTTTTGAATATTATATTAACTAGTATAATTATTCTTTTGATGACATTTGACTGATGACACCAGTTGTGGTGTGATGGTTAATGCTTAAACCTTTAGTTAGTCTCATCTATTTGTGACTGACCTGTGCAGCCTTAGGCAGTCTCTGATGAAAAGGTATATGTTCTGTAGGGTTCTGTAAAAAACTGTAAAAAACTGAACTGTAGAAAAGTTGAAGTGTTAAATGTTTGTTAGCTTGTCACTATTTCCATATCTCTAAAACTTTGCCATAAAATGAAAGGGCTAAAGTTTAAGCCCCTGTGTAAAAATACATATCACAGAGGAACACTCCTTTCCACATTCCACTATAATTCTGCAGCATTAAGCTCATGAATCTCTTTCCTAGAGGGGATGGAACTAATTCCCAATGCCCTATAACAGGTGAGCTTTGCTGTTTGCAGTGTGTTGTCAGAGATAGTGACAATTAAACATTCTAACAGCTTGTGGGAGGCATCATTATTCATTCTCCCAAATGTAGCAGGTGTAATGTTTTGTCAGATGTGCAAGCTTTTATTTTTTAAGTATTCTACACAGTGCTAAAACTGACTTCTAAGTTATTACTCTTTTTCTAAGGTATTAGTATTATTTTTTTCAGTGGAGCAAGTTTCCCTTGTCTCCTGCTGTCTGATGAGTTTTAAGATCTTCCAGAGTTAGATAAGGCAAGAAAACACAACTTCTGATTGTTAAAGGGGCATTACAATGTAGGACTCCACCCAGCAATTATTTCAAAAGTATTTAAAAAATACATGGGCACGGGGGATATGTCAAGTACCTACTCTTGGTAATTTAGCAAGGTGTGTACTTTATATATCTATTTCTTTTAGATTTGTCAAATGTGTGTGTAGACCAAAGAAAAACTAAGAATGCAGTTAAATACGATCAATTTGAAAAGATGCAACCTGTGAGCTTGGAGGCCAGTCAGTGGTAATAATCACCACATAAGGCTTGACATTGTCATACACCAGGAGGAACCACTGGTGTATGACCAGTGAGAGATTGGCGCACTCTCACGTTGCGCCAATGGTGGGTCCCATTGGCGCCTTGTGCTTTTTTACAGAGAAAAGCTTCTCTGTAAAAAAGCACAGGGCACCAATGATGAACCTGCCAATTCTGGTGTTCTATGGCAAATGCCAATGAAGCTCCATATTGCTATGCAGAGCGCACCCTCATGAAGACTGTTTCTTTGGTCAAAGACATTCACATAAGTGGCCTGCTGAAGGTTATTTTGTAGATCTCTGGGAGTGCTGTAGGGCTCATCCAGAGGAGCAGATACTGCACTGACTGATGGGTTAAAGACTTTCTGTGGCCATGTCCAGCTCTCCTGCAGTAACTGCCTGTCTCCTGGAACTGTCTCATTTGCTTGACACTGTGCTGGGAGACATAGCAAACCTTCTGGCAATGGTGGCAATGGCATGTATTGATGTGCCATCCCGGAGGAGTTGCACTGCCTGTGCAACCTCTGTAGGGTCCAGGTATCACCATATGCTACCAGTAGTGACTCTGGCCCTAGCCAAATGCAAAACTAGTGGAGAAATTGTCAGAAAAGATGGGGAGGGAAAAACTGTTTTACAGGTCTCCCCCCTGAATCTCATTGTGGCCCCTCTAGTGCATGTGTTGTTAATTTCATTAACACCTAAGCAGGTGAAACTGATGAACAACCCCATATGCTACCTAATTGACCACATCAATATCCCAGAAGTTTAATTGACTTGAGTAGTGTATCAGTAGAGACTGAGCAGTGTACCTCCCTGTATCTCTCTGGGACAGGAAGAGAGAGTGAGAGAAAGGGAGAGAGAGAACAGCAGAAAATAGTTTCCAATACTATTTTTTTCAGTGCACTCATCAACATTGCTCTGTAACTGTGACCTAAACGATATTCAATAACTGGCTATTTGCAAAACAAAATGTTTGTTGTCTTGACATGAACTCTAGGACTCCAGATGTTGGAGGTTGTAAAGTGGTTTGGATTCTGCTGCTGCTCTGGTAGTTGTGCTGTGTTTTATATTTATATGGTCACATATAAATCATGCATTTGATGGCAATGAGTTTTGTTGGCAATTTATTTAGATCGTCTGTCACCCCAGTCACAGACGTAGTTAAACGCAGTTTTTAATTCATTTAAGAATCTTACCTTTTTCATTTTGGGTCAGAGAGGCTCTCTGATCCAAACTGGAAAAGTCAAAAACCTGTCCTGTTTGTTATTGTGTCCTCCTGTCCCTTACTCTGATTTTTAACTGATTTGTCAGATTTTCTATCTGATTTAGTTCTTAGTGCAGATAAAGTCATTATAGTTGGTAATTTTAACATCCATGTAGACATTGATAATAACTGCCACATGCTGTATTTACAGTGGGTACGGAAAGTATTCAAAACCCCCTTACATTTTTCACTTTTGTTATATTGCAGCCATTTGTTAAAATTATTTAAGGTAATTTTTTTCCTTATGAATGTACACACAGCAACCCATATTGACAAAAAAACACACAATTGTTGACATTTTTTGCAGAAATATCACATGGTCATAAGTATTTAGACCCTTTGCTGTATTACTCATATATTTAACTCAAGGGCTGTCCATTTCTTCTGATCATCCTTGAGATGGTTCTACACCTTCATTTGAGTCCAGCTTTGAGTCCAGCTGTGTTTGATTATACTGATTGAACTTGATTAGAAAAGCCACTCACCTGTCTATATAAGACCTTACAGCTCACAGTGCATGTCAGAGCAAATGAGAATCATGAGGTCAAAGGACCTGCCTGAAGAGCTCAGAGACAGAATTGTGGCAAGGCACAGATCTGGCCAAGGTTACAAAAAGTTCTGTTCCTAAAGGCACAGTGGCCTCCATAATCCTTAAATGGAAGACGTTTGGGATGACCAGAACCATTTCTAGAGCTGGCCGTCCAGTCAAACTGAGCTACCAGGGGAGAAGAGCCTTGGTGAGAGAGGTAAAAAAGAACCCAAAGATCACTGTGGCTGAGCTCCAGAGATTCAGTAGGAAGATGGGCGAAAGTTAACCCGCATGGAGTTTGCTAGAAAAAACACCTCAAGGACTTCAAGATGGTGAGAAATAAGATTCTCTGGTCTGATGAGACCAAGATAGAACTTTTTGGCCTTAATTCTCAGCTGTATGGGTGGAGAAAGCCAGGCACTGCTCATCACCTGTCCAATACATTCCCAACAGTGAAGCATGGTGGTGGCAGCATCATGCTGAGGGGGTGTTTTTTAGCTGCAGGGACAGGACTACTGGTTGCAATCGAGGGAAAGATGAATGCAGGCAAGTACGGGGATATCCTGGATGAAAACTTTCTCCAGAGTGCTCAGGACCTCAGACTGGGCTGAAGGTTCACCTTCCAGAAAGACAATGATCCTAAGTACACAGCTAAAATAATGAAGGAGTGGCTTCACAACAACTCTGTGACTGTTCTGGAATGACCCAGCCAGAGCCCTGACTTAAAGCCAATCTCTGGAGCATCTCTGGAGAGACCTGAAAATGACAGTCCACCAACATTTACCATCCAACCTGACAGAACTGGAGAGGATCTGCAAGGAGAAATGGCAGAGGATCCCCAAATCCAGGTGTGAAAAACTTGCATCTTTCCTAAAAAGACTCAAAAGGTGTGCTTCTAATACATACAGAGCAAAGGGTCTGAATACTTATAACCATGTGATATTTAAGTTTTTCTTTTTTAATAAATCTGTCACCAATTCTGTTTTCTGTCAATATGGGGTGCTGTGTGTACATTAATTAGGAAAAAAAATGAACTTAATCTTGTTTTGACATACAGTGGTGAAATTGATCATTTAATAGTTTTTCCCTAAAACCCTCTTTTATCCAACCATTTTTTAATAACATTTGTATCTACTGTACTGAATTTTACTTCACCTAAGAAAACATTTCACTACAGTAGATGTTTATCTGACCATAATGTCGATTTTATAGCCATGTACATAGAAAAGGGCATTCAACTTAACAGCACTCCAGTACAAGTCAACTACCTTGTTGATATTACTGCAGCATCTCTCCAAACAATACTCAACACTATTGGCCCTTTGAAAAAAAGGTAGTGAATCAGAAGAAGCTAGCTCCATGATACAGTTCACAAATCCATAGCATAAAGCAGACATCACGTAAGCTGGAAAGTAGGTGGTGTTCCTATAATTTAGATGAATATTGCCTAACCTAGAAATACACTTTAATAATATATAAAAACACCTCCATAAAGCTAGAACCACATTTTATTCCTCATTATTAGAGGCAAATAACAACTTATCATATCCTCTCTATCCCGATTAGACTGCTGAAAGATGTTTTTTCTTTGATAAGCCTGTTCATATTAGATCAAATCAATCTATCTATACTAACAGGCTACATACCACAGGCTTTTAATGTTGCTGTAGTCAAACCTCTACTCAAAAAGCCTATTCCTGACTCTGGTTTTAACTAATTATAAATAAAAATACAATCTGCTTTTTCTCTATAAAATCCTTGAAAATGTGGTTATAAAGCAATTATGTGACCACCTGAGCAAGAATAGTCTGTATAAAGATTTCCAGTGAAAGTCACTAATAAGCTTCTATTAGCGTCAGACAATAGATTTTCTATACTCGTCTTGTTAGATCTTAGTGCAGCATTCAACAATATAGATCACAACATTCTGATACACAGACGGTTTAAATCATATCTATCAGATAGATTCCAGTATGTGCATATTACTGTTGAGTCTTACATGCACACAAAAGTAAAAAACGGAGTTCCACAGGCTTCTGTGTTTGGGCTGATTATTTTAACTTTATATGTGTGTATATGTTCCCATTAGGCAATAGTATTAGGAAACACTCCAATTTCCATTGTTATGCAGAAGAAACTAATCAATTAATCAAACTTCAAGCATGCTTTAAATACATAAAGGCCTAAATATCCTCTAATTTTCTAATCATAAATTCAGAAAAGACAAAGGTTATTTTGTTTAGTCCTGAAAACCCAATGACATAGACATGATGTCTAAACATATTCTAAGCGAGATGACATCACATTGGCCTCAAGTATTACTGCGAGGAATCTCTGAGTTATCTTTGACCAGTACATTGCCTTTACATCATACATAAAAGAAATTTCTAGAAGTTACTTGAACTATTGGTAAAATGATGAACATCCTGTCTCAAAGTGATGCTGAAAAACTAGTCTATACATTTATTACTTCCAGGTTGGAATGTTGTAATTCACTATTAATAGGATGTCCCAATAACTCTATCCAAAATGAAACAGCCAGAGTTTTGACTGGAATTAGCAAGAGAGCTCCTCTCTTGTGGAACCAGCCCCAGTACAGGTTTGGGAAGCAGACACGCTCTCTACATTTAAGAGTAGACTTAAAACTTACCTTTATAGTTAGAGATGGCTCAGATGACTCTAAACTATCTCTTAGTTATGCTGCTATAGGTTAGTCTGTTGGGGGACCTCTACTGATACACTGAGCTCATCTCCTCTCTCCTCTCCTCTATCTATTCTCTCTGTCGCTTTATTTTTCTTTTCTGCAGGAATCCATGGCCTTGTATATCTCCAGTACAGATTTAATTTATTTAGAGCTATACAAATAAAATTGAATTGAATATAATTGATGCACCTGTGTTTAACTTTCTTCATCCCCAATATTGCTTTTTTTTTTCTTTTTTTCTTTTTTTTTTGTTTATTCCCTGCACTTTGAATACTTGTTTTCTTCATCCACACTATTATTATTATTATTGTTGCATTTACCACTTTGTTTTTATTTTATTTTTTATTCTTTCCTTCCTTTAACTCACAACTGAAAACACCCCATGCTCTGTTCATATGTTTAGAAATTATTTTGTTAAAATTTAAAACATGAACATTTGAACAGCCCCATGTGGCATAATCTTGCAATAGTTTTGAGTTTCCTTGCTATATCTTTGCTTTATCTCTGGTCCATAGCAACTTATTCTGAAAGTACAGCCCAAATCATGCAGTAGATTCCTGCTGACTGTGCCCGCAGTGAGTGGCTTCACCCTCAGCTTTGGCAGTTGAACAGCTAGGATCACTGGAACTCAGCGAGAAGAAGACATTTAGTTAACTGAGGATATAACCAGCATGGCTGGGATGGAGCTGGTGATTGTGACTGTAGCCGTGACTGCTCCAGTTTTTATTATTGTATTTGCTCAGTGTGAATATACACTATATGAACCACTCAATAGGGTTAGACAGTGTGGCAGATTACCTGCAGCGACAGTGAATAATGCATACAGCTAGAGCTGATCCAAGCTGTCTCTGGATGAAAGCTCTGAAACGGACCTGTGGATTGTGACTACAGATATGCCTGTGATTCAGTTCTTATGCTTTTGGCTGTACATGCTACTTCATGATGGTTAAACATCTATATGCTGAGTGTATCCTCTTTAAAAATGAGTGATTAGTAATAAATGCATCTTGTAACATGGCATTATGTCTGTGTTCTCCCCTAATATAGCCCTAGTTATGTTGCGGCAGTGACAGTGTATTAACCTATACATAACCTGACTGGACTTAATGTTTTACATTTCTCCAATCGGACCACAAGTGGAGAGTACTAAGTACAAGTGTAAATGACCACCAAGATGTGTGATGCGATTGTGATGCAATCACTCAAACCTCTTGCTGATGCATTTGACCACATCCTTTATAGTGGCTTGTATGTCATCAGTGCATGACATGGTGACAGTTTTTGTTAAATTACTCTGGACAATGCAAACCTCCACCAATGGTCCGGCATGGACCAGCCATCCCTCGGACATGTTGATAGTCCAACTGTATAACAGGATGCAGCAGCAAGAAAAAGTGTACACAAATGGTCTGCTGGAGACCCTGAAGATACTGTTCACACCTATGGACAGGTGACATCAGCTGTCCAGTTGTAATCCCACTGTCCAAGGCATGTTTTAAAACCAAATATTATATCTGAAAGAGTGTCATCAGTCATTGTCGGCCTTGGCATCCAGGTTAAAAAAAGTCAAAAGGCAAATGCCACAGCCCATCTGTACTTATAGTGCCATTCTTGCCCAATTGTGCACCTCAGTTTAAAGAAAAGTGAACGGAGACCTGTAATAACCATTTGAATGAGTATGTTCAGTGGCCTGCATAGACTGTTAGAGGTGATGTGATTTAGTAACCACATTCCTTGTTCTTGTGTTCTGTTGTAGTAATGTGCTGCCAGTGTTTCCCACCCACAGGTTACACAGTGTAGCCCTGCCTAAATTTAGTTCATAAGAAAAATTTAACATTATCTAATGCATTTGCTCAAAATCACCCATTGCAATGAAAACCCACTCAAACAATAACAAAAGGGGCTACAACTGAATACTGTGTTTGTGGTATTTAAGGGCAATAACACATGTAACTCAACATTCCAAATACCTTTATTTTTTATCACTTTAACTAACATTCTTACTGACCAGTTTTTCAACTATAAATCACTTGCCACCATTAGACACACAAAGGGGACAAAGTTGTCCAGCACACTGTAAAACATAATAAAAAACAGAAACTTGTCAGTTAATTAAAACTGATTCCTGTTGCTTAGATAGGGAGAAACAGATAACAAATTTAGAAACTTTTTCAAATATTTATCTATTCCAACCAAATAGCCACATTTTCTCAAGCTAGCTAAATCAAATATTTTATTTTCAAATAATGACCAAAAACATATCCACAACCTGCATGCACATGTTTTTTGTCTGTGCATGCAAGCAAAGAAAGGACTACATGTGTTATCACAACATCATGCTGTGTTTTTGCCAGACTGTCAGCTATTATTTTTGCCCCTCAGGCCAGCCATGATCACAAGAATTGAGTTGTGGCTTTCTAGATTAAGATATGTGATATGACATTTGTCTTCTTAGTTAATGCATATTTTGCAGTGGTTCCAGAATTTGTGTCCTGCTGTTAAAGCATCTCAGTTAGTATTTTTTTTTTTCCTTAAAAGGAGTAATCCATAGTGTAGAAGCTATAACTTAAATGCTAGGTTCTATTACATCTTCTGGGTCTTCACATTGTCAAGATGTATTGCATGATCCAGACTGGAAGCATAAAAAGAAAGAACACTGTAAAACATTGTATGATGTGTCTTGACACCAGAATGTGAAAGGTACAACTTTCCTTTGTTGACATCAAGCTAGTTCTAGCCAGGAACAGCAGGTATGTCACTTTATCAAGAGAATATTTTTCTTCCCACTGGTCTAGTGATTTTATGTGAAAACTATAATGGCTCTTCAAAAAAGTATGTAGGCTTCAAAAGTGCAAAGGCTTTTACCCTATATGTCTTGTAGAGAGGATCCAATTATGAGGATCCAACAATGAATCGCACCATGGGGTGAAAATTATACATGCCACAAGCCTCACTTGGATATTCTGCAGGTACAGCTCACAATTTGCTACATTATTTCAGGTAAAGAAGATGGAGGGAAAATCACTACCTTGGTCATTCCAAAAGGAGTCAGATTGTTTGCTTGAATCGTAATTATCATTAGTAAACCTGCCAGCGAACAACATGTGGAGCATGTATTGCAGTTGCATTTTGGAACAATCTCACACATACTTGGCAATCTGGCCATCCTGTATTCTTCTTTTTCTGTAAATAACACCATGACTGGTTACTACACATCTGACATAAATTGACTCACTTTGGGCAACATATTCAAGATGTCTTACCCTGTACAGGAGCATACCTTTTCCATTATCATTTCTCATGATCTTTGAAGTGTTTTCCTCTAATCCTTTTTGTAATCAAAATGATCATGTTATAAATATTGAATGAGTTATTACTACTTTATTTCCCCTAGTTACATTTGAGTTTATGGGGATTGACTGAATGGTGAAAGAGACTGTTTACCTATTTATCCAATTATGTAGTATTTCCAGTCTGTAATTAAAGTGTTACCAGTATGACTCTGTGGACAAGTACCTCTATTTTTTTATACTAATGTTGATGCCTAAAGTGTTCAAAATAAAGATTAAGAGCAACAAAAAAAAAAACATGGTTAAATCAGCTGTAAGTAGAAGTATTAATAAAATATGTATATATCAATAACGCAAGGGCCTATGAAAACTAATGTGGAGACATCAAAGTACAGCAGTGTACAGTTTTGTTTGAATCATACACAGATACAGGGAATAGTTAGGTTATGTCCTGTAACAAATTCCAACCCAAATTCCAGTCCCCAAAATTAAAATTCTATGCAATTAAAATACCAGTGCAATAGTTTCTGTCTTTAACAGAATTGTAACTGTATTACATGTTCTTTTAACATAACAAGGCAAACAATGTAGATGGAAAGTTACAAATCTATTAATAATGAATTAATTAATACTGAATATCATCAGTACCATCAATACATTTTTATTTGCAGGAAACATTCACATTCATTTCCATTATTCTTCACAGTTGGGAAGATGTATTTCAGGTTTTTCAGGTTTGTGAGTGCTGCTGCAAACAATTCAATCTACAAATCAAAGTAAATAAGAATTATGTGTGGTTTGAACATGGTCAAAAGATTACACAGTCTGTAAACTGTGTTGTCATTACAATGGAATTCTCATCATTATCACCAGCGCTATTGCAAATAGTAGCTTCACCATAGTAACAGCAGCTTGTTCTTTAGCAGTGTTTAGCTAACATAGTTGTCAATAGATTTTTTTACATTTTCAGATTATAAATATATTTGGTATCGCTGAAAGTCTGTGACTGTTTGATGTCCCAGACTATTGACATATTAAAAATATGTAACATATTAAGGTACATCTTTACTACTCAGCTCTAAACCAACAATCTGCATTCTTATTCCCCTAAATGAAATCTGTTATGTAACTGCTAATAAGCATGCAAAACTAAAGAGCCTATATTAAAATTCAAGTTTGACTCACTGTTACTTTGATTTTCCCATTTACAAAATCTTTTGTCTGAAAATTGCAAATATATGATATGAGAGAGTGCCTATTTAATGCTTTAGAACAAAGTACGTATCTCATTGTCTTAAATTGCTCACAATCAAAGTACTCAATCTAGTCTTCATTAAATGATTTCAATAATGCATTGCTTTACTTTCTAGCACAATAGCTACAAAGCTTGATTATAAAATAGCTAAAAAAGACTGGATCACTTATTTATTTTTTTATATTTCTTTTGTTACTTATTGGCTTGATAGTGAATAGAGCTTTAGAGATGGATCAGGTGACTCTGAACCATGTCTTAGTTATGCTGATATAGCTTAGTCTGCTGGGGGAACTCTACTGACAAACTGAGCTCCTCTCTCCTCTCTCCTTTCTCCTATATCAATGCAAATGCCACCATTGCATGTCATTTATTTTGTGTCTTCTCTCTCCTGTAGTTGTGTTTCCTCCTCTCTGTCTCCCTCTCTCTCTGTACTTTTCTGCAGGTATCCTCGGCCTGGAGCTGTACATCTCCAGAATCTAGTTGACCTGCACAATGTTCTTGCTGCTTGTTGTTGTTTTTGTTGCCTGCTGTTCTTTTCTCTCTTCTCTTTCCACTCACCCCAACTCGTCGAGGCAGATGGTCGCCCACTGTGAGCCTGGTTTGGCTGGAGGTTTCTTCCTCTAAAGGGGGTTTTTCCTCTCCACTGTTGCCTAAAGCTTGCTCAAATGGGATTGTTGGGTTTTCTCTATATATTTTTTTTTTGTATAAATATTCTCTGTAAGGTCTTAAACCTTACACTGTAAAGTGCCTTGAGATATCTTCTGTTGTGTATTGGCGCTATACAAATAAAACTGAATTGAATTGAATTGAATAGACAGATGGTTCATGTCTTTTTTTTTTTGTTTCATTTGACTCAAAACAGGCTGCAAATGTCAAGTGGACTTTCAGTACACTGCTATATTTTCTATTTACTTATATTTATGTATGTGTGTATATTTGTGTGTGTGTGGGTGTGTTGATAATATTACTTTTTTTTTTCACTAAAGACAGTGATGATGGTGTGTTCCCTTCAAGAACTGTGATCGTTTTAGGGACTACGTCTCCACTTAAGTGTACTGAACTGGACTTTTACAAGAGGAATCAAAAGATGTCCATACTGTACTGGCTGGAAATCTCTTATAATACATCACATAAAATATAATCCACTGCACAATAACAGTGAAAAATAAAAGTGCTTCAGTGCATTCAATACCTACCGGCCTGCTGGGATAAAAATGACAAAACATGAAGGTTGACAGTCCAATAATTTTGTGGATCATGGACTACCTCACAAACTGTGTGTCTGACACTGTGGTCTGTAGTACAGGTGCTCCACAGGGGACGACAGTTCTGTCTCGATTTCTCTTCACCCTGTACACCTCAGACTTCAGGTACAACTCAGAGACCTGCCACAACAGAAGTTCTCTGATGACTCTGCAGTTTTAGGATATATTCAGGGTGGAGATGTCACAGAGTACCAGAGAGTGATGGACAGTTTCGCGGACTGATGTGGATTAAACCATCATCAACTAAACATCAGTAAAACAAAGGAGTGGGTGATGGACTTTTGGAAATTTGAGAGTCTCGTCATTCCTCTCTCTATACAGGGGGAGGAGGTGGCAGTCGTATCTGAGTACAAATACCTGAAAGTGTACTTGGACAACAAACTGGACTGGACAAAAAACGCATCAGCAATGTAATCTTCTATGCTGTGGTCTGCTGGGGCAGCAACATGAAGGTGGCAAACACTAACAGGTTGAATCAATGAAACTTTCTCTCACAGTGTCACCAGGGCGAAGACTGAATACTACCAGGACAAGCTCAGCAACACCACAGGCACCAGAAAGCTGTTCTCAACTTTCAACTTTGTCTCTACTCTATCCACCCCCACCTCCACCACCCACCTGTCTCACAGCTGACTACTTCGCCTCCTTTTTTTACCAACAAGGTGGCAGCCATCAGCTCCCAGTTCACTCCCCCTGATTTCAACACTGTCAGAGCCCGATGTATCCACCCTCCTCCTCTCAAATCGCCCGACCACCTGCTCTCTGGATCCGATCCCTTCAACTCTTCTTAAAGCTATTGCACCAACGCTAATACCAGCCATTACACAGATCATCAACACCTCTTTCACAACAGGCACCTTTCCCACCTGGTTCAAGCAGGCCCAGATTACTCCACTGTTGAAGAAGCCTTCTCTGGATCCCTCCCTTGTGGAGAACTACAGACCGGTCTCTTCTTTCATTCCCGGCCAAGACTCTGGAATGTGCAGCCTTCAATCAACTCTCTGACTTTCTTTCCCGGAACAATCTCCTTGATGTCAATCAGTCTGGCTTCAAGAGTGGTCACTCCACAGAAACAGCACTTGTTGTGGAATCCCTACGGGTGGCTAAAGCTGCAGGTAACTCTTCTGTCCTTATTCTATTAGATCTATCTGCAGCCTTTGACACTGTGAACCATCAGATTCTCATGACTGCACTCTCAGACTCGGGCATCTCTAGATCAGCCCTAACCTGGCTCCGGTCATACTTGTCCGAACGAACCTTCAAGGTATCCTGGCAGGGGTGTATCTCTGAATCTCCTAACCTCTCCACCGGTGTACCGCAGGGCTCAGTCCTTGGTCCTCTTCTTTTTTCAATCTACACTTCTTCTCTAGGCTCGATCATCCATTCTCATGGCTTTTCTTATCACTGCTATGCAGATGACATACAGCTCTTGCTGTCTTTTCCACCAGATGACTCAACTGTCTCATCTCGCATCTCTGCCTGTCTCTCTGACATCTCTGATGGATGAGAAAAAGACACCTTCAACTCAACATTCCCAAAACTGAACTTCTCTTCTCCCTGCCAGACCTTCAACCCAACACAACATCAGCATTAACATTGGATCTGCAGTGATTGTCCCTACTAAGTCAGCCAGAAACCTGGGGGTCATCATTGATGATCAGCTGACCTTCACAGAACACATCGCCACAGTCTCTAGGTCGTGTAGATATGCCCTCCACAACATCAGAAAGATCAGACCCTACCTGACGGAGTACACGACCCAACTCATTGTGCAGGCATTGATCTTATCTCACCTGGATTACTGCAATGCACTACTGATGGGTTTACCGGCATCAACGACCAAACCCCTCCAGATGATCCAAAATGCAGCAGCAAGCCTCATTTTTAATCAACCAAAAAGGTCTCATGTCATACTGCTCTTGAGATCTTTGCATTGGCTTCCTGTGGCTGCAAGGATCAAGTTCAAAGCTCTGTCTCTTGCCTACAGAGTGGTCAACTCCACAGCTCCATCTTATCTCAGTTCAATCATTCAAGTTTACATCCCCTTCCGTCCACTGCGCTCAACCAGAGAACGTCGTCTGGTGGTACCAGCACCACACAGTCGACACCAAGGAAAACTGTTCAGCTCAGTGATCCCACGATGGGGGAATGAGCTGCCTATCTCTGCACGCTCAGTCACTTGCAATCTTTAAAAAACTGCTGAAAACTGAACTCTTCCGCGTCTTCCTTTGCACTTAAAAAAAAAAAAAAAAAGACTTTTCTACTCTTTCGTTCTCACATCTCTTGAAACAGAAACACTTTTTTGATAGCACTTTGCTTTGTTGTTGTTTCTTCTTGACTTAGATTTTGTTTGCTTGCCTTGTTCCTCACTTGTAAGTCGCTTTGGATAAAAGCGTCTGCTAAATGACTAAATGTAAATGTAAACAAAATAATCAGGAGTTAGTTGGCTGTGTTCTAGGGTTGGAGCTGGACCCTCTACATGTTGAGCTGTGAAGAGGATGCTGTATAAACTCCTCTCAATCCTGGACAATCCCTCCCATCTACTACACAGTGTGCTGGCTGGACAGAGACTGATCAAAATAAACTGCTCCACAAAATGCCACAGGAGGTCCTTTCTACCTGTGACCATCAATCTTTACAATTCCTCCCCCCTCTGTAAGGGCAGGGGGAACTGATCATTTCTTGTCATATATCCATTGTCAATCCACCCTGAACTTTAATTAATGTGATTAATCTATTTTTATCCATCTCATTTTATCTTGTTTTCTGTATTGATGTTGGTGTGAATCATTTCTAGTTATGTGTTGAGAACAACTGTAACAAGGCAAAACAATTTCCCTCTGGGATTAATAAAGTAATAAAGTGTTTTGAATTCTTTGCCTCAGTGTAAGAGTAAGAGCAGGAAAAATGTGCATATTCCCACCTCTAATTATATTGTGTGTTGTTTGATAGTCATCTAGTCACCAAGCAATATCAGTAAAAAAAAGGGTGCACACCAAATACAATCTATTTTTAAACATCCTAAGTTTGACTACTGAAAACCATGTCTTTACCAAGTATATCAGGACATTTTTTAACTGGCATGCATCACTTTTGAAGGTAACAAGGGTGCTTTACTAAGTAGTCAAGAACCTTGTCATGAAGCGGCTGAATCATTTTTAATGCATTAGTCATTACAATTCTGTGTTAAATTTGGAGTAACCACTTCAAAGATTAAATCGAGATTTAAATCAAGATTATATTTTAAGCTGTTTAAATTGTACGTTTGATTTGATCGTTGAAAACAGCTGAAGGTTAGTAAAAGTTACCAGTACAGAGTGCAACTGTATATACAGATCAGCCACAACATTCATACTACCTTTCTAATATTGTCTAGGTCCCCCTCTGCAGCCAAAACAGCTTTGACCCATAAAGACAAGGGCTCTACAATATCTTTTAAGGGGTTATCTGCTTTCTGGCACCAAGGCATCAGCATTATTTCCTCTAAGCCTGGCAAATTGCAAAATCAGGGTTTCATGGATCAGTACATATACAATGTTTTGTATATCATTATATCAGTCATGTACATACTTAAACCATAACACAACAATGCCTTTAGGCACCTGAACAGAAATGGCTAAGTAGCATTCAGTGCGAGCAGTGTGCTGCATTCTAAGTACTGATAATTGATCATCTGACCATTGATCATTTAATATCAAAATGTTTGATCAGTTCAGAACTATTCTTGGATGAAAAAAAAAGATTTTGGTCAAGGTCTCATTGACCTTGATGTAAACAATGAATGAATCAGTCCACAAAGTACATGGAAGTAGTGATGGAATGGTCTTAACAGATACTGGTTTGCCATCAGTAAAAGGTATCGTTGTGTTGAGTGAAATCAAAATTGTTGCATTGAGCTAAGCAGTGGAATCACGTAAAGCCTCATGTCACATCCTCTGTCATGTAATTGACAGAAAGGTGTGAAGGACAAGTATGATTAACAATTCATCTTTCTTTCTCCTCTATTTTCTCTCTCTTTTCACCATGCCTTTATGTCTGAATTCATCACATCCAGCTCTGGTGGATTAAGCAACAAGGCCCCAGCAAAAATTAGTGGTTTAATTCTTTTTTCTTTCTATTCTCCTATTTCTTTTAATCTGTTCCTATTTCTTCCTGTCTGTATCCAGGCAGACTCATCCTCACAACCCAGACTGCTAGAGAGGAATTACCATCATTCTCTGTTCACGTTCAACATCCAGGAAAAACACAGGATTACACAAGTCATTCATATGGACATAAAGGCCTTTGTATATATCAAAGCCAAACATATAATTCTACTTGAAATATTTTAACTGTCTGCCCCAAGAAGACTAATCCCTACTTTTGACTAAACCCTGACTTTGGGGTTCTTTCTCGTCTCCTGCTCTGTCCAGTATCAGCTAGGTGATTAAAGGTCAGCTCACAGGCTTTGGCTTCTTTGCATAAGAAAGACTGGGAACAGCCTGAGACAAATCACAGTTCATCGTACAGATTATGTGTGTGGCATGTACATGAAAAATACTGTAGAATCTTTAACAATGGACAAAGAGATAAAGTAAAGTCTTTAGGTTCACTTCTTGACTGGTTTTTACCCTTTAATTCATTAATCCATAAACCATAACCAATGTACACCTGTCTAGTATAGTATCATTTTGAATTGCAGGTTTTATTTTATGCACCAACAATTTGCTAATAATTGGCCTCAGTCACCAATAGTTTTTATCTTTTTTCTTTGTTTTATTTGTTCTTTAGAGTGTCCATTAAGGCAATCAAAGTGTCTCTTAATGATGCCTGGTCCAAGGAGTGGTTCAGATAATTTTTGTTGTGGTGGCTAAGGTGGAAGTGGCATACCATGTTTCATGGTGGTGTTGTGTGATAAAAAGTGTGTAGTGCTTCTAAATTTTAATAGACTATAGTGCTTTATAAAATGATAGACATTATCATTTAAAATAGTATTAATTCATATTATTATATAATATATTAATAGTATTAATTAATAAATTAATAATAATGTTAGTGTCATTTAAATCACATATTATACAACTGTAGAATTGAACCTGTAACCTGTACATGTGTGTAGATTCCTACCACAAAAATCTAATTCCCCATAAAGAATAATAGAAATTTAGAAATCATGATTGTTAAGCTCAAACTTCAGCCTAAATATTGTGAGTTCGGACAAAAACATGTAGTCTTATTCGTTCTCTACTTAACAGTCAATTTAAACTTTCAAGCTCTTGAACACTTGATTTTAGTACTTTTGAAAGCTGCTTTTCTTAACCTGCAGAATTCTAAACTTATATAGCTTCTTTCTACAGAGCAATAGGTCTTTACTAGAATGTAAAAATATACAAAATCTGTGCATATATTCCTACTGTCTATTACTGTATGTTGATGAGTCTGTGTTAGAAATTTGTTTGTTGTGTGTGTGTATGTGTTGTGTGTGTGTGGGTGTGTGTGTGTGTAAAAACACAGTGTGTGTGTGTAAAAACACAGAGAAAAAGACAGAGCACAAGGGCCCAAGAAAGGGAGGAGGAAAGAAACAGAGATCAGAAATATTGATTTTCTTACTTTTAGTGTAGGTGAGAAGGCATGCAGGGATTTACCTGGTGGGGAGAGAACAAGAGAAAGTGTTGTTAGAAACCAATGAACACACACACACACACACACACACACACACACACACACACACACACACACATACATACAGTGGTAGGGCTTGCTGTGGGGTACAGCAGTGACAGTTGAATTATGGATTTCTGTATTGTGAAGGACAGAAAGAGAGTGTGAGAGTCAGTTGGGCTTAGCTATGTAGCTGTAATGTTAAACTGACACACACCCAAAAATAACAAAAATAATTAAAGTACTCCCTTTGAAGTTCTTAGGATATACACAATGTGAATCAGACAACAGACTTTTTTTTTTTGTATTCCTGCTAAAATGTGTTATATGCAGATGCTTCTTGCAGAGCTGTTAACTATTAGGTGTCATGCTGGCTGATGGATTGGAGTTTTAAGGGGACATTAAATGGTCATTATTAGAATGAATCCTATCTGAGCAAACTGACCTGAAAGTGTAAAATACAATAGGAGTTGACAAAATCTTCTAAATACCTAATCCTCTTCTGGGATACAGGTGGCTGGAGCCTATCAAAGTATGCACTATTTGTAAAGGTCACAGTGTAATACCACGTAACTATTATCCATGGTTTGACTTTGTTTCCCGCTGCATTTTCTGTCTGTATTTGTGCTATCCTTGTTTGTTTAGGATTCAGTTACTAAAAAAGTAACAGCAGTTTCTGCTAAATGTTTAATCTCATTTAAAATTGATAACAAAGTTAAAGTCCCTAGCCTAAGGTACTGGAATATTAAAAGGACAAATGTATTTTTATATCTAATATACAATGGCAATACGTGTATATAGTTAGGTTTTACCACTTAGAACATAACCATTTGCTGTTTATCTTCTCTTAGTATGCTCTACCAGGCCTGTCTTTTAATCATACCTCTGTGTTATCTTACTGTTACTTCTAGAATAGTTTTAATAGAGTACAAAAATACCAAGATTTGGTTGATATTTCAAGAATAAAGTATTGACAGCTGCTGACAGTTACCTATTACTGTTTAACCCGGTGTTTTTTTAATTCTATTACAAACAATAAACCAATAAATCAATCTTTAATACATTCTTGAATTTTCAAGTGCTGTTAAATTGGTGTATGTGTATTTATGTGTGTGTGTGTGTGTGTGTGTGTGTGTGTGTGTGTGTGTGTGTGTAGAGCAGCAGGATAGCAGTCTAAGTAGCCTAGGGATAAAGTGTGTGAGGGGAGATAAGGATAGCACACAAACACTCTGTTGGATCAGACATATTATTCTGTTACCTTTAAACACACATACACAGAGGGAGAGAAATGCATAGAGCTCCTGCACACTATGGTATTTGGCACAGAACACAATACCACAAGTACTCTGTGGATAAATACGTTTTTCCACTATCCATACAGTTACCTTGAAATACTTATTATTAAATAATAATAAGATTAAATAATAATAAGATGAACTAACACACACACATACACACACACAAACACACACACACACACAATACCCCACACTCGGATACTCTGTAGAGCTATTTGTGTGTGTGCAAAATATTGTTAAAATGCAATTTATGTGAAGCCATTTTAGCCGGTCCTCACAATTCAAAGAGCATTTACAGTTACGACTTGGTTTTAGTGTTTGGGTTAGGATGACGCAGTTGTAATGGTTAGGGTTAGACATGACTGTGTGTGTGTGTGTGTGTGTGTGTGTGTGTGTGTGTGTGTGTGTGCGTAACAGGTTGCATTTGCACTAAATGGTCTGCACTTGCATATAGCACTTTTCTACCTCTATCTCTTTCACCCATTCGCGCACACAACCACACACACACCAATGGCAGAGCTGCCATGGAGCTGATCTTACTCACTTGGGACAACTTGGGGTTCACTTTGGCATGTGACATGGCAGCAGCATCACTTAAACCATCATGGGAATCTAAACACCAGTCCTAGATTGGCAGATAACTGCTCCACCCATTGAGCCACAGCCACCACAGTACACTGTTAATATAAGGTAATTCACAAAATGATGCTAAAAAGCATGTCCAATGTTATTATTTATATTGAGTTATTGAGCTATTATTGTACAAACTAGAGAATTGCTTGGTGCATGCAGCATTTTTGGCAAAATGAAGCAAACCATGTTAGTTCACCTTCCATACTAACCTTGTATTTCAGTGTAGTTTTGTATGGAAGCGCAATAAATACACAAGTTAACATTACGATGATCTGATTTTTCAATAACTAGGTCATAGCTATTACATTCTAATTGGCTGGTGTAAAGAGATTTATGTCAGTGGTGGTACCATACTGCGCCATTCATGTCAGCTCACCAATTGGCTGGGCGCTATGTGACATAGTGTAGGCATGTGCGATTGGACAGCTGTATTTCAGGTTGGAGATATGATTGGCTGTTTATTGATGCAGCTATCAACCAAATAAGACTGTCCCCCAAGTATATCCTTAGTTTTGGTTAGAGGTTTCACAGACACAAAGACATTTGAGTTCATATCTGTCTCATATCTACACACAATAATCAAATTGGTTGTTATGCAATTTGTATGTGTATGTTAATATTAATATTAGAGCTGAAATGCTATATAAATCTCTCGTTCATGCACTAGCCCTGCTTACTATTTTGTAAATTGTTTTTGTATACATGATCTTAACAAAAAATATAATACAATGAATATAATAATAATAAAAGTATTATTATTATTATTATTATTATTATTATTATTATTATTATTATTTACCTGGAACTGCAGTCTTCCTTCCAGGCTGCAAATGGCCTTGAGAAAACCACTAAAATAGTTATTCAGTGAGTCAAAACTCAGTCACAAAAACTGTGATCCCATCATAATAATTAAAGCATCAACAATTTTATCCCATCCTAGCTCCTCTTATCTGGATTATGGTGGCTGGACAGCAACAGGACGCTGTTTAGAGAGATTCTGAAGGATTATGGCTGCTAATTCAGCAGTCAAGTAGGGGCAAGGGCACATCATTGTTAATCCCATTCACCAGCCCATATGATAAATAAATACCCAACTTATTATGTCATACTCTTGCATAACTTATTTTTCTTAGCACTTAATGTGTTGCTGGACTTTTAATATACATCGCAAATAAATATGACAAGAAACTGTACATGTATCAATAACAACCTTGGCTGACAGCAACCAACAATTTCCATTGCAAACAAATCTTTTGTTTTGTTTAGTTAGGTCGCAAAGTGCATCTTAACAAACAAAACTGTTATGTTTGTCTACTAAACGTCATTAAAACATTTCTAAGACAAAATGATTTTGACATTATTGGATTTCTAAGAATCAATACTTTGTCGGAAGCTTGACAGTGGCCCCTAGAGGATGCTGCATTTATTGCACCCCATTGTACAAACAACATGGGCTGTAAAGGATAAACTACATAACGACAATATTGCTTTTACATACCTGCACATCATTTTCTGTCGATACAAATCTATAAATTGCACTGCACAAGTTGGCAGCTGTTGTGCAATTTGGCTGTAGACCTAAGTTCTTGACAAATCGCCCAAAGTGCTGGTCAACAAACTTGTTGTCAGTCCACACCATATAAATCACAATGAAGGCATTTTTCTCTACCACTGAATTGAGATATCAGCTTATTCTATTCAGGGTAGCAGGGGGCTGGAGCCAATCCTCACTCACACTTGGAGTGAGGTGGTGTACACCGTGGGCAGAGTGACAGCCTTTCATAGCCCTGAGTATATGGATAAGAACATTTATAGCTAGTTTAGAGTATTCAGCTGACCAAAATGCATGTATTTGAACTATGGGAAAGACATACAGATTTCACATCATCTATCATGACAACCAAATTGGGTTCAAACTCACAAACTTACTGTAAGGTGGCAGTGCAACCACGTCACTGTCACTGGGACTTGAGAACATAATATATACACAATAGAGGACCGAGTTATTTTTACTTTTGTATAATATTATGAATAAAATATTTGTATAATTTCTACACTGGAAATTACATACACATTGTTATATATATATGTATAACTTTTTAGTGAGAGTTGCAGCTGAATATATCAAGCTTGGTGTTCAGGGCAGATTAAAATAATTAGATCTTTCTCTGCTGTCTTCTTATGTGTGTGTCTGTGTGTGTAAAGCAGACAGAGACATCTCTCTGTTGGATCATTGTTTTGGGTGTGACAGCACCTTTTGTACTGCTTGGCGTCAGACGCTACTCAATATATAAAAGGGCTGGGCAAGGATTGGAGAAAAAGGGAAAGATTAGGGTCAGAATAATTTCCACAGGCTGGGAGAAAAGAGAATATAAAGACAATAAATAGGGAATGTGTGAAAAAAAGTAAACTTTACTTAGTGAGACACACACATCAACACACAAGATAATCAGTATGATGCCTTCTTTGGAGAACAGAGTGAGAGAGATGTTCAGATAAAAAATGGTATTGTCTATTGTTACTACACAATGTTTTTCTTAGATGAAAACATATTAGCCTTTAATTTGTTCAATGTAACTGTAAAATATGTCAAGTAAAAACCAATAGAATTTGCACAGCTTTTAAGTCAAATGTATGTTCTCACTTTCATTGTTTGAGATGTTAGGTTGCAGCCTTAGAAACTGTTGTGAGTGATGAGTGTAAATATGAGTTAAAGAATAACATAAAATTTACAATACAAAATGAAACAAACAAAATGAAGTGGAGTTTTTTGAAAGTGTGTTAACAATATTGTGCACATAATTATATATTTTGGTTAGTTGGAATCCATAGGTGTACAAAAATGTAAGGAAAGAAATTTAAGTACTACACCTCTATATTGCCCCACCAATATCCAATACATGCAAACATGGAATGAGTTACAGTATATCAAGCTAAAGCTCAGAGTTAGTGGCTTGACCAATACATTCAGTTATTTTGCAGATGCTTTTATCCAAAATGACTTACAAGGAACAAGACACAGGCAGGCTAAGGGATTCAAACTCCAGTGTTCCACATGGAAGGCAGAAATCTTACCACTACACTATAAAGATGCCTACCTCCATTTCTGAGGATATATATTAAAGTCCTGCATAAGGTGTCTAGGGTATCAGAGTTGGCCAACAAAACACAACACTTTCCCTCAGGGGACCGACGTTTGGGTCCAGTGTGAGTAGTGTGCTGTAAGAAGTTCATTTAACCAGTTGTCCTAGTGCAAACTGTGATGTTTCTACCATTATAAGAAATCTTTTATGACTGTAACAATACATTTCATTGGCCAAATTGTGTTGCCCGTGGGTCATCAAATGGTGACACCAAAGGATACATTACCTAACCTTTTCCACATTGTATCCTGACTAAATGTGTATGGTAATATATTTTTGTTTACCCAGATATGTGTTTTACATATTCATTGTTGTACATACACAGTTTTTGTTAAGATGTGTTCATCACCTTTAGGCACACAAACACTCAATACCCAGGTTAGCTATCTTCAAATAAGTGAATGGGGAGTTCTTTCTCAAGTAATTTCTCTGAACCTGACATGAGAAGAGGTTTCTAATATTCTTCAAAGAGAGAGTGCAAAGAAGAGTTATTTGCTGTGTGTGTGTGTGTGTGTGTGTACATGGGTCTGTGTGTATGTCCTTGAATGGCTGGATGGTGAGGTAGAGGGCATTGTTTGAACAGCCAAGAAACAGAGGAGGTGACACCGAGGGGTGTTGGACACACCAAAGCCAATAATAGGTGTGGGGTGCGTGCGTGTATGTATGCATGTCATTTCAAATTTAAGTTCAAATCCGTTTGGTATTGAGGACATTAACAACAAGCTTGAAATTATAAAGAGTTTAGGTTGAGCTTGAGGTTAGAGCTTGTGTTTAACTCAGGTAGATTAAGATGACATGCATGATGGGTGTATTAAAGTAAGCGAGTGAAAGATGTGGATGAAAAAATGTAAGAAAGGAAAGAACAGGGGAATGAAAGATGAGAGCAGAGATGGAGGGAACATGGCGAGACTCCTTTAATGAAGATACCATTCCTAAACAGATGCCAGCTGTTTCACTGTGTATGTGTTAGATGTTGTGTGTGACTGCTTGTGAGAGAGAGAGTATGCAATCATCATGCTGTTATGAGCTCATTACTGGAACAGATTTGAAAAGTTTGGTGGTGATGATAGAGATGATGGTAATGATGATGATAACATGATGATTATAACAGTATCTGGCAGTCTTAGAGTGAATTCACTCTGGTGCACTGGGCTGTTTTAGGTTAAAATAATGCATTACACGAAAATGTTGCACTGACCAAGTGTAATAATAAACACCATTTGTTTGGAATCAATACTATTAGAAAAAAAAAGACTTTGATAAGCCTGCAAGTGTTGTCAGCCTGTATCTGTGCACCTTCCACTTCCAGTTCTCCTATTTGCACCTGACGACATCATCTAACTCTTCATCTCTACTGGTGTTTGAGGTCTGCTGTCATATCAAGTGAGAAGGAACTAATCTTTCTGATAATTTGATCCGTGCTTCAATCTTTTGCTTGATGATTTGGATCGGCTGTTATGATGTGCTTGTGCTCACCCCAGGATCAGTGCATTCACCTCTGTTGCTCTAAAAAACTATTGCTACTAACTATTGTTGCCCCTACATTTCTAGTATAAATAATACTAATTTGTGTTAATTAACATTAGGTTAAATACATACATAGAGTGGACAAACAATTACAGATTCAAATGGCTTAATTACAGGTTTTATAGCCAGTCTTCTTTATAAAAACATGATGCTACACACACTGGTACAGTAGGTAGTGATGGCACTGGTAACACCTGTAACAACCGTAACATCGGTAGTCTGGCATGAATGTAACAGCAAAGGAAGAGAAGAAGTTGGTAGTAGAAGTTGGTAGTAGTGAATTTTTAAGCACATTCTGAAGTGTAAGTTTAAGCATTTACAAAATAACAGCTGAATGTTCAGTTTAAAAACACAGGGGGTTACATTAATGTTACACTATATTATAGTGATTACTTAAAAAACTAGTTCTCCTGCTTATGGCTAATGTCAGCCATCTGAGCTATTAATTGAAAAGGCAAAATTCAACTCTACATGGCGAATTAACTTTGTGTCTTCTCTCTCCTGTAGTTTTGTTTCCTCCTCTCTGTCTCCCTCTCTCTCTTTACTTTTCTGCAGGTATCCTCGGCCTGGAGTTGTACATCTTCAGAATTCAGTTGACCTGCCCAATGTTCTTGCTGCTTGTTGTTGTTTTTGTTGCCTGCTGTTCTTTTCTCTCTTCTCTTTCCAATCACCCCAACCGGTTGAGGCAGATGGCCGCCCATCATGAGCCTGGTTCTGCTGTAGGTTTCTTCCTTTAAAGGGAGTTTTTCCTCTCCACTGTTGCCTAAAGCTTGTTCAAATGGGATTGTTGGGTTTTCTACATCATATTTTGTCCAATTATTCTCTGTAAGGTCTTAAACCTTGTACTGTAAAGTACCTTGAGATAACCTCTGTTGTGAACTGGCACTATACAAATAAAACTTTGAATTCAATTGAATTAATTTGCATAGGTCAACATGACTTCTTTAGCATTATCACACTACAGTTAAATGGTTGTAGGAAGTATGAAATGGAATGTCTGCTTTTATTGGAAATGTGTTTTTTTTCCCATAGATAAACATAATTTGTTATAGTCAGGTTCATGTGACAAAAATGACATTATGATATTCTTTGCCTTTTGGTTGACAGCTCGAAAAGGGAGAAGAATGGAGAGAGAGCAAGATGGAGACAGCAGAAAGAGAAAGACAATAACAGTGTAAATGGCCTGGTGGCTTGATGGGTAGAGCATCTGACTGAGATGCAGAACATTCCTCAGGGGGATGGGTTAAATGCAGAGGACACATTCACACATTCATTGTGTCATGTGACAAATAAAGTCTGCTGCTTTATTTTATTGCCCCCAAAACAGGCAGTACAGTTTCAGTAGTGGACTAGAGGTAGTTAAAGTAGACTTTTCTAAGGTCTTTCAGATGACTGGGTTGATAAAGCTTTAAATAACCTCTCAGACTTGCACTCATTTATTTTCCTTGCTAAAGGTCTCACTCATGCTTTTATTTTTTCATGTTGCCCCATTTTCACACACTCTTTATTGTCAGAATAGTTTTTTTGTGTAATTATAACAGGCCTGAAAGACTGTTAGACCCAGCTTGATGCAACTTGCCAACACCCTGAAGCCAACAGGTGAAGTTATTGACCCGTAAAAATCTGACAGTCGATACCAGCAAACACTAGAGGCTCACAGACTAGAGCGGTGAGATTAGATAGAAACCTAACAAGTGACTTTCTTGTAGCTGACATGTCTAACTTTGCCCGTACTTGGGATTTAGACAAAGGGGAAGATAGGAAAGACAGATATAAGATACTGAAGATAATGACAGTCTCTCAAGCTCACACATATCCCAGGACACAAAAGGACAAACAGATAAGCAGAGTCACAAGTGAGTATAACAACCTCTCCAACATGTCAAGTCTCTGCTTGTCTTCTCTCAGGATTTAGATACTAACAAATATAGACAGAAGAGGAAAAAAAAAAACGGCACAGTGGTGTGGACCTTGAGGATACCCTCTGTTTGTGCATGTGCTTTGTCATTGGAAAGACGATTTAGAAAATTAAATTAACAGAAAAGTAAAATTGTATATGGGTTATAAAACTAAATAATACAAAGGGGTTAAACAAAAAATACTTAATGTCAAATGTACTGGTTTTGAAGCCATGCTAAAATGTATAAAATGTCTACTGGGTGCTTCTAGCCCATAGTTGGCAGAGCTGTACCTATACATGATGCCAGCCTCTTGGTTGTGCTGCTAAGTGGATGCTGGTCCTGTCTGCATCTTGCTTCTATTCATCTAGAGCTTAGTGTCTGTCTTTGTGCTGTTCTGTTTAGTGCCTCAGTATTGTCTGTCAGTCCAGGGTTAGGATTAGGGTTGGTGACCCTTTGACCCTTGATTACCAAAGTGTAGCCAGTTAATAACCCAGTCCAAGTAGACATTTGTGCCAAATCTGTAGGGATTCCTTCAGAACATTCCTGAGTTACAGATTTCACAATTCACATGCTTAAGGTTACATTGTCTATTACCCCTGTACTTTCACTGTGATATCAGTTAGATATCAGTTAGATCTGACCAACAAACTCTGACTAGTTCAACTCCAAATGAACATTTAAATTTGCATTCACAAAAATAGGATAGATGGACCCAAAACCTGAACACATAACGCTTCTGTCTGCAGCTACCAACAGAATAAAATCAAGAACAATTAAAGTGGATGCAGTTTTTTTTTTTTTTTTTTTGTTATTGTTTGTGTGGAGGAAACAATACAATGAACCTAGGCCTCTCTGCCAACTACTGCTCTTTACACAGGCTACAGCACTACAGTGAAACAGTCATGTGTCAACTTTAAACAAACTGTAAAACACACCACCCTTCATAGTAACATTCAATAAATCACCAAAATCTTATTGGCCTTGAGGCCAAACTTGTGGCAGATAAATGAAGCACACACACACATATACACACAAATATTTTTGGGTCATAAAGCAGTGAGCATTTGTTGTGGCAGGTATGGGCAATCACTGCTGCTTAATGTGAAGCATTTTAGACAAACACATGATCCTATTCTGTGATTTGTCTATGAGAAAAAAATGTAATTGATTTTGTATCTGTTTCTTGTGTCTGTATACCTGAACATGGTAAACCTAATGTAATGATTTCAGAAAATTATATCCATATTTTTTTGGACACACTGAGTCTTGTATTTATATGTTTAACTGTTGATTTTAATTTACAAATTTAAGAATATGGTACGTTACAAACCATTTATAAAAAATAATGTTTGTATTATTTACTGTTATTTTATGACCAATCATATGGAATTAACACATTATTGGTTTTAAAGAGTTAGTATGTTGATAACAAATTAATTTCCACAAATTTCCACTTTTTATTTAGTCGACATTACATTGTTTAAAATGATTAGTCCGGTTTGATCCAAAAATTTCATGGCTTTATTTTTACCAACCCAGTCTCCTGAAATTTAAAAAAGTTTCCACACAACTAAAGTGCAATAACAAATTCATTTTTGTGGAGAATCTATTGTCAACTGGATAATGGGGGCAGGGTGGGGGCTGTGGCTCAATAGGTAGAGCAGTTGTTTGCCAATCATAGGATCAGTGGTTTAATTCCCGGCTGCCATATCACATGTCAAAGTGTCCCTTGGCAAGATACTAAACCCCAAGTTGTCCCCGGTGAGTCAGCTCAAAGCAGCTCTGCCATCACTACCGTTTGTGTGTGTGAATGGGTGAATGAGATGCAGTGTTAATTACTTTGAGTACCAGTTAGGTAGAAAAATGCATACATTTTCTGTAAATGGAAAATGGAATGGTAGACATGGCTGGTGCTGATTTAAGCACTCATTTGGAAGTTGATGTTCTTGCAAACTAGCTTGCGTGGCACCTAACCTGAGATGGTGGGAGGGATGTTGTATGCGTAGAATCCCAAAACAGAAGGCCAGTCATACATCACAGTGGATAATAATTTAAACAAAACTCTCAAAAACACATTCAAGCTTGTGGGCCTCTGACTATACTTTTGTGAAGCACCCAGCTTTGTATATATGTAACATTAACCATAAAATGCATAATTACATAGGCACACACAACTTATGCATTAAAACACGATCTTGATCTAACCTCAGTACCATTTTACTTGCCTTGCCTAAGCTTAGCTTCATTAATTCACATTTAAATCAATCAAATTATCATTTTGTTGGTGTCCATTCAGTTTGATAACATGCAGTACTATAAATACTTCTGCACGGTAATACCCCTTATTATTGCAAACACACAAGAACTCAATAAAGTTTAGCTCAAAGGGGTCATAGTCATCGTCTCTGACCCAGCCTCTGGCTGTTGCAAACTACTACCATAACCCCAGACTCAAAACTCACTAAAATGTTGTTCATCTTCTCTAACCATATGGGATGTTTCCTTGTTAAGTACACGTTCCCACTGAAACAGTTTGTTAGGCTGTGTCAAGTTGTTTCTGGATGAACATATATGTATCTAAATCTGGGAATGAATTTCCTCCCTGACATTTAAACTCCAGGAAATATTTTGAAGATATAAGGTTAATGCAGGAAAGGAACACACTGGGGTTTTAATAAAAGCTTAAAGCTACAAGGGCTGCTGTATTCTGATCACTGTTGGACAGTGTTGTGCTTGGAAAAATATATATTGAAAATACAAGATTTTCATTGTGGATTTTGTCATGAAATATTTATTATCTGTGGAGAATCACTGTCACTGCATCTTATCCACTATTCCCTTTTGGAACTACAGTACAGTATAGATGTGCTCAGTTTGTCACATACTCTAGGTAACTAATCATGTGTCACTCACTGCCATAAAGCTTTTGACATTCACATGATGTAAGACGTGTAATAATGAAACTTAGTGATAGTTTTCACGCACAGTTGTTGCCAGATAATAAATAATATGTGAATTATCCCAGTCAGACTCTCGTGAATGCATATACAGAGCTGTAATGTGCAATTGGTCACATAAACATTTGTATACAAGTTCCAAAAGTGCATTCACTTCCATAGAAATAAAAAAAGATAATAAGAAAGAATTTAGCTGATGACAACAAGTGCTCATGCTCTAGTATTTTCATTGTGGCAGAAAGCTTCAAGAAGCTGGAAACAAGAAAACAGTGATATAGGATGTTTGATCCCCCTCTTCACCAAGCCTACAAAGTGTTATAGTCATAATAATGTACTAATTTAAGACACATGATCCTTCATGACTGTGAACATCTGACATGTGGTGTTATTACTAATTGCTACTAAATTTAATGTTCACATTGATTCCAACTCAGGCTTACTTTTTCTTCATGGCATTTCATGTAGATGCTTACTCAGCAGGTGTTTTTAATCATTATAATCAGTGTTGTGCATGAATATGCTAAAAGAGCAACATTCAGTGTACACACTCTTGAAGATCATTTCTAAAGAACTAAAGAACATGAACATTAGTGTCAAACCCCAGATGGCACAGTGACCTACCCTCTGACCAGCCACAAGGTTCCTCTTATCTTACTTCCCTGCTATCATTCATTTGTTGATCAAACAGGTGCATTTTAGAGCAGTTGTTGGAGCTTGTTCAAATGAGATTGTTGGGTTTTCTGTACCATTTTTTGTATAATTATTCTCTGTAAGGTCTTAAACCTTGCACTGTAAAGTGCCTTGAGATAACTTCTGTTGTGAATTGGCACTATACAACTGAATTGAATTGATTTGAATTGTTTGTCAATTATGGGATTGGTGATTTGATGCTAGGCTCCTCCTGTCATATGTCGAAGTGTCCTTGGGCAAGGCATTAAAACCCAATTTGCCCCATCTACATTCCTGCTGTAGGAATCTGGTACAGGGATGTAGAGCATTGAGAGGGACCAGCAAAGTGACTGCACAAAATAGATAGAACTCTTGGATTTAAAATTAAAAATACTTGCTAATTTGGATATCTCTTCCATGTAACGTCGAGCTCACTGTTCTTGTTCCTTCTGTTGATTATATAAGACTGTGGACACATGAGCCAACCTAAAGCATGTTCTTATTTTATTTCACTCTGATAAGTAGACTGGAGACATGAAGTGTATCCTAGTGGAAAGCAGATAGTTATTCTGACAGTAAGCCCTGTAAAGCCTGTTCTCATACTCTGCTCGTCTTTCTTACACATATTTCTGGATGATGGTAAGGTTTTGTGAGCTGGAGGAACACTTCAAAAGCACTAGTATGTTAGGGTTACCCACAGGAAGTTGCAATATGCAATGTAGTATATATGCAATATATTACCTCTTATTCACTTATTCTCATTTCAAAACTTTTCAGAGCTCTGGGTTCATTTAATTAAAAACAAGTGAAATAGTCCGCCATTAAAATTAAAAAATTAAACAAAATTAAATCAAGGTGGAATGTCTCTAAAATTAAGAAATATAAAAAATAAATACAAAAACGAATGCAATGTCATTCATTTGACATGCCAAGTGAATAAATGGTCTGCACTTATATAGCACTTTTCTACCTAGCTGGTACTCAAAGCGCAACTTAGGGTTGCCCAAAGACACTTCGGCATGTGACATGGCAGCCAGGAATCAAACCACAAATCTTGCAATTGGCAGACAACTGCTCTACCTATTGAGCCACAGCCATCCCCGGCTGCCCTTATTCTGTTTCTATGGAAAATCTGGCAAAACACATGTCTTTCAGTGTGTGCTCTTTCTTGGTGAAAATTTGTCATATGGTAACAAACAAGCAATGGTAAACAGCTCCTATTATTAAGAAAGAGAAAATCAGCTAAAGTCTTTATGTGATATATAAAGACAAATATATAAAGTGTGATTACTTGTAATGGGTGAGCCTCACCAGAAATGTATCATACTGTTACTGTACATAATAACAGATATTAAAATATAATACTTGTGAGAAGCCTTAGGGATTTGGGAGAATATTGGCTAATAAGGGCGTTGACAGTACCACTTTTGTTTCCGTTCCAGGAGTTCATGGTGAAGTAAAGCTCACAAAGCTGTCCCTATCCCTGGTCATATTTTCCATATATGTTGTCATTCTAATTGTACATAGTTGTATAAAACATATTGCTGTGTACTATTCACACAGCATTTAGTGTCCCCTGTTAAACTTGAAAGGTCCACGATGTAAGGATGTTACAGTTGTACATATTGTAGATTCTCTTGATTTTGTACTTGAGTTAAAACAAGTATGCTAAATGAATAAATGCTATGCAGTGCGATCAAACATTATTTATCAAGTATTTATAGAATATAATATCTATTTGAGTATCAATTATATGAAAATCTATCAAGAAATAATCTCAGTAACTATGACTTTGTTATTTTACATATTAAAAGAGGGCTAAACTTGATGAATATTTCATAAAACAACTGTACAGTATATAACATTCAATTTGTATTGAATGTGAAAAGCTTGGAAACAGCTATAAGCCATAGACTCATCTTCTTGTGAGTGAGTATGTGTAGAACATAGAACTAAACAGATGTCAACTAAGACGGTACTGATTAGTACAACAAAGATTTTCTACCCCACTCAGCTCATCATTCCATTACATATACATAGACTGGTTTCTACCTCCTGACAGGTGAGTAGCTGAGAAGAGGGAGGTTAAATGGGCTTTGTCATGTGTTATGCATCTGTCCTGCATTTTCACATCATGACATTTCTTTGTACTCCATCAATGTAGAAACTGGCAGAAAAAAAAACTTTTCTGCCAAAAAGCAATTTTTGTGACTATGTGTTATTTGTAAAAGCATGTGTGAGTGTATGGATGTTAACCAGTAAGAAATAATGGTATTTTGTAAAGTCTTAAACCTTACACTGTAAATTATAGGTTGATTCCTTTTTTACAATTAGTAATGTATTCCTGTATTACTGACATTTTGTAGAGATACATTGTACTGAGTTATATCATTTTGTAATCTAGTGACCACATGTACTGTATATGTTTTGGAATGTTTGTCTGTGCCAGGTATTGTAAAAGAAGATGTGTGCTCCAATTCTTTGAAACAAATCCCTAGATAGGCTATAAATAAATGCATACAGTACTGGTGACTATTAAAATACAATAAACCAATCCTATCTAATCTTTTTCTAACTGATAGCTGACATCAATATTGCAGTTCCATGAAAGGGCAATAAGTAAAAGGGCATATTGGTTTAATTTTATCACACCTTTATTGTATGTGATGTTCATCAGTAAACGTAAAGTGAATCCAGTTCAAGGTGCTATAATGGTAATAATCTCCACACCAATGTGGTGCAGGTGACAGCACATTAAAAAATGTATTGGAATTTACTTGCTGCTCACACAGCACCAGTATGCATGGGGAGATTTTATGTGATTATTATTTGACTGTCATGATATCACCTTTGGAATTATTAAGAAAGTATTCTTTATAGTCTACTCTATGCACATAATCACCAGTGGCTTTGGAGAACATGTTCTTTTCAAGATCCTTCCAAGAGAAGCTTCTTGCCTAAATCCAACCTCACATTGGACTCTGGAAACCTGCTCATCTCTCATTCAACTCCAGACTCCTCCTTGTCTGGACTGTAGTAGCTCATGATGGCTGGTAAAATGCACATAGTCACACACACACACACACACACATAAAAAACAAACAAACAAAAAACTAACTCTGATCTTTTTCTTTCTTGTCAGTTTTCTTAATGTGTCTCCCTCTCCACTCCTCTTCCCCTTTTTGTCTTTCTTGTCCTCAGTTCTGCCTCCCTTCTCCATCTTTGATAAAGTGTCTTTCTCATTGTATGACCTTGCTGTTTGTCCTGATGACAAAAAAGAAAAAAGCCAAGATAGGACACACAAGGACAAGTTGTCACGGTAACTAAATGAAATGAGAAATGTCAAAGAATAGTTTACAAAGTAAGGGCAGTTACATAATGGGATGACATGAGAAGGAAGAGAGGGCAAAAGAAAAGGGATTTACTAAGATACTAAGATCTACTTTTATATTTTTAACATCAAGTCTTAATACCTAAGTACAATGGCACAATAGAGAGAAGAATTAGACAGAAATATAGGCAGTAAAAAAATAAATAAAAAATATAGGAGTTTGCATAAGAACGAGGGGGAGATAAAAGTACCAACTATCAAGTTTTCAGACTCAGTCATTCTTTTGCATATTTTACTGTGTTGCAAATCTAATTTCAAATAGGAAAAAAAATTTGCTCACCAAATTTGCATGCAATATACAACATAATGACAACGTCAATTGCAATATGTAATACAATATGTAGACATTTTGCAAATTTGTTAAAAATCAAAGAAGTTGAAGAAGTTCTCATTAACAAAAGTATTCAGAGCCTTAATTTGTACCTACTACTATACAGAAGCCCCTTTGGTAGCAGTCACGCCTTCAGCCTTCTTGGTAAGCTTTTTTCAAATGTGGATTTGTGCCCTTTTTACCATTTTGATGTGTCACTCTGGATCCTAGATAGTTGACTGTTATCAGAATCTTCACCATCAGTTTGATGGTCATCCAGGTGAAGTTATCTTTAGGTTTGACTACTCTCTTCTCTGCTTTATGGGGTGGCTGTGGCTCAATACGTAGCTCAGTTGTCTACCAATCATAGGATCAGTGGTTTGATTCCTGGTTGCCATGTCACAACCCAAAGTGTCCTTGGGAAAGATACTGAACCCCATGTTGCCCCTGGTGAATCAAGTCAGCTGCATAGCAGCTCTGCTATCGGTGCGTGTGTGCTTGTGTGTGTACATGGGTGAATGAGATGCAGTGTAAAGCGCTTTGAGTACCAGTTAGGTAGAAAAGTGCTATGTAAGTGCAGAACATTTACCTGCTCAACGGCAGTCGCTCGATAGTCCAGGACTGGAATTTCCTAAAAATTTACTTAAGTCTCCAATAACTAATTTTATTAATCTAATCGAATCTAATCTTTGTTAATCTTTAATATTAACTTAAAGAAATCAACTGTTATACTGCCTGCTGCCTAACACATAGTATGTGATCACCCATATGAGAATGGGTTCCCTGTTGAGTCTGGTTTTGCTCAAGATTTCTTCTTCTTGCCCACTCAGGGAGTTTTTTTGCATGGTATCTCTGTACCTATCAAATGAGTGCTTTGAAATTTCGCTCATATGAATACTTGTGGCTTAAATGAATGACAATAAAGTTTTAAAGTTCTAAATCTGATACACAGATGCAGATGCTCTTAGCCTGTTTCAACCCAGTTTTAAACCAATACTCCTGTTGCCTGATGGGGGTGTAAATCTACAGTGGGTGAAGTTATTCGGCAGATAACAGAGCACTCAGGACTACAGCTCTTACAGTGCAAATGTACAAGCTGTTACGACTTTTTTGTTACAGACATTCACATATTTGGACAGCATAACCCTGCGTTCCTCTTCATGACATTTGAATATTATATTGCTATTTTTAGGCAATCTAAAATATATCTATATGTTTGCCAATACAATTTAAATGATCTAACAGAGTCTGGAAACAACATCTGAAATCAGCTAGTTCATCTAGACAGCCAGCACAGGTCAGCATAATTATAACATGTCAGCTAACCAAAAGCACCCCTCTCCCATTTCTAAGTACCAGGCTGTTCCAGCACCTTCAGTCAAGACTATTAGTGTTTGGGGTACTGAGAGACACTGGAATCTGTGCTTTTTATTTACAGTAATTTGCCTTAATAATTTCACTACAGGTGGTGGAGTGGCAAACGTGCTACTGCCACTGTCACCTCAAGCAGCAATAGAACAAAAAGAGATTTTGAAGTTTAAAGTATGTTTTAACTGAAAAACTAAGTCAGACACAGACAGAGTCCATTGAAAAGATTGTACAACCAATCTGTGCACCATCTGAACAATACACATATTTTCACTCATATCTTTACCAACAATTATACACCCCAACACCTTCTCATTACAATGGATATAATGCGTTGCCAGTGTGCCCGCATCAATGCTAATAGAAGAAAGGAAGTAGTTACCTGATCACATACTTGAGTCATTTACATAGAGTGCAAGTTTACATTAATAAATAAAGCAATTGTGAGAAAATACACAATTAGCTTCTCTCATTGCTCTGTGGTAAGATTGTATTTTTTTCACTATACCCTTGTTTTTACTCTTAATACATTAGTGAACCCTGATGAGAATACTGCAGATGGCTTGGGTCACTTTTGTCTCGGCGCAAACAAGCTTTTCTATCGTGCCTGGCTTTCCCTCCTTCGGATAGGTCTTTTAGGGAGTGCCAAACAAGCTTGATAGGCTTCAAATCCGGTGACTCTGGCAGAGGTTTCACCCAATTGATTTCCTCCAACATTTTGACAGATGCTGCAGTGGTGTGCTTTGGATCATTATCTTGAAAGAAGTGGTGATCTGATCCAAAATTAGCTGACAATGGTCTAGTACAACCAAATGATAAGCACTCTAAGCTATAATGACTCCCCATTATATTACAGCAATCTGCATTTTGCATTGCTGTAGCAGTGGACTGTCCGACTCATAAACAATAAAAGATGTGAGACATCTGTGCAATATGTTAGAAATGTTTTATAATGGGCAACTATGAACTACAATTTTTCTTCACATCCTAATGATTTGGTGATTTGGTGATGAAAGCTTATTAATGTAGATCACTGAGAAAAAAAGAGCCATAATGTAAATACCTAGAAAAGGAAAGTTGATCTTTTGTCTCATATTCATCTTTTGATGTCAAACCCAAGTCTACAGCAAAAATAAAGGAATTAGCCTCATTGTTCCAGAATTTTTGGAGGGGAGAGTATGTAGAAATGCTCTCATGCTACAATCTAAAAATAAGTCAAACAAGAGATAACAGACAAACACAAGAAATGGAAAGGTAAGCTAGAACCATACACAATCAGATAAAAACAAAAATAGGTTAAGAAATTGGACAATAATGAGAGCGGAGAAGGGGACAGATCAGAAGAAAGGAGAGAGAGGACGGGAACAGAAAATAGAAGGCAAGGAGGTGCAGAGCAGACGAAAGGGGAGCGGTAGGGAGATGCCGTTAATTCGGAGTTCAGAGAGATTTTTTAGTTAGACACACACTGCAGGACGCCTTTGACTGCTGCTGCCTTTGAACTACAATGTACATACACACACTCACGGTCGGCCAAGGATAATGTTCGCTTGGAGGTAAAACTACAAAAAGAAAATAGGTCCTTATTTGTTTATAAAATTCTGATTGCTCGTCTTGTTTTTTAATACCACATACTAACAAAGGTCCCACTGGTGTATGTTTTTTATGGTTTAGTGACATGAAACATGAATGTGTGTTTACATTTTTTGAAATTTGAGTATTCGACTTTTGAAGGTCACACTGTATGTAGATGTTTAATCATCAATGATGATAGTATATCAATACCACATACTTAACTCAACAGTTGGACATATTTTATGTCACATGCTCTAATCCTTCTTGTAATAGTCTTACCCACTTGTCACTGTCTTTGTTCCATAAGTCTCTGCATGTCCTTGATCCTGCCATTTCTCCTCTTACTAACAGCTGTTGGTAAGCTGCATAGTGTGTTTAACATCAGGATACTCATTGGCTTCCCCTGCATTGAACATTTTCTTTCTTCCCTCTGCCGAAATAACCAGCAGTATTCAGTCCTGATTCACAGCATGAATAAAATCTATATTCTCTCAAGACCTAACACATGAATTTACTTTGGTTTATTTTGAAGCTGTTTGTCATGTTGTAGCTGCACAACATGACAAACAAATTATATATGGTCTATTGGTTTGTTTCATATGCCAAATAATTTTCCCTTCAGTAGAAATGGGTCTGGGTTCTTATGGGTTAACGCCACCTGTTTGTATTAATGTTGAGTCTTATCAATGCACATATATAAACCTTTTATAAACTTGAAATGAACAAAACTTGAGGTGTGTGAGATACCTGTGTAGGTGTGCATCCTTTTTTGGCACAGGCATGTAAATGATCTGCACTTATATAGCACTTTTCTACCAAACTGGTACCTAAAGTGCTTTGCACTGCATCTCATTCAGCCATTTGCACACACAAGCACACACACACACACTCACACACTGATGGCAGAGCTGCTATGCAGCTGATCTGACTCAACAGGGCCAACTTGGGGTTCAGTATCTTGTCCAAGGACACTTTGACATGTGACATGGCAGCCGGGAATCAAACCACTGATCCTATGATTGGCATCACTTATATGTTGTGGCCTTATATGTTAGTGATTGGTATAACTGCATGATTTACTTTTATTAATCCCTCTACAGTTATTAAATGTTAAAGTATTGCAGATACATAGCACTGATGACGGATGATCAGGTGGCAGTTCACACAAAAGTCAAGTCCACTATTTCAGCAATAATGTCGCAACTTCTATTTTGGTTCATGTAGTTAATATATACAAGAAGATATAATGATTAATATATCAACTTTTAGATCACATCACAGGTCACTCCCATCACTCTGAAATACTGCAAGCATTAAAATAGCAGTTTAAAAAATGAAAACATTCTTCTTCAGAAAATCATGTTGTTCTCAGGATAATGCAAAGAAGCAAAACCTCAACACACACATCCAAACACCTGCAACTAGGCAGTTTGTCTTTTTACTTACATGCACTTTGTGCAATCATGGCGCAAATAAATACATTGGATAGTCTTCAGAAGGTCAATGAAGGTCACATAATATAAAGCAGCCATGGACAACTTTTGACTGGGCTGGCTCTTATCTCTAAAGAATGACATTCACATGATAATATACATACTGTAGATGACGGTATTTGGTAACAGTTACAATTGGTGTAAAAATAAATCTGTAGTTAGCGAAAGAGAGACTGAGGCAGCAATAAAGTAGAATTACAAGCCTGACTGATGACTAAACATTCACATTCATACAATTCCCTCATGCCAGTGCCATGATGTTGCACTTACAATAATGGAATGGATGGGCAGAATCGGTTGAAGGTGATGGTGACCTTGACCTTTGGTTAATTCTTAATTTCCAGTGGACATTAGTACCACATTGGAGGAAATTCCCTCATGGGATTCTTGAGACACTGTGGTCACAAAAAAGGGACGAATAGACGTCGATGGAGAACCCAAAACATAAGGCAGTTTGGTAAAGTTAGAGAAAAAATCTGTGTCACTGTTTTATGCCCTCAGAATGAGAATGGTCTGAATAATATTCTTTCTCTTTATGTTGCTTTTAGAGCAGATAGGCCAATGACAGCTGATATTCAATGTGAATAAGACCTGGCTTGGCAACATCAGCATTCCCTGCTGAGCTCAACAAATTCAACAGGGAAAAGTTAAGAAAGGCTTATGCAAATATTCTCTTTAGCAATGTGAGCAACAGCCAGAAGGGAACCAATCAAAAGCAGACACTGAAGGTAAAAATTTAAACTTTTGGTAATTTTCCAAAATCATCAATGATTATTTAATCAAAAATAAATCACTCAGCCTTCATTTTTCAGCCTGCCACAGGAATGTC
This sequence comes from Anabas testudineus, assembly GCF_900324465.2. Classification (NCBI taxonomy): domain Eukaryota; kingdom Metazoa; phylum Chordata; class Actinopteri; order Anabantiformes; family Anabantidae; genus Anabas; species Anabas testudineus. The sequence goes on from NC_046610.1 coordinate 26,801,129, forward strand.
ATTTGACTACAGTACTACCTCACTTGACTAGAATCAGTATATTATGGCAAAAGTTCACATAGAGATGGAGGTTTTACTCCAGTGTGAGGCTGTTCAGGGATTTCATTAATTTCCTTAATTAATCCTTTCACTACATGCATTTTATCTTTCACTTGACCGGACCCTGCTTTTTTGGGTCTAACCGTAACCCACTTGTGTTTGAAAATACAAATGTTTATATTTGATAAAGATCATGTATGTCCATATATGTGTAGTCAGAGCTCACAGATCATTCAGCAGATGTCATATTAAATTGCATAAGTGACACTATTAAGCAGATAGAGACCCATCTGTGTGGATAAACTGTGTTTTTGTTTGAATCTGGTTAAAAACATTAATGTTTGTTGTCACTGTTTTTGTGTAGATTTTAAAAATACAATAGATAGAGTTTTTAAATGACCGATAACAACTGTCCACACATTGCAGACTGATAGTCCACTGTTGGTCTGAAAGACAACCCCAGGAGTGGGCAAATAGAAGGACCACACTAGAGAATGAGCTGATAAAACACCTGCAGCAGGAAGCAGGAGAATGATTGAAAAAAGGATGGTTTTTGAAATGTATTAGCACCTTTGTAATGAAAGTGCATTGATCTTTGTTAATCAATATTTCACAGACCAGCAGAGCAATAGAACAGGACACACAAACACATAATTCTAAGGGTCCTCTGTTGACTGCAAGTCTTCCCTAAACCAGTTGGAGTTGAATTAGGGAGAATGCATTATTAGCTGCTGAGGCTTTAGACATAACCAATCGAATCACCACATTCCCTTACATTTAAAAGCTATGTTCTCAGCCATGGTGCTATGATCACTTTGGTGGTAGAATGAGTAAAGTCCTCTTCCATCACCAAAGCTTCTCCCCTGAGTAAACTGATGTCCTCGTGCACACAACAAGCAAATATCACCTTCCATTAAATTAGCTCTCGAGGAGATAACACATTTGGTTTATTTGTTCTGCTTTGGTCCTAGGAGAACAGTTGCTAAGTATAGGAAATGGCTTAATCATACTGGATGGCTGAATGATATTAGGTAGAGGACCTAGTACGAGTTGGGGAAACTGCATGACAGTTTGGCTCCAGGAGGAGATCTTTTCTGCAGCTATTTCCCAACATTTGTAGGGATGGTATAGGATATGATATTTTAGTCATCCAGGTGAAGTTATCTGGAAGTTGAGTCATGTCAGTTTCCTTCTTTTTAGGTTGAAATGTCCAATAATTAACATAACTAAATGTTAATAAGAAAATGGCCACAAAAACTAGATGTTGTACACTTTTTGGCTGAAAATAACACATTTGGGGATAACATAATTTGTTTTATTTTTTCTTACTATTTAGGTACTGTACTTTTTGTTTCTGTCCTAACTGAAAAGCAAGTTTTCAGAATTTGCAAAATGTTATTTTAACAAATAAAATTCATCAAATTAAAAACCAAAATCCGAATCTAGTTCACAAATTTGCTAATTTACTAAATTAAACAGCATGGTTTTTATGAATGGAGATTTCTCACCCACAGCCTCTGTGGATGTTTATGTGAATATGTGTTCATTTACACATACAAAGATTAGATTGGTTGTATGTGTTAAGATTAGAGATGTAGGGACAGCAAAGTGAAGAAAAAATACATAATTTGTTTACAAATTTCCTGGACACACCCACACACACAAACCTGCTACAAATAAGCAGTAACACCAGGAAAATAGCATATGGAGCTACAAGATTTTGTCAGATCACACAGTACAAGCAGGCTGCTGTAAATTAAGGAACTGAGGCAATTATGGTAATTAACAATGATTGCCAACAGCAGGCAACAAAAAACAACAACAAGCTGCAAAATCATTGGGCCATTTGTCATTTGCTATTTGTAAGTTTTCAGTTTGGGGACCTTAGAATTTCCTTCCTGTCTTTTGCAGATGATGTAGGTCTGTTCCCTTCAGACCATGTTCTTTAACAGTGCCTGGATGAAAGTCATTACCTTCACATCTGAGTCCACATTTTATAGTATTAATGAGGTATTGTACTGAAAAGTTGTAGTGAAGAAGGAAGTGAGCTCACCTATGGCCTAACATTGGTTTGTCTTGGTTTTATGATCTTCTAACTATAAGGCAGGACTGTTAACCATGCCATTCAAACAAGATTGAAAAATAATATTTGCCAGAGTGAAAAAGCAAACCTAAAAGTAGATTATTAAATATACAAAAAAAGGCTACCATTGATATAACCAAAAATTGAAATGTTCAAATAAATGTTATATTTCTTACACAACTATTAAGACGTTTTCTTTTTCACAATTGACAAACTTATTTTGTTGTACTCAACAAGTCAAAATCCAGTCCAAATATGGCGCTATCTCAGCAATGTTTGGTTCAAGTATCTTATCGGAATGAGTGGTGGTAAAAGGGATTGTGAGATTAAGTATTGTCGAGAGGATCTGCTGACAGTAACGCTTTTTGTCAGACCATGATGACAAAAGACATTAGAAACAAAAAAACTTTACAGTATGATTCACTCATGATGCTGCAGAGGGTACTGTCATTTGTTGTCATGTGTCTTATAAATAGAACATTTAGTCAAAGTATGTGTGTGCTGTTCTGTGGAGTGACTGACAATAAGTAAAAATATGTATTCTTGTGTGGTAATGTTTATTTACCCTGGCAAAAGCTTTACTGGCATATTCTGATGCAATGACACAAATCTACGAACAATGATTTATAGCAAGATTTTGTCACTGAACAGAACCGGTGACAACTGATGGTTTGGGCATCTGTTTCAGATGCTCCCAGGACGCCACCCCGGGGCTGTTCAGCTGGTTAGGGTTAGGAAGTTAGGGGCGTCTGATTTAATTCTACCTCAGTCAATTTGGAGCTACAGTTAGTTTGAATAAGTAAAAAGCATGACTCCCAAAGTTAACATTGGAATAGATTTGAATTACTATTAATTAGTTCATCCTCATACCATTGTTTTTGGTAAATATTATGGTTAATTTAAAAAGAACACACAGGAACAGTTTAACAACGACTTGGTCCAACACACATAAGGTGAAGGTCTTGAATTTAGTCTGTGAATTAAGTCGTCATCTATGGTTTCAACAAACAACCACTTTACCTTCAACCTGTGTGTTGAAATCCTACTTTACAATCATGCAGTGGCGCAACACCCAAAGCATTATGTATGTATGTGTATGCTACATGTACTAAAACTGTCACACAGTGCATGATACAGTACATCAGCATAACCCCTGCACATGACTCTAGAAAGTAGGGTTTGCATAAAAACCTTCATAACAGAAAAAAAACAAACAAAAAACCTAATTAGCAGAGATTTCTCGAAAATTTGAATCCCCCAAAATTATTCCTATTCATCTTGCGAGATGGCAATTGATAGCACAGTGATGTGGTTTTCTCATGCTAATCTCCTGTGATGGTGTGAGATAGCATTAGAGTAGAAGGGTACTGTGAGTTGAGGACTGATGACGGTGTTAATCAGTCAGCCAATAGACTTGACAGCCTTAATCAAGGCAGTGAACAGTTGGCAGGAGCGCTCGCTGGGTGAAAATCAACTCACAGGTCATTTGTACATCTCAATTGCTGACTGTATATATCTTGCATGGCCCATTAAGCTTATCACACATCACACATTGACAAAAGCACAACAGGTTACATGCAGACTCACACACAGGCACACACACATGCTCTAAGTGTGGCACACTCCGACAACTCTCAGAGTTGTCAGAATGAATTACTTGCATGCCAAAATGGAACAGATAAATTGTCAGGAGGGCATAGCAAATTGACTTGGTCAAGGCTGTTGATCTATTGTTGCAGAGCATGGAGGACACACAGAGAAAGTTACTCTTACAATCACAAACACACACACACACACACACACACACACACACACACACACACACACACTACACACTAACTCTCTCTCTCTCTCTCTCCCTCTCTCTCTTTTTCCTTTAGCTCTCTCTCTCTTCCGAAACAGCTACAGCTTCAGAGTATTGTCTGCCTATCCATCAGGTTTAACTCCAATCAGAATAAATTCAAAACCATGTAAACAACAAACTGTAAATGATTTCAATATAGTATAGTATATAGTAATATTTCAATATATTTCTACATGATGATAATACACACAGGTTTACAGTATACAAAAATAGTGCATGCATTGTTATGTTTAAGTTGGTGTTAACAATCCAGGCAATAACATTTTTAATTGAGGTTTAGGTATTTAGTAATGCAATTTTTAGAATATGTATGAGTATGTTGTGACCTCGTAGTAACAAGTAGTGAGTGAGAAACTGATCTCTATATTAGTGCAGCAAAAAGACTATGATGCTCATGGAAACATCAAAGAAAAGGGAACGAAGGAGGAGAAGTATTTTTGCAAGTCAATCGGTTTCTATACTTAGAATCTCTAGAAGATTCTGGCTGATTACATTTTTAGTCATTTGGCAATATCGAAGGCAACTTAGTAGGCAGGGTAAGCATAGGGAGGTCCTGCCTAACGACCCCTACCCATGGAGGGTAGTGATCTTACCACTACACTAACCAGCGACCAGACATCTCATTTTAGTTTTCTACAATATGTACTATCTTGTACATATACTGCACTATACTTTATTTCTTTGTCTCTGTGCAACTAAAATGTTCATTAAAATAAAATCAGAGATGTTGAAGGAACAACAGAAGTAGTGTTTTGGTTGTAACAGTACATTTTGAATGTAACATTAACTGAGTTTTTTTCATTTTTTGAATCAATATCACATTACTTTTTTTTTTTTATTAAAACCACATCCAAACAACACTTTTAAATCCATGATCATTTTCGCAGGAACTACATATTTATCTTAATTTGAATTTGGAAATGAAAAGGTTGGAGAAACTAGAAGCCAAACAATATTAGCTGTCACCACATTTCTTTTTTATTTCACTCTGTCTTTTCTTTCCTCTTATCTTCCATTTTACAACAGCCACAACACAGTGTGTCCAATGGAGCAGAAATTCCACCACAACAATTTTCAAAAGAGTGAAGAAATTGTCCTCATGCTCTAATTCTGCCCTCATGATGTGTCTTTGTTGGCCCTTTCCCCTGTCTACCAGACATTTTTTGACTCACTTTTCCAGTTTAATTTGACCAACATCTGAATCACAGTGTTTCATTTCCGCATTAGCTGATTTAACTGCCACCATAGTCTTGCCAGGTGATAATGTGATACTGTCTTATTCGAAATCTTTAAAAAGCCTCATTCCAGCCATAACTCAGCCAATAAACTAAACTCCACAGTACAAATTAACATAAAAATATGAAAGTAAAGCAAGTGGAGTTACTTATTGCATGTGGTTTGTTTATTTACCTGCAATTACCTTTCTAATTACATTTCGACCGGCTCCATCTAAATCAGTATTGATGCGTATTATACACAAATTTGTGAGCATTTTCTCAATTAAATAAAGTTAGATAGAGATACTAAAGTACAGAAATATAATGCTGTTAGCCATCAGTTAAGCAGTGCGTGACCACAAATATGAGTAAATTACAATGGCAAAGGCACAAAGTGTAAAACTAGCAGCACTGACTCCAGACAGAGGGGCTCTCCTTCATTCTTACTGATCAAGAGAACCAATTGTAATACATCACCATCAGCATGAACACAAATCACTCCACTTTTCAGATCTCTGCACTGGCTTCCTAATACTGCCTGCATCAGGTTCAAAGCTCTTACCCTTGGCCGTGTGATGTTGAGTGGTCAACACACCATCACTACCTACCTGAACTCCCTGATCCAAGTCTACAATTGCTCCCGTCCATTGTGCTCTGCCTATGCATGAAGTCTAGTGGTCCCTTCACCTCACCTCAAAAGTTGGTTTCACGATTGTCAAATGAGCTACCATCCTCTGCACTGTCAGCAGCCTTATTCCCAATGTTCAAAAATCTGCTGAAAACAGAACTCTTCCACAACTTTATCTGCTAATAAATTTTAAAATTTGAAAGAAAAACAAACAAAAATTGCAATTGTACCTCATGAAACTGAAACATTTCTACTAGCACTTTGCTTTTAACTTTTTGTCCCAGGCTTAGATATTTTAGATATCTACATGCTGCTATCCTTATTTCCACTACCACATCTCCAGTTTGTTCAGTGCAGGGAAGGTTCTAGTTTTTCATAATTAGGGGGTCTTAGCCCTCTGTATAATGTCACTACTGATGTTAATCTCTGTTAGCATGTTGATTGTGAATTCCATTATGTATTAGCATCAAGCTAATAGGCTGGTTTTTAGCACATTTTGATGTGGTTGATTTATAGATCTTTTGTTATGTATGTTTTAGTTTTACAGTGTTATCATTTGGGAGGCAAATAAACTGCCTGAACTAGTAACTCTTGTTGCTCATTTGGGAAAATGAAACATGGTCAAAAATGTTTTACCTAACTGGTACTCAAAGTGCTTTACACTGCATCTCATTCACCCATTCGCACACACAAGCACACACACACTGATATGCAGCTGACCTGACTCACCGGGGCAACTTGGGGTTTAGTATCTTGCCCAAGGACACTTTAGGTTCTCTGTAAGGTCTTAAACCTTACACTGTAAAGTGCCTTCAGATAACTTCTGTTGCAAATTGGCGCTATACAAATAAAACTGAATTGAATTTAGCATGTGACATGGCAGCCGGGAATCGAACCACCAATCCTATGACAACTGCTCTACCTATTCAGCCACAGCCACCTATCCAAACCTATCCAATGCCAAACTGGACACCCAAATTCATGGAGGGCAGAATACGCAGAATAGAAAAGAGAATGTTTTTCTTTTCTTTGTCCTGCATTTCTTAGTTGTAGTAAGTAAAAATGATACCTTTAATACATATTAGTAGTTTGATGGTTGATCATTTTAGGGGAGCTGAAATGATAGATAAAAATGGCTCTTCTACCACCACTGGCACACTCCAGCCAACTGTTCAGTGCCACTTTTAAAATGATTTAAAAGGTTTACCATCACACACATAGTAGCTTTAAGTTGTGGTCATGACTAAATAGACTACAACTTAATTGATGGGTCTTATTGTTATATAACTATTTCCTAGAAAGCGACAGATAATTACTTAGCCTATGATATACTGTATATATTACATTATTAAGTGGCATTTCAGAGTAATGATATTCACAGATTTTTGGATGGAGTGACTTTCTTGGGGGGAAGCATTGTCTTTTGACCTGATTGGATTTGTAATTTACAACATTATATCATACAGAAATTGATGTAGTTATTTACAGCTTACTGTATGCGGTCATATAAATTCAGTGATAAATATATTTTAGATATTTTCATTTTCATTTCAGCAACAGCTGCACATTCTTTGTCAATGGAAAACCAGCTCCACAACTGGTGGATGACCGCTTAACCTCCTGATTTACAGCTGCCTCAGTAAACCATGTATAGTATCCAAATGTCTTGACGACATATTAGCAAACCGGCTTCAAGTATTATTGTTTCAACATAAACCACAGAGGTTTTACTAAGCAAATAGAGCCTTCCATTGAATATCTAATGGAGTGATTAATATGTTTTGGGTGGCAACACAATGTGGTCAGCTGTCTACTTGACAGAATGACCCGGTTTGTTCTGGATGTTTTCTTTCCTGATCACACAGTGAATGTGTGATTTAATCAAAGCAAAAAGGGATCTAAGAAATAATAGAGTGGGACACTTTTATTTTTGTCAAGGTAGTGTATAAAAAAGTGTTTCTTTTCTAAGATTCTTTATTTGTATGCAAACAAAAAAAAAATGGTTTGAAAGACACTTACTGTAGCTGAAAAACAGCTTTTAACAATTAATGTGGGAATTTTTGCATTAAAACCTTACAAAATGTAACTCTGTACAGAATTTTATAGATAACTCAACAACCCCCCTTGAGCAAGCACTAGAAGACAGTGGAGAGGAGAAACTCCCTTTGGGCGGCCATCTGCCTTGACCGGTTGGGGTGAGTGTAAAGAGAAGAGAGAAAAGTACAACAGGCAGCAAAAAACAACAACAACAAGCAATTTGTGGTGTTAATAACTTTGTACTGGATTAAGACAACTTCTCTATACTTTTGTCTGCAAGCAGTGACACTCAGCTATTTCAATGAGCCTCCATTCCATGTTGGATGATGAATGTTGGCTAAGTTGTCCCTGTGCTCTACTATATAACAAGTCCCTCTGCCTCTCCAGACAATGCACTATAAATGCCGACCCACTGGGCTAATTTAATAAAAGCCTTTTCTATGTTACCACAGAGACACACCAGGTAATTACACCTACAGCACGGCCTGCATGCACATGTTATTATGGGATATAGAATTGATCTGAGCATGCCCAGAGGTTGCCAAGGGAGATAGATGGCCACCACCAAATCTCGAAAGCAAATGGTTACATTAATGAAATTTCCACTTACAACACCCCCCACACACACAAACACTCTATTGAAAGGACACTTTGGCTAATTTAGTGTAATTGAATTGTTAGATTAACAGGAGACAAGACTACTCTTTGTCTCTGACACCTGTTCAAATAGCATCCACTTAATTTCAATCCACAAGTCAACATACTCAGTCAATTGTGTGGCCTTTTAGACACAAAGAAAGTCAGAAGTAATAGAAACGAGCATTAGAGGAAGAGGAAGAAAGCACGCTTCAACCTTTTAAAGACTTCATTTAAAACCCCAGTGTGTTTTTAAGTTGTTTCATTATTAAGACAAGGTGGAGAAAGCCAGAGAGGATATGTGTGTCTTATTTCATTATTAGTAGAGGAGGAGGGAGGAGAGGGGAAAGCAGGAATTGTCCAAAGACTTTTAATTGGATTGCTAAAGCACTTTCTTAATTGAGTTCTGTATTCTTGCTAATATAAAAGTGTACATCTTTATGTTGTGTTGTGCTAACACACATGCTGGTATGCACGCATATGGACTCACACCTAAATTGAACCCAGGGGGTCAGGAGTAGCAAGACAAGATGAGATTTGATGAGTCAAATGCTGGACGCTTCAGCAAAAATTTAATTTAGATGCCCTTAGATTGACTGGTTCATTTCTAATAGCTTTCCTGTAATAGCTTTGCTTACTGTCGCCTTAATTAAGTTCTCACATTAATGCTTTAGCTGGGGATCAACACTCTTTAGAACCTGTTAACGCACATTTCCCTGGTGGTCAGAGCTCACACACACAAACACACCTATAATAGTTAAGGCAAAGTGGAAAATTTAAAAACACAAAATCTTTGCCTCTCAGTGGCACACACACACAAATTGATGAGGTAAGGGGACTCCCAAGAGCTGCACCAGTCAAAGTCATCCATTGGCATGCCTCAAAGTTTAGAGCTGCAACACATATATCCTCCAACCACAAGAAGAAAGAAAATATGACATAGTTGCAATCATAGACCAAATTTATTCCAAATTGTTTTTATGTTCTGCTTGTTTTTTTTTTTCATGATAGAAAGTAAACAGAGTGAAAATGCTGACATCGAGTTAATTTGCCATCCTCCTACCTGTAGGCTGTACAAGGAGCATCTGCCACAGTATGCTAAAACATGAAATTCAATCTTGTCTCTTGGTTGGAGTGGTTTCCTCGCTCCGCTGCATTAAGAATAGGAAGGCAAAAGCGAGTGTATCCAGCTGGTTGTTGCAGGTTAAAACAAAGTCTGAATATGAAACTGATTCAATTGAATTTGAATTGGTTTCACTGTAGGAGTTTGTAGATTCTATTTGGAACTGTCAAGCCATATTAACCTTGTATTACCATGTTACATTTAAGTCTATAGATTGATCACATGTGTTTAATGAGTTTAACTCTTTTCTATCCCAACTAAGAGGCTCTGCCCACGTTGAAAGACACATATCTCTGCAAAGCCAGGACCAGGTTTCTGAGAAGTCTGACAATTGGCTGGGAGCATATACCAAAGCTGGCTTGTACAGAGAGGAGGCTGAAAAAAGCCAAACTTCTGATGAAAGGTTTGATTTGGTGTCTTGTTATAATGCAGATCTTAGTAGTAGTAATATAAACCTACTTATTATCTAAGTATACAGTAAGAGTATCTTCAAGGTGTAACAACCATATCTTCTGAATACAAAGAATCACTAAAATCAGTTATACAGAAATCTCCTTCACGCAATTCCTGCATCCTCCATCCCATCCTCAATCCGTGTGCTTACATGGACTCAAGTAACTTTTCTCTCTCTCTCTCTCTCCCTCCTTTTTTGGAGTGACTAACAAAGCTGTGTTGAGAGAGAGAAACAGGGCAAACTGTCTGAATTAAAGAAATGCCCAGAGAAAAGTAACGTTTTTATACATTTGCAGATGGCTTTGTGTTGATTTCAGTTTTATTTTAATTTCGGTTAGACTTGATTTAAAAAAGATTTGTTGCTTCCTGTAGTGATCTATCCATCTGTACAGCTTCACTTGTCTACTGACAGTAGTAGAGTGGTGCATGTAGGCAGCCTTTGTTGTGCACATGCACTGTTTTCTTTCTTCTTGTAGTTGGAGGGTATACAGTATGTGTTGCAGCTCTAAACTTTGAGAGACGACAATGGTTGACTTTGAATGGTGTAGCGCTTGAGAGTCCCTTTACCTCATCAATTTGTGTGGGGCAGCTGGTTAGTGTAGTGGTAACATCACCACCTCCTATGTGAAAGTCTGGAGTTCAAATCCCAGCTGTGGTCTACCTCCTCACGCTTACCCTACCTACCTTTGTAAGTTGCTTTGGATAAAAGTGTCTACTAAATGTAAGTGTGTATGTCACAGAGAGGTGAAGATTTTATGCTTTTTAATTTCTCCACTTTGCCTATAGGTGTGTTTGTGTTTACATGGCAGAGTAATCATATTTCTCCTGGGGAAATGTACCTAAAGAAATCAGGTTTCTCTAATCCCCTACCATGATTACTGTAACCGAATTTTCTGTTTACATGACACTCAAGAAATCAACTCACTCGAAAAAGCTGACTGTCACCTGTTAATGCCTTGTTGAACTAAGAATTGAACTAAGTTGACAGACAAAGAGATGCAAATGATCCTGGGGTGATGCAAAATAACTACAAAGAGAGAAAAAAATTACAGCAAATGACATAAAAACATAAATAAAAAGACTCAAATTACGACAAGCCAAAACAATCAAAAAAAATAATGACTGCAAAATTATTTAGGGCAACAACAAATGATCTCCTCCAAATGGCATAATCTGCATTCAAGTTTGCGATGCCTTAAATAACTAGAAATTGGGCAGGGTAGCTTTCTTTTGGAGTAGGTGGTAAGGGTACATTTGAATGTCATCTGATTCTGCATTAACGATTAATGCAAAACACCATCCAGATGTTCGGTTCAGACAAGGTGGAGACTGAATAGTTGGCTTCACAGTTCATGACAGTAACAAGAGATGTTGTGAGGAAAAAAATCACAAATGTCCTATCAGCTTGCACTGTTAAACATCCAACCTTGTATCTGTTTTCTGTTCATGTGTTCATATTTGTTCTAAGACCTATGAAAAGCCCTATTAATAAGAAGCAGAAGGTGTTTTATCATTATTAAAAAAAAAGGTATTTCATCTTGTGAAGCTTCCCTTGAGTAAAATGTCAAGTTGACCACTGTGACAGTAGGAAAAGAGATTTATTTTAAGATGTGCAGATAAATGGCTCAAAAGCTCATATGATCCGTAAATTATATATTTCCTTTAAAGTGTAATTACTACAGCTTTGTCTGAAACTCCTACAGTATTTCCTTGTGTGCATGCATTATACTGTATGTTTGTGTAGCAAAAGATGAAAAATAGACTCCTCTTCTAAATTTAATACTGGAATTTTTGTTGAACTGTAATGAGACAAAACAATATCCCTCTGGAATATTATTATTTATTATTATTATTAGTGAGGAATGGTGGGCCGGGTGAAGCAGAGACTGAGAAACACTGCTAGTGTTTTAATCTTTTTGTCTTGAAATCAGTACATTTAAACAGCAACATACAGTATATATATATATATATATATATATATATATATATATATATATATATATATATATATATATATATATATATATATATATATATATATATGCTATACACAAGCATATTTGCATTTATGACTAGCAGTGTGTGAATAAAATAGAGTAGAGAAACACAGAGAGATTTTATATTCAGCAGTGCTCATGTCAGGTCTGGGATATGGTGAAATGTCTAGTTGTAATTTCACGCTTATTGTGCCCTACAAATACCGTGACCAATGGCTGTTAACGTGAAGGAGTCTGTCCAGACACAGCAGAGACAATGACAAAATGATTTCTCACCTCAGACACACACCATCCTGTCTGAACTGAGTGCAACATTACAAAATGCATAAAACCACAGATTTTGAAAATCACATTAAATAACAAAATATCATCAATATGCTGTGTGCAACATGTCAAGCCCATTACTGTCATGTCTAATAATGAAGGTGTGAAAAAGTATTGTGCTTTCTTTCTCTACAAATAGATTATTATTATGTCCCTTTGACCACCAGGATCCCAGGCATCGCAACACATTTCTTACCAGGACTGTGTTTAACAACATGTGACCTAAAACTATTTCAAGGCAAGTGAGTATGACCACAGTGGGCTGACAAAACTGGTGACAGTCCAACATTGACCATAATTGTGACTGTCTCTGTGTCTCTGTGGAGGTCCATATTTCAAATATTGAATATGTCACAGGGTTTAGCCTATAAAGTTATCAAAAAGCTGAATATTGTGGGTTTGGTAAAATCTGCAAAACATCTATGGTATGAGGATCTTTGGTTCAACGTTTCTGTAAAATTATGTTTAGTGGCTTCTGATCAGCTTTTCATGGTTACTGTATAAACTAGTAAAGCTACCAATATCATTCAGTAGCTCCCAATACTGATGCTGTTGCTCTTTCATTATACTATAACAAGTTAGGGAATCCATGCAAACATTTTTTTCTCGTGGTGCAGCAACCTTGGAGACTTGATGTGAATATGGTGTAGACATTTTTTTTTTCTGTTGACAAGAAAAGGTCTGGAGGATGCACATCTGGACTGAGTTTTTATCTTGTTCCTCTCTTTTCAAGTATGCAGGCCCCCCTTCCTTGAGTGTAACTGGGAGAAAATGTGTTTCATTGTGCCTCCGTTTTATTTAGCATGACGAAAGAGCCAGTGACAAGTGAACAGTTAGTTGCCAGCTTTGCTTGTTGTTATTATGTCTACATTTTTGGAGTGTATAAAGCCACAATTAAACTTGCAACTGTAAAACTACAAATTCCACCGTGAGGTAAGATAATGAAAAACAAAATGGCTCATACTGAGTGTTGAATAAAGACGATGTGTGTACAAAAGATGACTTTCAAAATTGCTGAAATTGGTAAAAATCTAAAGTAAATTGGCCAAAAAGGTGATTAGCAGTCACATTCTTTACGCCTGGTGTGCAGCATGCAGTGTGGAGAAACTGAACCAGTTACAGGATTTGATTATTCTCTGGCAATTTAAGCATTCTGTTCCACCTCACATTGTGACATGCAGAAGTTGGGAAGCGCATAGACAATCATATTTTTATCTAAGCCAGAAACTTCAAAATATGTTATGAAAAAATTTATAACTGGTCTGTGTGCCTAGTATGAGTTGGGACTTTTTGTTTTTCATAGTTACATTTTGCTGAAAAATTCTATCCAATCACCTACTTCACTACCTGCTTTAAAACACGTGTTATCAGAGACATTCATGACACTGACACTGAACTGTTAATAATTAATCTAATCAGTTGTGACAGGGTCAGGCTGTTTCTTTTTCTTTCTTTTTTTTAGCATTACACAACTGCTCCAGTTTTATGTTGCCTCTGTCCTTATTTTTTTACAAGGTGTTGCTAGCATTAAATCCAACTTTTATTTTACTTAATACATAGCAGCCATCAGTCACATTTCCTAAAACGCTGTCTGTTTTTTGTAAAATGGGTCTTGATTTTGTTCTACACGGTATCATGTCCCATGATGCCAGCATGCTGTCGAAGCATGCCAGTCTGGCTGTGTGGAAATATACATGTATGATATATACTGTTTGTGTCTTTGTGTGTATCTATGTGCATGCCTTTGCCTGTGTGTGTGTGTGTGTGTGTGTGTGTGTGTGTGTATACTCTTTATTACATTGTATGGAAAAATGTTAGTTTGATGCAATGTGAGGAGATGTTTTGATAAGTCCTGTGTGTGTGTGTGTGTGTGTGTGTGTTGCCTGCTGTCAGACTCTGACATAAAGCCTGTCATGAAGCTTTATAAGGTTAAAACGAACAAGGCCTAATCCACACCCAGAGGATGTGAGGTAATATATGTGTGTTTGTGTGTGTTTGAGAGAGATTCACATCCAAGTAATGCCTGATCTAGCAGTAGTTTGGCTAGATGTATTTTTTTTTTTTTTGTGTGTGTGTGTGTGTGTGTTTGTGTGCCTAGAGTGAACTTTTAGAAAAAAAAGATTGTCACTTGAACATTTGCATGTGCAGGTGCTGGCAGAGTTTCACCTTAAATAACATGATTTCTTTCTGTCTCTTTTTTCCTCACAACATGTAAAAATAATAGTAATAAAATTGCACTAAACTGATTTTAAATATACAGCCTGGGAGCTAAAATAGTGCAGAAGGAAAAAAATTCACAATCTCAAAATGTTGCTGATTGCTACATTAGCTCACTACAGTACACTAAAGGTGTAATTACAGAAACTCCTAATCTTTAATCATCTTTTAATTACCATATCATGTAGTCATTATAGCAGCTCCTGGAGGGAGCAAGTTAAACTTTCTACTTTGGTGTTTAGGGGTAATCATTTTGGCCTGAATACTTGGCTGAGTGCAGACATTTTCTTAGGTATGATGATACACATCTTCTGCACCTTCATTCCATTAGCCAGCTCTTTGATTTCACGCCGTCCTTATCTGCTGGTTAGACTGGGCCAATAATCTGCTTCACAGTATCTTGGTAATTTTGAATTTTTACATTAAAAGCCAAATGGTTTTTTGTTTTTATTTGTTTTGCAAAGATATTTTACTTTTATTTGATTGTACACACTGGTATGATCAGATTTTTCAGTATATTATAATTCTGGCAAACAACAACAGAATATAAGTTTTGTACTTCATGTGATTATGCAGATTTGTACTAAGCTGACACTGCGGTGTGGAGGACAGAGGCAATTCTGTAATTTCACAACGCAAAGAAAAGCAAAAACAGAAAAGGCAATGTGGGTTCTCTCCTACTGTATATGAACCGACGTCTCTAAGAGAAAAACAGCTGTCAGGGAAAAGCGCTGGCTTCTCACATCATTAAAACATAATTTACATCCCTATTCTCCCAGTTTAGATTTGCAATAGCCTCATTTGGATGCATTTTTAAAATGGTGGGAATTTCATGTATAACAGGGCCTTCAGATTCAAAAGCCTGGGCCAGTGACAGCTGCCATTCATTGTTAATGAAGAGTCTGCTTTGCTGCTGTGTACCCCCCACAGAGCGCAACAGATTCAACAGGAGCCCTGCTACAGGGGGAAGTTCAGAAAGGCTCAACTTTATGCAAATATCCTCTGACATAGTTCAGCTACAGCTGGGAGAGAGTCAATCACATCATCTTGATTCCAGTAGAAACGCAAGCAGCGAGTCACTTTCCTACCCAACATAAACGTAACGTACTATATGTTACTAGGAGAAAAAAAGAACAACACACAAACTGCCGCTAGTGTATCTGCTGGTGGCAGATATATCAGAAAACAACTTTCCATTCAGAGCAGCACAAATCAAATGCTCAACCATCTTACACCTCAATATTAAAGTTTCACCAGCTACTGCCACTACTTTAAATCTGTATGTGTCAATGTGTCATTATGGTAATAATTACCATTTAGCATAAGCTGCACATCTTTAAGCTAGGGGAAGTAAGGCAGGGTGCTCAAAGGAAACACACAGGAATGTGAGCAGTTCCAATGCACAAAAAGGCCCCGGCAGGCAGGTTCAAACCCAGATCCATGGTTTGAGGAAGCAGAGCCGACACCACTGTGCCACCCTAAATTAATGTGTACACTTATAGTATTATACAAAGTAGACAAATTTTGTTTGTACTCATTAGATACTTATTAAATAGATAATAATATGCTTACAATAAGCAAATCAGCCATTTCAGTGTTTTTTAAAATAAGTCATCTGAGCCCTAACTAGAGTTAGGGAAATATTGTTTTTGTTGTTGCTGAAGATGCAGCTGCATGTTAAAAGAAACTTTTAACATGCAGCTGCATCTTCAGCCTAAGGGAAACTAAAGCTTGCATTTATTTAATAAACAACCACTCTGATCTCAGGTACAGGATGTATCCTCAGAGCCAGCTGTCCTGTCCTGTGTGTGTGTATTTTTAGATGTATTTATTTCATTTACTCCTCTATATAGCCATAGTAAACTGGGCTTTTACTGGACCTTGATTAGTCAAGTCAATCACAGCATATAGACTGGTAGCGATTTGTGTGATTTTTCACTGTGCACAAAAGAAGGTACAAGCAGGGGGCTACATATTGTCTATAAAAGGCCTTTTCAACTACAGAAACTGTCTGACCCATAAGAGTATTTTGCCCATTGGCTTGAGTTCTGCATTTCTTTCCACTGGGACTCTTGCTCCCACAACTTTGTTGTTCTGGCTGGCTGGTGGTCAAGGACTTCTCACAGCAATTTAGCAGTCAATCCTGACCACTACTGACAAAATGCATTGTTGTATTTATGTCTATTTCTGACAAACATTCTTGTATTTCTCCATCTGAAGCCTCAAATGTGCTTGTGAATGTGCACATGGTACAGGTGCCTGTAATAGTATAATTACAAAACAAACAAACTAATGAAAAATGAAAAAAAAAAAAACATATAATTTTTAATTACAGAGGGAGGGAGGCACACTGCGAGACAAAAAGGGAGGGTGAGACTGAGAGAACAAGAAAACATGTTAGTGACAGAAATGGAGCTGTGAGGTTTAAAATGAGTGAAGCTGGAGAGTTATTGCAGTTTATTATTTTATTGTAACTAAATTCCCTAGTTATTCAGAATATGGTAATATAGTTTTATTCATTGTCCAAAAGTAGTAGCATTTTGGTATTTTAGTATGTTAAAGCACAAACCTTAATATTGGATGTTCTGTATATTCTATTTTAGGGTGGAACAAAGTGTGCATGCCTATATATATATTTATATATATATATATATATATATATATATATATATATATATATATATATATATATTTATATATATATATATATATATATATATATATTGACACTTTATTTTATTTATTTATGATTTATATATATTTATATTTATGATGAAATCATTCTTTCATCAGCTATGTCGCACTGTCAAGCCTAACGAGAGAACAATATAAATAAAGTTACCTTCAGCATTTTCTCCTTGAAATATGTGTTTAGTCTTTCAGTGCTTCATTCGTAATGACCGAGAAACTGTTGTGACCTTATGTTTAATCCATTCTTACCTTCGTGAGTACTATTTGTAGTACCATAATACTGCTTTTCTTAACCTTAAGGTTGACACACCTCAAGTTTTAAATCAATCATGGTGATTGCTTTCTGTTAATCTTAATTACAGTCAGTTTACACCAGACTGGTCCGAGCCTGCAGTATTTTTGGCAGCCATTTTAAAAATGGCTACCAGTATGACATTATGCTAATTCTCTGATAATACTATTGCTAAAAGCACTTATAATTAGCATGTGTATGTGAATAATTAGCAAATATTTGTGCCAAATGCTCCCTACCCACGTCATTGTGTTAACTGCTGGTGGTTTCAAATGTAAATCAGTACAATGTAATGCATCAAACAAACATTTTTACCCATTGATAGATACTTGTCAAGATTTAGCATGTCAAGATTTAGTTTGTGCTCTAAAAGATGTTCTATGGAAAATGATCAAAACTATACAAGGAAAACATAAAGTGAAGAAAGCTGCAAATGTCTTGCTCACTTCAACAAATATTCTGGAGCTGTAGCTTCAATAATTTTTTCCCAAAATACATTTGATATAAAATATTAAGCACAACTCTAAAGTATCATGTAAGGTACATTAATTTAATTCACATGAAAGCACGAGCAACATCACCCAAACTGGCACACTTTTTTAAAACTATGACAGCATCAAATCTCCTAACTCCCTCCAGGCTCACTACCACTGCCACATTAGCATCACATTTGCATTAGATTAGTGTAAAAAAGCCAACACATTGAATCTGCAGCTGTCCTGCTGTCTTCTAGATTCAATATTTATACAGTAAGACTGCTGCTCAAAAAACCACGTAGACATAGAATGTTGTCAGAGGTACTGAAAACATATGTGTACACAGAGAGACACATCCAATGTCTGCATATACAATTAAACATGTCTCAAGTTTGGTAGTGCTGAATCAGGATAATAATAATTTGAAAAATCTGATGAGACGAAAGAGAGGATGGATAAGGAAGATTTGTCATTAATCCAGCTTCTCCTGCCTGTCTGCCCCTGATTTTCTGGTTTGTCCCGTTCCTTGTTTTCTCTCTCTTCTCTCAGGTTACCTGTGGATTGCAGATTTCCTACACCTGTGTCTGCCCTTTCCCTTTATTTTGTTTGCCAGATAGTCTAACATTGACCTGAAAGCTAAACTATTCAGCACTAATCTTTGGACTGCTTTTGGATACAAACCCTGCCTGAGTCCCCCCTAACTGGACCTGCCTCAGCCTAAACCTCCAGTACCGTGAGTGTTATCTTGCCTGAGCCTTGCTCTTCTGTTTCACCTGGATCTCTCTGCCTAACCCTCCGGTACTTTGAGTGTATTCACCTTACCTGATTTGTTCCCTTCCTCTCTGTGTCAGACTTGTTCCTCCTGCCAGTCTTTTACCCTACTCTGTCTCTGTGTTTGGACCTCACTGTGTATGACCTCAGATCGCCCCTCTACTTTGCTCTTGGAACAGCCTTTTCTGTGTATGGCCCTGACTATCTTATCACTCTGAGTTTTGGATCATGGATATTGGATTGTTTGTGCTTTTGTGTTGACTTTGCATACTCTCATAACCAGCCATTATGCTTTTGCTCTGTACCCCAGGATATTCTGTTTCTGCCTGCTCCTCTTGGCTCCATGTGCTCTCCAATCTGCACCAGCCATCTTGGACATTGACAACATTTCACCTCTACACCACTTCCGGATCATCAGCACCTTTACACAGCTGCTGGATCATTACCACTCCTCCCTTCCTGGTTCACCTAGCTGCTCTCATAGCATAAACTCTTCTCATTACATCAGTATTCTACTGTGTTACTCTGGCTAACCCTATCATCTTTCATCAACCTCCTACCACATCAAAGCCACCATTCTTCTGCTGTGACATCACTGGACCCCCTCACATTAATATTATGTTCCCTTTTGTAATAAACCCTTTTAAACTCATCCTGTCTTTCAGTCATCTCTGGGTATGGAGTCTGATCCTAGCTCTGTGATTGACATATGTTGGAAGGAAAGTATGCAAGATGGAGAAAAATATAATGGACAACAATGGTTAAAAAGGCTAAACATGAGCATGATTTGGAAGTGAGGAATCTAGTCCAATCCTCCAACCATCCTCACAGATTTGTTCCATTTGACAGCAACTTACAGAGAGTTGAGTTGATTGAAGGGATAACAGAAATGTCATGTCCCACTCTAATGCTCACTACAGCCTTTGAAACTCTCATTGGGAATAACGTACTCTCCTTAGTATTAGCATTTGAGGTAATGGGTTGGAACTAATGGAGTTGTATCCTTTATGGTGTACATCAAATCGACTAGCTTAACATACAGTAGGTTTACAAAGTCATCAGTCAAGCTTGACCTATCAGTTTGTTGCCATTGAAGCTTAAAAATTATCCCTTATCCTACTCTTACATTTAAAGAAAAAAATAAACAAAAGCTAACCTAAATAAACCTACGTCCCAGCTTAACAACCAGTATGTAGATCTAAATGGCAATTACTCTACATGCTCTCCAGTGGAGTTTGGTGTTCTACATGGTTCAGTTTTAGGCCCACTGCTTTTTCCCCTCTACATGCTTCCTCTAGGCAAGATAATCTGTAAGCATGGGATTAGCTTTCATTGTTACGACACAGTTATGTTTCATCAAAACCAGATGAGGAAAAAGTTTAAAGTTGAGCAATGTGTAAAGATATGAGACTGGATACTAATTAACTTCCTTCTGCTTAATCCTTAGAAGACAAGTTCTAGTCATAGGACCACATGCAGCTAGAAGCAGCAGCTAATGGAATAAAGGTGCAGAAGATTTTAGATTACACTGTAACTTTAAATGGCCTTTCTGTTCTATCTAATGCAACAGTGAAGGACCTTGGTGTGATTCTAGATTCCAGTCTTTCATTTGAAGCCTATGTAGATAATATCACCAGGATAGCTTTCTTTCACCTCAGAAATATCGTCAAGATAAGCAATATTATGTCTCTAAACGATGCAGAAAAAATTTGTTTATGCTTTCATCACCTCTAGGTTGGACTACTGTAATGCCTTACTGTCTGGCTGTTCAACTAGGTGCATAAACAAGCATCAGTTAGTTCAGAATGCAGCAGCGAGAGTCCTCATTAGAACCAGAAGATACGAGCACATCACCCCTATCTTATCTATACTTCCTTGGCTCCCACATTGATTTTAAAATACTACTTTTTGACATATAAAGCATGAAATGGTCTTGTGCAGCAGTATCTGAGTTAACTGCTAGTGCCTTGTGATCTGCTATGCCTACTTTGGTCAGAAGATGCAGGCTGCTTGTCAGTACCTCGTATTATGAAAACTACAGCTGGGGCAGAGCTTTTTCTTACAAAGCCCCAAAGTTATGGAATAAACCTCCAAATAGTGTTCGGGACTCAGACACAGTCTCAGCATTTAAGTCTAGGCTGAAACACGATTTATTTAGTCAAGCATTGTTTTAAGTAGATTTGCCTTGGGTAAAGACTCATGGACGTAGAGCATTATCGTGAACTGGTATGTGTAGATGTCTTTCCCACTCCCATTGATCACTCAGGTTTGTTGACGGTGAAGTGATTGGTTGCTTTCATCCCAGAGAGCCCTCCCCCCTCCTCTTCTCCCTCTTTCCCTCTTCCTGTCTCTCTGTCGAGCTACACATATTGTTCTACCCTCTGCCCTCTTGACCTATCTGACTCGTCCTGGTGCTCCGCTTTTAGTTGGAGATCTCGTCGCTTTGATGCCCCGTGTGGTCTCTGTGGAATGCGTGTGGTGACTGGGGTTGGTTCCACACTAACATGAAGATGGTCCTGGCCTCGGCTGATGTCGACAGCTTTTTCTCTGAGGTCTTGACTCCACTGCACACGCTCGATAGTCCAGGACTGGAATATATATATATATATATATATATATTGGACTACTAATTCAGGAAATGTGTGCTTTTAAAATGGCAAATGTTTGCTTTTAAATTATTATTGTTGCTTTTATAGTTTTTAAATAAAGTTTGACTAACAGTATTATAACCTTCCTTCTTCTCTTTCGCCACAGCGACCCCTTTTCCACCTAACTCTATCATGAGCATCTTCAACCCTAACACTAGCCAACCTCATGTCCTCTGTTAACACGTCCATATTAACAGTATTATAACCTAATAGACTAATTGTCTTTAATTATTTTCTTTATTTAAATATTCATTTATACTTAATCCAATTTGTTTTTGATTGTGTTATTAAAGGACCATACCAATGGTTATTAGCATTGCAAATATGCGCTGTGAACAATCACCAACAACAATTTTCCAATTCATGCATTCCATACCTCAAAAATGCACTATTTCTAATGTAAATTGTAGTAAACAACAGTACAAACCTGTGTTCACTGTAATGAAAGACATTATTTTGTGATTTTGTTTGTTCACAATCCTGAGATAAAGAAAAGAAGCTCCAAAAGCCACAAAGTACCAGTTAATTAGTTGAGTGACATTAATTTTGATAAGATGACAGAGCTAGGCAGTACTCAGTGTGACTGACTTTGTGGAACATGTAGATCTCTAAAGTCCCGTTCAGCTCAAAAGCTTTACCGTTTTAGTGCTTAGCCCTGTTCCTGCCATGTTATCACAAGAGCTTTGCTCATTTTGGAGAAGTGATGTGATGGACTAAAGCAGAAGTGCGCCTGACGTCATGAAATAATTTCTTCCGTGACACACAGAAAATCTAATCTGTCATAGTGAATCACTCGATAACTGAAAAATTACTTACAGAATACTTGCAGAATAAAATAATCTAGTATATTGTGAGTTTACCAATAACTACGGGATTATAAAACTGATTTGTGAAATAACAAAATACTACATATTAGCAAAATAATTATATAACATAATAACAAAAATGTTTATTTAGTATTGCTGGTAAAACCACTCGCTCTGGTATGACATATCTTCATTTTGTCAAATAACAACAGCTCCACGTGTGTGACTATTGTGGGACACATGAAAGTTGCATTAATCAATATTATAAATAAATGAAATATGAAACTCTTGCCCCACACATTTCTATAACTTCTATGAGTCACAAAATATGCCATATTGTTATATATTAAATTGCATCTTTTCTTAAAATAGTAGTTAACTCCACTCCACAACATCACAAAGTCAAAATGCAGAGAGGGAGAAGACATCAGGGAAACAATTTGCCTACAGCTGAAGCTCATCAGCCATCACACCTGATGTCCCAGCTCATCAGCAAAGGCAGGCTTCTTGATAGAGGTCGGTCAGTGGGCACATCTGCACGCATGCTAATATGTTTATGCCACCACAATTAAAAAAAAAAACACTCCAACTACTGAAATTGTCATCTTAATGCATTTGTTCTAGAGCAAAACATAATGAGAGTAATGAACAACAAGGCAGCGGTTATTTCTCCATGTAGTCGAAAAGTAAAAAAATATCCAATCAAGCACCTCAGGTAGACACATAGGAAACCCAGTTCCCAGTTCATGATTGATAAATTCAGGTGGACTATTAAAGAGATGAAGAAATTAGAGATAAATATTCTGTGATGAACTGCCATTAATTAACATGATGAAGTATGGAGGTCACTAACTCATAACATATAAAGTTTTAGAAGGTTCAGCATTTCACAAACTAAAATTTTACTTCAGTACATCACCTCCAGGTTGCTGAGGTATTGTGAATGAATATACAGTTTGTCAAACTATTTCCATGTTGAGCCTAACACAGATGTAATCCATTAAAGTGCTGTCAAGGCCAAGTCACATCAGAAGGAGGCATCCATCCACTCACATTCGTGAATATTGTAAGTGCTTCTAGAAACTTGACTCATCTTCTAGTTTAAAAAAAGTAGGCAAGTAAATTTGTGACTATAAATGACTATAAATTCATTCTGAATCAGCATGTTGAACTAGTGGCGTACCCGCTAGTGAGAGAGATCACTCTGATTGGCTCTTCAGCTTAGTGCATCACTGCAGATTCATGCAACATCTCACTGAATCACATGTAGCTAAAATAAAATGTTAGGAATCAGAGTGTAGCAACTGAGCTTGAATGAATGCTGTCTCTGTCCCTACCTTTCCACTGAGCATGTCTGTAGTTCAATCCTGAAAACTGTTTTGGCTCAGTGCTTCTATATACTCTTTTTTCACAGGGAAGAGAAACATGAATAGGAAGAGAAAATGTTCTGTTTTTTTCTGTAATGTTCATAATACTTTGAATAGTGTATTGTTTTTTTTTAAAGGGAACATCATTTTACAAACAATGAGGTACTGACAATGCATTTACACTATGCAGTGCTTACAAAGTCCAAAAGCCTGTTGATACAGACAGGGACATTGGATTTAGATAAAAAGTATAATACAACATCAGCCTGGGAATGGGGGCATAATTCAGAAAAAGCACAATCCATCATATAGATGTATCAATTTTGTCTGACACGCATATACATAATAAAACACCACACTACACCACACACACACAACATCATAAAATGCATTTAAAATCTGGTCTATTACCTTTGGTTGATCTTAGGATGTTGGATTTGTGGGAGAATGGGCTTAGTGCCTTGCAACGTTCAAAGCCCACTTCTCGATGATTTGTTTGTTTTCATGAAATTTGATCAAAACATCAGTTAACAAAAAGCAAACAGCCTTTATTAGGGTTGTTTTCAGTGTTTCAGACTGCTGTTTAAACACTTTTTCTCTTACTCCATTTTAACATCTGATTCATTGTGTATAGAAAGGTAGTTGTAAAATACATTGTCAATCATCCTTGTGTGATCTTTGTAGGCTCCTGTAGTTAGATTTTGTGTCCATTCCTAGTTAGTGAAGCATTATTAGTGAAAGTATGTTAGCTCGTTTAATAATAATGTTATAAAAAGTATAAAGAAAATAAAATAATAAATTACTGTATATTAATTATATAGTAATTTGCTTGTGCTATATTTGTCAGTATAATTTTGTTATTTCTGCAGTAAACTGCTGCTGAGATGATGTCTTAACTTGGAATTGTAGATTTTTGCATTTACAAAAATAATTGTTTGTTTTAATATTTAGATAAAATAGATTAAAACCTTATAACATGCAATAGGCTATTGGTCCCTATAGTCAGAAAACACAGTACCTTGATTCAGACCAGCCTCAGCCTGATTATAGCACACATTCTGTCACACACCAACATCTGCTTTGACAGCTTTGTTAAAATTTTAATTCAACAGTGACCTTGTTGACACCTGTCTTTTCAAATCAAAGTCACCAAATAGGAAATACAAGTAAACAAACAAATTAAATCATATTTTCCTACTGTTGTTTTTTTTTTTTTTCTTGTCTGCCACATGAATAATTAAAACCTTTCCTAATTCAGTGAAGATGTGTCAAAACGCGTTGCAAGAAATATTCAAACTATTTTCTGTGCAATGGACAAAATGTTCAATTCCTAAGAGATTTCAAACTTTCAAAGCTGAATCCAGCTTCACTGACAACTTTGCTGTATCCACTTTATCATATTCCAGTGGTAAAGAGTCTGGGATTCTTCCCCTTCAACAGTGTGTCCTGTCAGCACAGAACTGCAAAAATCATAAAACATATTTTCCAACAGCTTGTAAAAAGCTGCAAGTGCAAGAATATAACAGCTGACTTCCATAACTGTCAGCTGAAATTCATTCTTCATGATGTTTCTCTCAAGGCTGAGCTTCCAGCTCTTTCTGTACATTCAATCTACAGGAATGTCTGACATTACCTGCAGCAGAAACAACATACAGAACTTTTGACATATGAACAAAATCAGCAAGGCAAATTGTTGTTTAAACGTATCCCTATGTATAATTTTGCTTTTAATACAATACAAAGCAAGTTTGTCGTACATTTCTGTTCTTATTTCTTAATTTATCATTTAAACACAGCATCTAGTTGCATGAAAAGGTTAAAAGAAATGAAAGAATTGACTGAATTGGACTGTTAGTTTTTCAAAAATTGTTTCAATCTGTAACAATAAAGAAAAAGAAATGAAGAATGTACATGTTTTCCACACTCTTTAATGATTTATTGCTTTAAGAAAGAGAACATAAATTGAAAATACTTCTCTTTGTTAGTGACAGTCTCCACTTTGTATTAGCAGCTTTTCCAGTGATAAACAATCTGTGTTTGTTGTTCAGTGTCTGACATTGACATTCACATTGAAGAAAAAGTTAAGAAAGTTTGAAGTTTTAAGGCTGAAAGAAAAGACTGACTTGGTTAACAGACTTGACTAACTATTATAAACAGCCAAAAAGGGCAAACTTCACACCACAGTTCGAATCTCTGCACCGGCCTCCGTTGGCTGCCATTGAAAATTCAGGGCTCTGACATTCACCTACAAAGTGGTCAACTTTCCTGCCTAAGCATCCTAATCCAGAGGGGTATTGCACAAACCAAGAGGATTAAGCCTAGATTTTCCAGATATCCTAGTTGAATTTATCGTTGACTTGGTTGGTCAAATGTAGGATCAATTAATCCCAGTCTAGTTACCATGGAGATCCATTATGTGTCGCCTGTGTTCTGGTTATCTACTCATCCCGGCTTAATTTAGCCCCAATCTCAGTTATACAAAAGCAGGTTGAATTAAGATGAATTAAGGTACTATGGATATTTATAATCTAGATCCAGGATAGAGTAATCCTATCTTTATGTTTAGCTGTCTAAAGTATTAGAAATTAATGTTTTCTGCTATATATTGCCACATATCATATATTCTACTATAAAATACCACAGATAGTGTTTGATTTATTTATGCCTACATGTAATTTTATTGGCCATATTTCCCTTTTTACATAGAACATGTTTTACCTCTTCGAACATCTCCATAATGTGCTGCTGCTCTGTGAGTTAAAAGTATTCTGCATGAGTTTTGTCCATGTTTGATCAGTAACTCTGTGATTGATACATGCGGTCTTTTAAACAATACCATAAACGCGTACTTATCCCAGATATCTACACTTAGCTAGACCTAGCTGAATTAGCTCATAATAATCATGACAACAAAACCATAATAAAAATATAAGGTGAAAGATTTCTTCTCATTGAATTAAGGCTATTTGTTCATTTGTACCTGACACCTTTGACCCTCTGTCTTTCCTGTGCTACATTCGTCCTATTTATAACTTGTAGCAAAATCTACGTGATAAAGACAAAGTAGAGGAGGAGGATAATAATGGGTAATAATGTGGCAGATATTGTGATGCAGTAACCTTGTCTCCTGTGTTTTTGATTTGTTTTCTTTTTCTTAGTTTAAGTCTGCTGTGTTACTGTGAATATATCATATTCATACGGAACATATTCAGCCCTTTTCTACTGACAATGATGTTCCTATCATAGCAACTTAACTGCTACCACACTGATGTTTTTGTAATTCAATTTAATTTGGTTGCTTTATGTTGCACCACATCACAATGACTGTCATGTCAGGGCAAATTACAGTGTAAAGTTTAAGACCTTACAGTACATAACTATATATAGATAGTATTTATTTGTAGTAGATTTATTTGTAGTAAATGTAACCACTATGTTATGATTCAAGGTATCTTCTTAATGAATGAATATGAAAAGTGAGTCGCAAGGTGGGGTGGATGAAGAGTGTATAGTGTGAAGAACTTAAAGCCGAGTCAAGACCTCACCCCTGTTTATGGTTGGGTTTAGGAAAAGAAAAACACTGTGGCTCGAGAAAGACCTTATTTTGTCTTGACTCCAAAGAGACAAATTATGTTTGCATTTTAGTTGCACAGGAACATTATTTTTTGAAGCTGTGGTTGATTTAATACGAGACAAAAAAGAAAAAGAATAAAACAGTGTGATAACTTTAGATGACAGCAACACGGTCAATGGTTTGTATGACCACATTTCATTCAAGTAACAGCAAGTCTTTAATTACTCTAATACTGTAAAAAAAATATCTTAAAAGTCCTGATGCATGGATGTAACGTACTGTATTTTTTCTGATTTGACAGAGTGACTGTCATCTCAGCTTGAAGTAGATCTCCAGGAAGTGTTTGGGATGATTTCTTCTAGGTAGATATACACTGGTCAGTCAGCAGTCTTTTTGGTCATGTATTTCCCTTAATGTGAAATAGTGATCACTGCTTAAATTGTTCCTACCAAAGGAAGGCTGATTTTTTACATGTGGCTTCGTCTGCCTCATCTACAAAGACCCCTGTTCCATGTTTGATCACTTCCTGATGAAGAGCTAATCTTTTACTAATCTTTTGTTGTCACACTGCACCCACCCTGTACATTAGATTAGAACATCCACCCTGATCAAATATGACTTTGATTAATAAGAAAGGCTGAGAAATAAACTCAAAATCAACTGTAAATATAGAAGAAAGCAGCTCCTACCAGTCAGTGTGTGTGTATGTACGTGTTTCACACTGTGAAGCAGCAGGTGAATATTTCACACTGAGCAGTAAATATTCACTTGGAGATAACATCATAAGCACCTTTCTCTCATTCCTTTGCCTTGCTCTCCCTTGCTTGTCCCTCTTTTTCTTCTCTCAGCGTAAATATATATGTTTTTTACTGTATCAATCCCTCTTTCTTGCGCTGTATCTAGTTGTGGGTATACACTGTCTACACAACTCCACTGCTTATCTACACAGAGCAGGCTGCACAGTCAGTGTGTGTGTGTGTGTTAGCAGATATTGTGGCAAGAACAGTGGATTTTGGATAGTGGGGTTTGGTTGAAGCTTTTCTCACAAGATAGACTCATCAATTTAACACACGCACACGCACACATTAAATAGTGCAGCAAGTGTATATTGTGGAGCTTAAACCTCACAGAGGGAGACATTTTTATCGAGGAAGGTGGGGGTCAGTTAGGATGTGGCAGACAGTAAGAGTTGAGTGGCTTGTCTGGTGCTAAACAGATTTTTACCAGATAGAATTTTCTGTCAGGTGCCAACAGCCAAAAAAGGGGGCTTCCAGAGCTTCACGCGGTAAGTTAAAGAGAGTGTAGGGGAATAAGGTTGAGTCCTGCAACAACAACACACACACACACACACACAAAAAACAAAACAAAAACAGACCAATAATAACAATGAACCAGAACAGTCAGTCTGCTGGAGAACTCTTAAACCCTGATCTGAACCAGCTAGCCAGCTACAAGTGAGTCTTCCCTGCAGATGCACTGTCAAACTGCTCCCATCATCATCAGAACTGACATAGATGGATGGAAGCCTGGTCAGTTTCTATCCACATTATTTAAATGGCCTTAAGCTGAATATACAGCTCTGGGCCTGCTGTTCAATAAGACAGTGGGACCTCTGACCTCCCTGATGTTCTCTGTCTGACAATATTGTATTATTAACTGTCTTATCAGTCACAAGATAATAAATAGTAGAAATACTCTCTATTGCGCCAGTAACCAGTCAGTCACAGGGCTACCTGAGCTGCAAATTTGGGATTTTTTTCCAGGAACATCTGCCTCCATGTTTGTCACAGAAAACTTTTTTAGCCAGTGGAGGGAGCTTGACAAGTCACAGAGGTTGTGATAAGCTATTTAAGAAGCCATTTATATTTCATTCCAATCAGACCAAATCCACTCTAATTAAAAAATTTCATTGTAAACTACTCAACCTTTACGGACGACTTCCCATTTCCAATAATCAGGTGAAGTCATTAATGAGCGACCGCTAGCGCTTAATTTCTCTCCCCACTAAGTCCACTCTCTCTTTTGCATTTTTATTTCCTTCAGTAAGAACTGAGCAATAAAACGATAAGAGAAGTTGCCAGGGAGAAAACCTTTAACACTTAGTAATTACTTCTCTTTGTGTCTTTCTTTTTAAATTAATTTTAATTACAGGCGTCAGTGTTGCCAGTAAATGTCCACTTTCAGCTAATCTAAAGTAATGTGACTGCTAATGAAGAGGGAATTGAATGTGTGGAGCAAAGTGGCCTTTTGCCTTTGAGTCCCTCCCCTGCTGGCTCTCTTACATTGTGGTCAAGGATACGTGGGTGGTTGGACACACACACACACACACATGCATGCACACACAGACATACACACATGCACATACTGTACACAGCACATGTAACCAGCAGCTTGAAACATCCACTTTGTGTCTCACATACACACACTCTGTGTGATTAATAGGTTTATACAGCTGGATAGTGACTAATGTAAATAATTACATTGACGCAGCAGCAAACTGTCTCATACAGGAACATCTGGCTTTGGTTAACTGAGTGTAAGTATACAGTCAAATGGTGTTCAGTTATTATGAACAGGGATTTTTTTCATGAAAAACTATGTGAAGCTTTGTACTATACAAGGTTTCTTTTTCTTTTGTTTTTTTAATATTTGTTTTTAAACTATAGGACATGTGGGTGTGCTTGTTGCATTGTGACAATATAAATAACAAAAAACACAGTGTAAATTAGGAGTGGGTCAGGTGTACAAACAAACTAGCCTTTTCTTTACTTGAGTTTTTCATGAACACGTCTCTTCTTGACTCTGACCTCAGTTCTTTGTCCATTTTCAGCTGTGATTGAAAAAGTGGAATGATTTGAAGTCTGTTCTATTCTAGTCTTTATAACCTTAATAATTGCCCATTATGCTGTTTCACATTCAGAAAGTATGTCTGCAGCTCTGTCACCATGGCAACTTATTTAGAGTTCATGCAAGATTGACCCATTGCAAAACACTTTCAGGTCAGGTTTCTTACCGTAAGCATAAAAACTTATACAGTGAGCAATTCTTAAACTTAAACAAAATATATTCTTAGTAAATGTTGAAAACACTTGGAAACCATTCCACAGCTGGCTCTATGTCTGCAATTTGAGCTTTCTTAAGCACATAATTAAAACAAAAGGAATGAAAGTTATAGTGCAAAATGTGAAAAGGATTTGTTGAGAGGGGAAACTTTGACAGTCTTCACAGTGGGTCACCTGACCCACTCACTGTGCTCCACAGAACTGATGGAGGTCATCTTAGACCACGCTAAACCATATTTCTATGTTTGTATATTTGTTTTCACAGGATAATGTTTGAGTAGAGAGGTCAGGTTAGCAAGGCAGAATTTTCTTGAACTGTTAAGCCTGCAATGAAATCTGATTCAGCCTGCCTTATGGAGCTGACACACTTTTAACCACATCACAGGAAGAGTTTTAGTATCCAATAACAGGGTAAATGCTGTTTCAGAAGCTTTTACACCCAAAGTTAACATCTTGGGAAAACAGGTAGTACTGTTGCATAAAATGTTCACGTTTAAGATACTGGCAGACTTAAGGTTTAATTTCTCTCACGAATCACTCATGAAACACCAAGTGTAAGAAATACATTTTTACTGTAAACATCGATAAGTGATGATGATCCATTCTTCATATTGCAGGTGAGTGAGCAGTAAGTAAGTTCAAGATCGACTAACTTTTCAGGAAAACTGACTAAAAAATAATAAAAAACAATTTGTTTTTTTCTCACCAGATACTTTTCTGCACTAAAAAATTTAACAAGATTGTTTAACTCTGATGAATCAAGGCTGGTTAATATGAAATGTGTCATTTGTGTATCATTGTCAAATGTCTGAGTTCCAATTGTGTTGTGAATGAAGCAAGCATTAACTGCTTGCTGGACTTCTTACAATGAATGAAAAAAAAATAATAAAGTAGCTGTTCAGACACATACAACCACAGAACCAAATGAGTGTTGCATGGGCTGGTGTGGACTATGTCAGCTTAAGTTATCGACTGTCAGGCTCCAATAAGCATAAACTGGTGTTAGGCTAATACTTTGTCACTGATTGCACAAGACATTTTGGTTACAAAGTCAAGTGGTGCTAACATTAATAAAAGAAAACACACAAATTGTCGTACTAGTGATAGCATTAGTAGTGTTGAACATACATGTTTGGCTAGTCACATAGCTGCAATGAAAAAAAAAAAACACAAAATAACCACAAAAACAAATTTAAGTTTCCAGTTCCAAGCAGCAACACAAAATAACAAAAGTGCTGCATAATAAGAAAGTGAATTTCAAATCACAGTCAACCAAAATATACATTTTGACTTCAGGTCTGTATAGTAATTTGCCAATGTCTGCACATAAAGATCCATCCTTTGTTTATAAGGTTGTTCCACAGTGTGTGTAGTAGTTTAGAAAGATACTAAATAGTACACAAAGAAAGAACAGCAATAGTCTGAGATAGCTGACGAGACAAAGACGTCATCCATCAAGCAGCCCCTCAGATTTGTGACATCCTGTGTGTGACTAATGAAGGATGAAGACATAAATGAAACAAGAGGTGTGAGAGTGCTCAGTGTCCACTGAATGAGTAGTGCTGAACTATTCTACAGTATTGTCTTCTACCTGGATTATTTTAACCATATAACTGCTAATAATTGTGTAATTAGATATTTTACACTGAAGATAATGAAATGCACTGACTCATTATTTATGCCACTGACACAAAATGATAAGAAGAGACATTTAGCAGGGGATTGTCTGTCATTCACCCAAATACAGACAACTGCTCAATATATTAGTTTTATAATAAATTACAGCTATCCCATTAGAATTCAAATGCATATTTTTCGCTGCTAGACCTTAGCATGTTGCTGCCAGCTGCTCCACTCTGTTTCCAACTATGCACCACTGTCTGACACGGCAGTCATGCTCTTACTGTACTGTTGCTCATACCTTCTCAATTGATCCTCTCGTTGCAATTCTCCAGGCCGCCATTTTGTGAGATCTCCAAAGAGGAGCAAAAATAATCCTAAAATGTCTGCCAAGCAAAATATAGACAACAAAACCAAAAACCCAAAACATATTCCATGAGCAAATAAAAAACAAACACTCCAACACTATACTTATGTTTAAGAAAGTTCCCCTCAAAATGTCTCATCTACAGTTTAGTTCATTTAGTTTCTGTCTTTCGGAGTTGTGTGGTGATTTTATCAGTTTTCCTTGGCGACTTGATGAGCTTTGTGAAAACTCATCCCTTTTGGTGGTGGGGGCTGTGGGCTCATAATAATGTCATCTTCCGTTCCCTCCTCTCTTCTGCCGTCTTTTCAGAGATTTGTGTGTGTGATAGAGGCCTCAGCGAGAGACCAAGCGCTAACCTTTACTGCATTGGCTCACACTTAATCCCCTCACCCTTGGGTGACTGGCACACACATACACACAGACACACCATTTCTCTACTCCTTCCCTCTACATTAATGTCCAGCAATAAAATATATCACTACTTACCTTCTGTGATTACACTGTAAAATATAACTTGTTGCAGTAACTATATGATTGAAATAGCTGATTTTACATCAAGTCAACAAAAGCAATTCTTTCATAGAACGTAACTAAATGTTAAATTCATTAAATGTGATATGTCATGTAAATGTTATTTTGATTCGTTGTGCTTTGTTAGTTCTACTCAAAAAGTCAAAGCAAAACCATTATTTAACGTCTGTATAGATTCTCAGTCATTCAGGTCATGGTTACCAGACTAGCTTTATGTTCTTGAAGATGTTTCATCTTCATCATTTCTGATTGACTGGCTATGGTTGCAGACTTATAAACCTAGAGGTTTTATGGATTTATGGAGTTCATCTGCGTCATGTTAACCTGATTAATGAGTGAGTGACTTGGCCACAATTTATTTATCATGTGTTAAAGATACACAGCAAGTTCCCATCATGACTGTTTTCTTTAAACTACAAAAAAGACCAAATGTTTGAGGAGCTTTAACGCTTATGTTGAGAAGTCATTTTGTTTCTGTAGTGAACACACAGACTTCAAGTCAACTCTTTTTTAAGTTTTGAAAATACAAACTAGAAATTATAAGTTAAGAAAAACCTATTAAATTTATTTATCAAAAATGGCTGAATGAGAATTCACAGTAAAGCAATAAGTAAACTACATTCCTAATAACTGTATATTTGTAGTAGTTTCTTCCTCTTGTTTTAAGTGCATTACCCAAAATGAAAACACATTAATAACACCTCTAACACACTATGGTGAGTGATTGGTGAATGCTTTAGTAAACCTATAGAATATAAATTAAGAGGTGGGGTTTGGGTCTGGAGGTCTGAGCTTGTGTGTGTTTCTCCAAATCTTCATTCATTCATTCACAGTTTCCCAGGATCGATGATGCAGTTAACTCTACAATGAGATTCTGGACACGGACCATAGGGACTACTTTTTTGTTGCATTATGACAATTTCCGAAGTTACTGTGTAGTCGTCAATGTCACATTAAGGATTTTAACACTTTAATGAAAGACCCCTGTCAGCACAGTGCAGTGTAAGACACATCTGGAGTGGTTTCTGACACAGCCCCACAGAACTGGCATGATATTAAAATTTAGATGTCTGTTTTTGAATAAAACACCAGCAATTCCCACCAGATTTGCATTGTCGCGCAAACCTGATATAAAGCTATTTCATCTGCTTCCCCACCTTTATGTGTTTATTGTACACATGTTATTGGTTGTATATCTAGATCTAAAAAAATGTTTTTAGTCATAATTGCAGTAACATCTTACAAAATTTGCCTTGCTGTTTTTTTGGCTGTTTTTTTCTGCACTCACACCTAAGAGACTAAAGACAGTTTAGTCATAGATTATTAAAAGATATCCCAGTAATCATATTAATGCAGTCAGGTTACATGTCTTCCACTATAACCAATACACCTTTACACACACACCCTGTTCAAAACCCTGTGCATATTCACATGTAAGTTATTCTCTTAGACCTGCATATCCACGCCGCACACTTACACACATCTCAGAGGGTAGCAG
Organism: Anabas testudineus; assembly: GCF_900324465.2. Classification (NCBI taxonomy): domain Eukaryota; kingdom Metazoa; phylum Chordata; class Actinopteri; order Anabantiformes; family Anabantidae; genus Anabas; species Anabas testudineus. The sequence continues at coordinate 26,835,450 of NC_046610.1, forward strand.
TCATGACATTGTTTCTTATTAAACAACAATGATATACACTGTTTAAACCTTGGCTCACACATACACTTCTTCATGCCATCATTATGAAGGTGGGTACAGCAAATAGGGAGCGGGACCCCTCTGAGGAGCTTAGGATTATGGGATAGCAACACGATGCAAGACAAAGAAAAAAAAAAGATGGGGGTGGGGTGGGGTTGAATGAGGAGAGTAAGAAATGACATAAAGCAAAGAAATGAAGGAAGCAATCAAAGAACCCAGTAATAAAAAGTAGAAAAGCAGAATGACAAGATAAAGGAATACAAAGGGAAGCAATAAGAGAAAGAAGAGATGACATTAAATGCAAAAGGAGTAAAATTGACTTACATTTGCTGTCTGTCACTTCGTCACTTCAGAAGTGACGTAGGAGTCTGAAGGGAAGGAGAAAAAAGAGAGTTGATAACTTCTAGGATTTTTGTTTGTTTTAAATGCCAAAATACACAAAGCAATAATGCACAAGATTTCTTTATTTTGCCTTATGTTTTTAGTGCACCAGTTCATGTAAGAGAGTAATAAAGAGATAGCGGCTGCTTTCTAGGAAAACTTCAGTCACAAAATAATGATTCAACAACGGACAAATACTAGATAAAGTCGGTGCCATACTAATAAAACTAACCAGCACGTTTTAAACTGATATATGAATTCAAACTCAGATTTTGTGTTCAGCCATCACTGACATATGCTGAAGTTCCAGCTCTCAAACAAACACACAAGATAATAAATGAAACTGTTTATCATCTTAATCCTATGCTCTTGTAAGCTTGCAGCTCTCAGACATGCTTTTAAAATACGTATGAGCACATAATATGACACTTCATTTTGTGTGTGTGTGCGTGTGTTTGTGTGAGTGTGTGTGTGTGTGTGTGTGCTGTACAGTAATGCCAAAAGGGTTTTAGCAGCTCTCCAGCGCCATCTACTGATGTGGATACTTAAAAAGAAACACTTGGAAGCCACCACATTGGAATAAATACTCTCAGTAACACCATGGTACGTTGGAATTTAAATCATTAAAAAAATAAAATTATGTAGTATAAATAGTAAGCAATTAAACTACCTGAACATGAAGTGTATGAGTGGGAAAAGGAAGAGAATGAGATGGAAATATGAAGAAATGAAAAAGGTAGAAACAAAAGAGAAACAATAAAAACACAGAACATGATGTGTAGATCTGTGAAAATACCAGGGAAAAAGTGTCATAGCAATAATATTCACAATAAGAAGAGACAAGATCATCAAGTGTATTAAAGACTTTATATTAAGCAGCATTTACCGGCATGTTTTTTTTTTACAATGTAAATAAATACACATACATATATGTATACAAATGTGTCAAACATTTCCGATAGATTGATAGATAGATATACAACAAAAATAACTGGACAGACAGCCAGTCTCTATCTATCTCTCTCTCACACACACACACACATACACACACACACACACACACACAGACACAAGAAATTCAGAGCTTCCACTTTGTTGTTTTCTTATTGTCTCCTGTGTATGGCACCAAACGGAGCAGCCAAACTAAGAAAAAGGCAGAGGCAACCTGCACACGCAGTGAGGGCTGCTAATGAAAATAAAACCCAGAGGACGTTACGATTCAGCTGTGATGACTGTTATTTATTATTCATTTATACACTCATTCTCTAACATTCTAATTTCATTTTAATTTAACATCACGTTCCCTCTTTCTGCTCTGCTTCTCAATATGAAGCTACTGTACTACTGCCACTGCTGTTGGTATGACAGCTTTTGCTCTTCTGTCCATCCTGGAACAACAGTCCTCTGCTGCAGCTCCTAGCTTTTCAACATTTTAAAATGGAGGTTTATTTTTTCTTATTACCATTCTTATTATTATTATCTGAATCAGGGTGTCGTGTGTTTTACCAATTGTATTATTGCTGCAAGCAGCAAAAGCTGCAAAGTGGCAAAGAAGCTCTCATGTCATTCGATTTAAGACGGACATATTTTCATTTGTATTTATATTAAATCAAACTATTGGCTATATCAACATGCACATAACTTAGAGCCTTTCTTAGAAAACACTGCTGACAAATTAATAAATATTATATAAAAATCTATAAATGATAAAAATGATAAAATCTGAGTGATGTTCTGACATATATGTATATATATATATATATATGCTCCTTCCTTGGAGCAGTCTTATTCCTTAAAGCATGGGTCCTCCAAGGAGCTTGAGGGTCCTGCGCAGTTTGTCTATTATTGAAAGAATTATCAATAAAACATGCATATTTACTGTGAAAGTAAACATTTGTGTACTTGGTGGGAAATAACATTTTGAAAGGTCCAACAAGCTGGCTCTTAGTTGAGCTAACAGCCAGCAGCCAATGTGAGCTGATCATTCGTTGGCTGCCATTTATTATGTGGATTTTCTGCAGAAAAATGAGAAACAACTAGGCCAGTCATTAATCATCTGTCCAAGTCAAGATGAGTGTAGGTCCCTACACAGACATGGAAAATAGTCAGCAGTGCTTCTTTACGGATATTACAATCATCTTTGACGTATTTTTGATTTATATATTGAATTCTTCCATTTGACTGTAAAAATAGTCACTGTAAAACATGTTGTTTCCAATTAAAATATAAGAAGAGATGGCACATACGGTACTATTTTTTCAATGCATTTTCCTGTCAGCTTGCACCATCTCTCAGTGATCAGAGCCTGTATCCTGAGAGGAGAATCCCAGAACTTTAAATGCCACGAAGCACTTGAGGCTCAAGAAGCCTGAGCATGTGAGTGTATAAAATTATTTAGGCTCTTGAGTGTAAGAAGCAAATGAGTGTATCAAGATTTGTACCAGCTCAGATCTTTTCCCATCTACTGTAGATTTTGGACAGCGGGGAGAGCTGCAGCAGGGTCTTCCGAATAAAATAACCAAAATAAAATCTTGGAATTTGTCATTTTTGTGACACTGAACAAAATAAAGGCTAGATTTAATTTAATTAAGTAAAGAACAGATTTTTGATCTAACTGACCTTTTTGATGCTCCAACACCTTCTCATAAAATAAAATCAGGGGGTATATAGGGCTGAGATGTGGTAACTGACAGTCCCTTCCTCCTTCCCACATAGCTGTAATTTCAGTCTTCAAGAGTTTTCTCTTTCCACTAAGGGTCTCCCATTGGCAGGTGACAGCTCAGTGCATAGGCCCCTTAGCTAGTTCTGAGATATCCTGAAGGGGGTGGGGAGGGGGGCAGGACTTTTTACAGAGGCAAGGGGCAGAGTTAAGGGATCTTCCCCCAGTTTCCCTCACCCCAACCCAAGCCTAATGGTGTGGAGCGAGCCCCTTCACTCCCACTGCTCTACAAGCATCAAAACTACAGAGACAGAGGCAGGAGTAGAGCCCCGTTTTCAGTTCCACTCTGCTAAACTGGCTCAGGCATGCCGAGTGTGAGCCAAAAGAAAGTTTTAAGACATACACACATGTATACACATTCACACACACTCACACACACAAGGGACTGCCACCTCTCGTCAAGTACATTGTAGAAGCACTGCATGAGTTTGAGTTCCTTTGAGGAAAACACATTGTATTTGCAGAGGGTGTGTATTTTATGTGTGTGTGTTTGAGTCCCTCAGAGCAGGACAAGGTTGCAATGACAGAAGTTTAATCCCTGCGGTTTTCTGGGTTTGAATTTCAACATGGAAGCAAGTTGAAGTGTAGCTGACCCCCTCTTACAAGTCTCAACTGGAACCACTGTCAAATAAAAACCTCTGTCCAAGAAAAACCACAGCGGAAGAAAGCCTCTGGCACTGGCTTTCCCTCCCTGCTGAGAGAAGTTTCTGAGAGGGAGCAGAGGGCTTAAAGTAGTGTTAGGCTGAAGCTTTGGGCTGATATTGGCCTTTGATAATAAATCCGTTTGGTCCAGCCAGTGTGGTCATCTCTGATATGATGAAGGTTCCTGCCTGACCACAGATAGCCATTCCATTCTTATTATTTTTATATCTGATGTCGGAGCATGAGGGAGAAAAAAGCAGAACTCATCCCAGAGTGGGGTGGAAGGCTTTTACGCCACATTCTGCAGTGAAACCTGCCTCATGCTGTTGGTACATCCTTTACTCAGACGCATTTTCCAACCCAATATCACAGGATTTACTTCCATATTGGACATCTCTGCAGCACTCAATTTATCTTTTGTGCCGATGTTCAGTATCAGTGTATCAAATAGTATATGCTTTATGTAGAGACAGAGACAATAGGCATGTGGAGATGGGCATGAGTTGTGCAGTTTGCCAGCATCCAATATGTTCAGGAGTTATCACCCCATTCAATGGCCAGTAACCAGTTTGTCATTGGGACCATTGATATTGGTTTATGGCGCCCTATTCTACCTTCTAGTTCGCTCAGTAGCCTGTTATCATATGCTGGACCTTTGCCATAATGGCTACAATAATGAATGTGGAGTGTACCAAGTTTAGGCAGAGAAAGAACATTAAAAGGTTTACATGTTTGCACAAAAACAGATGCCTAGATTTAGGTAAAGATTGTGATTTGAACAAGAACAGCTTACTATCACCAATAACAACACTAATTACTGTTAAAATTGGAAAGATATTCCCCAAGTTGGAAAGCATCAAGGTCCCCAAAAATGTAACTAAACATTAAAACAGAGCAGACCATAACCATGTAAGGACATGCTGAAACATTCCTGTCAAACTCTGACTAACTACTGTATTAGATGCAATTCCAGATTTTAGTGGACATTGTTTGTTTTACATCACCAAAAAAAAGAGACTACTAGACTACTAATTGTCGGGTTTAAAATAACCACAACACTTTTCATACGCTGAGAGACAAAGACAATAAAGCACAACAAGGACACTGCTCGGCCTATTTACTTGCAAGGGGAGCCGGCCTGAGATCTTAGCATCATAAATGCTTCACCCAGGAATTTCTACCTCCGACTCCGTCCGTCTCCCCTTTGTACAAGCTTTTTTATTAAAGATGAGACACACCCTGAAGTTACAGATGTGGGTGTATGGTGTGGTTAAATGGTGATCATATTACAAGAAAAAGAACCCCATAGAAAGATAACACACTTATAAGAAAAACAACTCCATACAAGGATAAAACACTGCTTATAGGAGTATAGCAACAAGAACTCTTCAACTTCAAGGCCGCTGACCTTTCCTGACCTTTCCTGTTTCCCGTCTGTGTGCAAAGTGCAGCTTCAGCACAGTACAACATGCTCTTGTTGCTTACAGGATTAAACATCACACACACATGTATCCTTCATAATGACAATAAGTAAAAAACAAGAAATTATCCTTATGAGTGAAGTAACATTGTAATAAGAAAATTAGAAATCAGTGAGTAAATCATTTTTACTCTAACACTAATAATTTGATATGATAAAATAACATTTTATTATTGTCAACAATATCATAGTTGCCATGCCTACAGAGTTTTTTCTTCACTTGACTTTTTTGTTATGTTATTAGCATCTGTTATAGAATTATGAGCATATTATCTGTTTCATTTTGGAAGTGTAAGGGTCAAAACATCTGGTGAAAAACAGCTTCTAATTAGCCTTGAAATGATGCAATTAATTTGGCTCTCAGTGGTGAGCTCATTCGACATTTACTTTAATAGGACTTTGTACCTTTAGGTTCAAATGGGTATGAATTACAGAATTATGCAGGAATCACTTGCAGTGCAGACCAGAAACTATCAGTGCTGGGTTTAAAAAATTAATATCTAACATATTCTAGTGAAAAGAAAATCTGAGGTGATATGATGATGTACAGTGAAACAAATTAATGTCTGAGTTAGAAGAACCCAGGGGAAAAGCCTAATGGGTGGTACCGCACGTATCAGTGACTTCTGATGTCTACACCACTTAATGCTCTGTATAGGATTAACAAGAAATTATGTTTACTTATGTTGTAATTTGATGTTGTATTCTCTTCTTTGTATTCTCTGCATGTTTATGCACGATTGTTTCTTTGCAATAAAGAGTTTTTAATAAGAAATCCTTTAATTCTATTATCTCCAGATTTTGAACTGATTTGTCCAGAGAGGGGCCGTTCCTTTCTGGTCAAATTAGCTGCATGTTGTGCCTTCATCTGTCAGAGAAGGTTTTCACCGTCGTAGAAAACCACTTTCCCCACTTTTATTTAGGATAAAATAAAAACAATAAGCTCAAAATGTTGCCAGGCTGCCCAAGATTGTCTTGCGAAACTAAACACTTTTTACACTATTTTTCTTCAGCGGAGAACAATACAGAAAACAAGTGTGATGCCTGAAGCTGGACATTTTGCCTGCTGTGGTTGTGATAGTACTGCCACCTAGAGGCACACAAACACAAACAGAGCATTCACACTTGATTGAACACATTTGGTGGCAGCACTCACTAATTTGTACCAACCATAATCCAAGATTAAATGAACTAAAAAGGAAACCATTGGAAAATTAGATTAATGCTGGAAAACTACAAAGTAAGCCCCTAGAAGGCCTATTCATAGTCCATTGTGATATCATGATAGCATATTTCTTCTTTTACATTAAGTAAATTTATGTGAACAAAGACTCCAGCAGAAGCATTTAATAAACAATTTAGCTTTTTAAAACACTGTTCTACAGTATAATGACCTATTCTGTTTGATGTAAAGCACCATAGATTTACTCTTAATGAAAAATGGCCGAGAATGCACCCCTTGCACACACACACACACACACACACACACACACACACACACACACACACACACTCCTGCATCTGCCAGACTCTATACATATGCCGCAATGTGACATGATAGAAACACAATTGAGTCATGGAGTAAGAATGTTTTGTTCCTGATAATCCACATGATTCCTCACATTTTCCCTCTGTCTGTGTCTGAGCACTGTGTAATGACTCAGGTTAATTTCTCTGGGGAGAAATAGTAATAAGTGATCATTGACAGAAGGATTTCTATGGAGACATTCACATTATCTCTGCTTGACTGCCTGCACCAGAACATCTCTCTGCCTTTCTGCCTGTCTGTTATCTCCACTACTTCAATATTGTCTACATTGCACGTGTTTACATACTGAAGCGGATGAACTGAGATGGCAAGAAAAGCCTCATATAAGCCACCTCTCCATATTATAAAATATACTGTAACAGTGACTGTTTAACAGCTGGATTACCAGTGTATCAGTGTTTACTATGATGAACACTCTATCTGTTTCACTTTTTTTTCATTAGTTAAGCTAATCAAACACAAAATTTAAAGAAGTAAAATTTGGAATTTGGATTTGCATTTGCTTCTCTGTAAAATGTGATATATATATATATATATATATATCATGCTAAATGGTGTCTTGTAAATGTAAACACTATTGTCAAATGCCAAAGAACATACTGTAATACTAAACCCATTCAGTGGGAAGAGGTCTAGATGAGTGACTGAAAAAAATTAGAAAGCTATTGAAAATTATTCTGAAAGCTTGCTTGGCCTGTGTGAAATATCCACGAACTGGAACTAGTGCAGTATAAGCTGCCTATTTTATGATATGGCGCCTAGTGGGGTTAGGAATTAAATTAAAGAAAGATGGCTTACTCAGGTTTGTGGATGGAAAAGAGAACTAAGCAAGGCCTTATCAATTACAAAGGTAACATACTGTATTGTACTGTATACTACAGCTGGGGGCAGAGCTTTTTCTTACAAAGCCCCAAAGTTATGGAATAGCCTTCCCAATAGCGTTCGGGACTCAGACACAGTCTCAGTGTTTAAGTCTAGGCTGAAAACCTACCTATTTAGTCAAGCATTTGAGTAAATAGATCTGGGAAGGACTCATGGACGTAGAGCATTATGGTGAACTGGTATGTTTAGATGCTGTCTTCCCAACTCTCACTGATCACTCGGGTTTGTTGATGGTGAAGTGTTTGGTTGCTCTACATCCCAGTGCGCCCTCATGTCTGTGTTTTCTTCTGAACCCACCCTTTTAGTTAGGCTGTCATAATTAGTCCTGCCGGAGTCCCTGCTGCACTACACTAAATATACATTCACCTCAAACTTTATCTGACTGTGAATACAACTAACTGCAATCTCTCCTCTTCTCTCTCTTTCCCTCTCCCTCTCTCTTTTCCCTCTTCCTGTCTCTCTGTCGAGCTACACGTCATTCCACCCTTTGCCCTCTGGACCTGTCTGACTCGTCCTGATGCCCAACTTCTGGCTGGAGATCTCGTCGCCTGGATCCACCGTTTGCCCTTTGGGATGCGTTTGGAGACTGGATTGGTCACAAGCTACTATGATGTCGGTCCCGGCCTCGGCGGACGTCGGAAGCTGTTTCTTGGAGGTCTCGACTCAACGCTCGATAGTCAAGGAATGGAACTAGTCTGCCTGCAATAACTAACTGGACTCCATATTAACTTAAAAGACTTTAACTGTTATACTGGACTGCTGCCTACACAGCATGTAATCACCCATATGAGGATGGGTTCCCTGTTGAGTCTGGTTCCTCTCAAGGTTTCTTCCTGTTGCCTTCTCAGGGAGTTTTTCCTTGCCACCGTCGCCCTCGGCTTGCTCATCAGGGACAATCACATTATTATGACTCATACACATACACTGTTCATGTACTGTTCTTTGGTTGTGTAAAGCTGCTTTGTGACAATGTCAATTGTAAAAAGCGCTCTACAAATAAAATTGAATTGAATTGAATTGAATTATTGCATCTTGTTTGCAAGAGGATAACTTTTAGTAGGGTTTGAATTGTTGGAATCAGTAGCCAAAACTGCTTTACACTAGAGAACCCGCCGCATGTATGATGCCTTCCTTACATCCCAGTGGACTATTTTCTTTTGCCAAAGTAACTATGACCCCCACCTGTCAGCTTTGTGATAGACTGGCAACATCGTCTGTCCAATCCTTCCCAGGGACAGCTGTGATCAGCTCCCGTCCCACCTCCCTTATAAGAAAAAACTGAATTGATGGGAGGAGTACATTCAGTGTAAACGGATGCAAAGTTTGCGTTTGTCTTTTTATTAGTCAGTGCTGAAAACTGTAAGAGCTTGTACTAATGATGTGTAGGAGATATTCAGTTTCCCAGTCTAGATGTCTGCATTTCTTGTTTTTATTACAACAAGGGTCAAAGTCAGTTTTAAGTGGATTATCTAAATGGCAGGTTTTGTGTTTAGTCTCGTGTTATTATCCTCGTTATGTGAGTGTTAGGAGGAGACAAATGCTTGGCTTCACAAATTTAAAATAACAATGCAAAGTGTTGAAGTGAATCACCCTATTTGCATTTCTTTCTTTTAGTTTCTCACCACATGTAACAAAATGCAAATTAAAGTTTCCCTTACCAACTTTTTATTTTAATTTCAATTTTAATTATTTTAAGGATCGTGGCTTGCCGTGTTATCTTCAGCTATAAATTACATCACTGTTATTTTGTAAGATGGAAATCCAAATTGAAGCCTTGATAATGATAGCTCTATGAGCGAAATTTTGTAAGCACTCTGTTAAATTGAATTACATTTTGACATACTTCACAATAATTTTGATAATAGAAAAAGCAAATAAATATGTTTGAAACAGCCTCTAAGCCACATTAGATCTTAATACACAGAAACAAAAACATCACAAGACACAGCTCTGAAGGTGCTGCTGTTGCTCTGCTAATGTGCTGCTCACACTACACTTTCTGTGTAGAGGCATTCAGGTCCAGTAGAGAGGAGCCACTCTGTGACTAATGATACAGCATCGTCTACTGTCACATATATGTGGGTCTTACGTTAATGCTTTTGAAAAACGCCTAAAGAGAAAAAGGTGAAATATAAAAATAATTCACTCTAGCTCTACAAGAAAAAGCATGTCTAACTGCATTTCAGTCAAGTCAGTGGGCCCATGACGTACACTGTTAGTACACAAGGCCCAATAGAATAAATTTACAGTACGCATTTAAATTATCTTTAAAAGGAATGCTTTGGTTTGGATCCTGTGATCTGTTAAAGATGTGAATGATTACGCTACTTCACTCTATACTATGAAAAGACAGACATGCTGTGGATTAAGGGACCCCTTTTTCATTTTAATTAGTTTTGATGATCAGCTTTGCATGTGCTGTAACAGTTATATGCGACATCACTAACTCATTTCAGATTATAATCCTAACACATCCTGAACACACTTTTTTAAATTTTAGAACTCTCTTTTCCACTTAGTTCTTTTCTCTTTGTTTCTGCATCACTTTGTAATAATTTCTGAATTTGTGACATGTCTAATCACTAACCTCCAACATCCAACACACACACACACCTCCTCCTCCCCCTTTCTTCCCCGCATGGAAATCATCGTAACTCACATCTCCCATAGGCCGGCTGCTGTGGTTATTATTAAGAGATGGATTAAAGCAAAGTTGGGAATGGGAATTAGGAGGGTCTCATTTTGGCCATGGGGGAGCCTCAGATGGACCTTCATTACTGGCAGTGGTGTCTTAATTTATATTACTATGTGTGAGTGTGCATAAGAGGGTAAAAAAGAGACAATGCCAATCTCAAAGTAGATAATTAACCCAAAACAGAAGCTAAAAATTTGCATTGTCACTTCAAAAAAGCAAATTAAACACTACACTGTCACTTCATTTTGGCAGGCTAATGTCCTGCTGCAGGAGTTTGTATTTCCGGTTCACATACAAATATAGAATCAGTAACTAAAATCACCCAAAATACACTCTAAGCAGATAATTATTTCATGTGATTGGGTACAGGATTGTCTCAAAACAATAAAACATCCCTCCTTAATATTCTTTATACTACACTTTATAGCTGGTTGGTTGCATTTACGTATTTATGGAAATTTTCTGTTCAGCTCAGTGTCAGTAAAGAAGATAATTTCCTTGTTGGTTAGACACATCTATGATACACTTTTACAGCTTTTTGAAAAAGGAAGGTTTTAAGTCTAGTCTTAAATGTGGAGAGGGTGTCTGCCTCCCTAACCTGAACTGGGAGCTGGTTCCACATGAGAGAAGCTTGATAGCTAAAGGCTCTGCCTCCCATTCTACAAATTGGGAAATTCTAGGAACAACAAGTAAACCTGCACTCTTGAACAAAGTGTTCTGCTGGGAAAATATGGAACTACGAGATTTTTAAGATATGATAATTAAATGCTTTATATGTGAGATAAGTGTTTTAAACTCTATTCTGAGTTTTACAGGGACCCATTGGAGTGAAGCTAATGCAGGAAAAATATGATCTGGCTTGCTAATTCCAGTCAGAACTCATTTTAGATTTACTGGAGTTTTTTAGCATCACTTTGAGACAGGATGCTCCTAATTTTGCCAATATTCCTCAGGTGGAAAAAGGCAGTTCTAGATATTTCTTTTATGTATGATGTAAATGAGATATCCTGATCAAAGACAACTCTGAGATTCCTCACAGAATTACTTGAAGCTAATGTTATGTCATCTAGGGTAAGAATGTGATTAATGTTTCTGAGGTTTTTGGACCAAACTAAATAACATCTGTCTTGTCTGAATTTAGAAGTAGAAAATTAATGGAAATTTCCTAATAATATTGCCCAAGGGGGACATATATAGGAAAGGAAAAGCCCAAGCGCAGAACCTATGATGGTATGTGGTTCTAGCTTCACAGAGGGCTTTTTCTATATATTATTAAACTGTTTTCCAGGCTAGGCAATTTCTCATGGTAAAAATATTAGGTCAATGAAAACTTCTCTCAGTCTAATGAATCTCTCAGGCTAACAGTGTGAAGAGGTACACCACATATGTAGAAGCTGGGAGGAGGAACCACATGTTCTTCACTGAGTCATCCAAGGTGTACTCTCGGTGAAAAGGTAACACCAAGGCTGTGAGAGCATATGGCACACTGAGAAATCCCGGCAGCATAAATGAACCAAGTGCTAATGGATGGGGCCCAGCCCGAATTGGTAACAGAAGGCCGAACAGTCCTGAACATGAAGGACCATTCCCATCAAGCTACTGCCCAAAAGTCTGCCTCTGCACAACATGGAAGCTACTGTCAGGAATCATAGTGGCTAAGATAAATAGGCACACACCTTTCTCAGGTATTGAGAAAGGAATTAGTAAAGACCTGAGAAACAAACCACTAGCTAATGGTAGTCAGTCAACCTTAGAGGCCAACTTTAACCAAGTCACCATCAAGGCTACAGCCCTGTCCCTACTTCAGCCAGGTCATTAACGAGACCGTTTACGGATACATACTTTGGAATGGAGCCAGGAGAGAATGAGACATTGATTTACTCATCCACACCACTAGGATCCATAGCAACACTGGAATGTCATTTGGATTGGATAAGTGTTATTGGATGGTAGCAAAAAGAGGGAAGGTAGTCAAAACTGAGGGGATTACACTACCAAAACACAACAAAGCAGACATTGAGGACAGCTATAAGAACCTTGGAATCTCACAGGCAAATTGTTTGAAAAGGCCACAGCGAAAATTGCAACTGCCACATACCTGCAAAGAGTAAGGCAAGTCCTGAGGTCAGCTGAATGGGACTCCTGGCCAATGGGAAGATAAAAAGATCTAGGCATCAACCCCACTGGGATAAGTGGGGTATCTGATAGCTTCTTACAATGCATGTAGACTGTACATTAAGAAGGCCAAGACCTAGTGAAGTTAGGACCACTATGCAGGATGAAATAACAAATGAGTAGAAATGAGGTAGATGGCCTCAACAGATGATGTGCTTAGTGAATAACACTTACCTGCTCAGCAGAAACCCAAGGAGCCAAAGAGCAAGAACAAGAACCATTGTGAAAGGAAAAACCACTGAACAACATGTACAGCTTGCAGATGGAAGAAGAGGCTGATATTTAAAAATCTTACCGGTTGCTGGACAAAGCTGGATTTAAAGGGAGCACAGAGGCTCTAATCATGACAGCACAGGAACAAGCTTTTAGTGCAAGATCAATAGAGTCTGGTATCTACAAAAACCAAGGAAGACTCTTGGTGCAGGCTGTGCAAGGATGCCTGTGAGACAAACTAGCACATAACAACCGGGTGCAGAATAATAGTCCCAAGTCAGTAAAAATTGGATACACCTGACACCAAGCAGTAATATGTTTCCGCTTAGTAAAAACTTTCAACAACATTCCCAAACTGCCTGATGATGGAAAGAGACCTTCCTTTAGGGGGGATCAAAGTAATGAATGGCATTGACTGTCACACCATCTATCATCTCCCTCCAAGCACACTGCATAAATGTTCCATGTAATAATCATCCTCTCGTTTACAGTCAGCACCATCAAGCCATTTTATAAACGCTTAGAGATATATATTCAATTTACAGTGTTCGCACAGTTTGGTAATTTTCTTAACATACAATTTAATTTGCCAGTTGATGTAGTATTTTGTATTATGTTGCATGTCGGTGGACACTGCAGTGTGTACAGGTAGGAAGTTAATTTAAAGATTCAAGATTTAAGATTCAAAAAAATGCAGGCTGTTGGTATTTTGATGTAAAATGTGCCTTTGACTTTGCAGCAAGAGTTGACATCAGAGCCACCACCACATCTGTTTTTCAGTGTCAAGCTGCATCTAAAGATTTCATGTGCAGCATGGAATAATGCTTCAAGAGCAAATCCAACATCCTTAGCAGCTCATCTCTTTGTAGCTGCTGTTGTGCCACGATTTATGCACTCACACAAAAACTTGTTATTTCACAATCACAAGAATTGATGCTAATTGAGACAATCCCTGTGAAAAATGTGAGACCTTGCAATTTTATCCAATCACAGCAGATTTTCTGCTAATTTGGACATCATGCACAATGATGTACAGCTGCTAATGACACGCTATGACTCTGCACAGTGTTATTTTCCTAACATAAAACTGACTCACAGAGACAAGAGAGTAACTTATGATAAGAAGAGCAGAGGTCCAATATATTGTATACATTTTCCCATCAGCCGCTATAAATAGCCTTCAAAATGCTCTGCAGAGGTGGAATGTAGAAAAAATAGTCTGGGATTAAAAAAAAAAAAACCTTAATATTGAAGTGTGAAAAAAAACAATACCATTTATTTTCGCTTGCAAAATACTGAAAAAACTGATTTATTATGTATGATGAAAACATTATATCACTGTGACTGGCACATTTGTTTCACAGCAATGAGATCTGTGATTGGCTGAGAGTCAATGAATCATTATAACTTCTCTTGTAGGTCCATATATGACACAGCTTTTATTATGAAACATTAACTGTGTGCTTAACGTGTCTCTTGCAGTCAATGCCTGCCTGGAATCCAGAGATTACCTTATGCACCTTATGTTACCTCCCTGCCAAAAACAACCTTTTTAATGCAGCCGTTTACATCTCCTGCTTGTTTGAGGCTGTGTGGCCCTCAGCAAGTGAAATGCAGTGTAATAGGATTTGTAACAGGTAATTGACCATGCCTCTGTGCTTTTTGGATACCTTTACTATTACATTGTATCTCTCTATTATTTAGTATAACTGAGAGCAGCCCAATTATCTGATGATGTTTATGTGTTCAGAATAAAATAATGTGTGGAATTGTGTGTTGTCTATCCTTGTTCTATTTATATTCTTCATTTAGAGTTACAATGTTACAATATTGCTGCCAGTTTTAGTTTTATACTTTTAATACTACCAGGGCACCAATGACAAATCAGCATCATTAATTCCACCTCATCTAAACTCATATTATCGCCTGTTTCTTTCCCCCAAACCCAAACATCCATCTATCAACCATCCATCCAGCTATCCCCCCTTTTCCTCTTCCCATCAAACTGGTCCCAGGGGTCAAAGTAATAAAACCCAGGACTCATGATGTGATTATTAGTACATAAATCCCCATTTATATGCTAATGGTGCTCTTGATTATTAGAAATACAATACACATGTACACTTGTGTATACGGTATGAAAGCATCACATCACATTTGCAGTACACACTCATTGATAGATGGACAGACATGGGTACACGCAGGTACACACACACACACACACACACACACACACACACACACACACACACACACAAACCTATTAATAATAAGATGAAATTTGCTAATTATAATAAAGTCTGTGATAGCTGCCTAGCCCTCCCAGTCATTAGTGTGAATACATTTCCCTTAGGTAATTATGAACATATTTCAACCCTCTGATTAAAAGATGATTCCTGATTTTTTTTCCTTCCCTCTTAAAATAATGAGGCTAAAGAACATAGTCCCAAGGCTTGTACTTTGCCACAACTTTAAATAAGAGATACTGGATACTTGGATATGCCTTTGGATTCATTGACCCCAGGTGTGGGTGTATCTCTGTTTAACATGTAAGAGCTCCCATAGCTGAAGTGAAGTACCACCAGCCATCCTGATAAATCCTTCAGAGCCCCTAGAAGCTCATCACCATGTGCTGTAGGCTGCCAATATCCATGACACAGACACTTAGGAGGAGGGGGAGGATGACAATTTTGGTTTCTTCCTAGGAGGCACTGCACTCACATCTATCATACAAGGAAGCCTGTCAGAAGCTGTGATAAGTCTTCAGATTGCACCTCGAAGGACATGAAACATCTATCCAGATGTGTAGAGACACACAGTAATATTTGCATTATTCAGCATTCAACTTTGTTACAAGAAAAATAATTTTGTGTGTGGTGCAAAGTTTCTATTGACATGTTGCTGACATAATATGTTATTATTCTATACTTACTTTATCTTCTAAATCTGCAAATGTGGGAGTGTGCTGTTGATGGGCATGACTGTTTTACAGTTGTAGGCAAAGAAGGTAGAGGTTAAAAAATTATTGTGATCTGGTTTAAAGTGTAATGAACATGGTAAGTCGGAATTCAATTCAATTCAATTTTATTTGTATAGTGCCTCATCATAACAGGAGTCATCTCAAGGCACTTTACAGGTCCCCCAGCAGACAAATGTATAGCAGCATAACTAAGAGATGGTTCAGAATGAGCCATCTCTGACTGTGAGCTTTATAAAAAAGGAATGTTTAAAGTCTATTTTTAAATGTAAAGAGGGTGTCTGCCTCTCAAACCTGAACTGGGAGCTGGTTCCACAGGAGAGGAGCTTAATAGCTAAAGGCTCTGCCCATTCTACTTTTGGAAACTCAAGGACCACTAGTAAACCTGCATGTTCTGCTGATAAAGTATGTAAGATATGATGGAGCTTAATAATTAAGTGCTATATGTGTGAGGACAAGTTTTTTAGATTCTGTTCTGGATTTTACTGGGAGCCAATGGAGCCTTAATGGTGATGTGGAAGAAATATGATCTCTCTTGCTAATTCCAATTCCAAAATCTATATATGATTAGACATCGTGTCTAATCATATATAGATTTTTAGGACCAAACCTAAAGACCTTTGTATCTTTTAAGTATGCTTACATTTGGATACGCTAATTTGTCTCTTCTTGTTTAGTTGTGTATCATCTACATAACAATGGAAATTTACTAATAACACTTTTTAAAGTGTTTTTTTTTTAAATAATAATGTCCAAGAGGGACATATAAAAAGTAAAAAAAATTGGTCCAAACACAGAACCCTGTGGAACTAACTTTTGTGTGCATAAAAGACTCATCAGTATCTATCTGATAGATAAGTTTTAAACCACCCTAGTGCTGTTCATTTAATCCCAATGACATATTCCAGGCAAGTTACTAGAATATTGTGATCTAAAGTGTCAAATGCAGCACTACTACCTTTTCAAGAATTTTAAAGATGAAGGGCAGATTGGATTTTGGTTTGGTTTATACCTCCAGTCCAGAGTAGGCTTTTTGAGTAAAGGGGTTGGCTACAGTAACTTTAAAAGCCTGTGGTACGTAGCCTGTTAGTAAAGATAGATTGATCTGATCTAATATGGACGTGCTAATCAAAATTAAAACACTTTGAGCAATCTAGTCAGGATGGGGTCTAAGAGATATGTTGATGGTTTAGATTAATTAATTATTTAAATGAACTTAGCAGGATCTAGGGGGGAAGAAGCAGTCTAAGTACCAGTGAGGTCATACAAATGAATCTAGAGCTGTTGTACATGCGAGACCATCCATGCCAGTTGCAGGGAGGATTTGATCGATTTTGTCTCTGATGTTTTTATTAGTAAAGAAATAATAATAAGTTAATAGGATACTGGCCTCAACAGATCTATGATTCAAATATTATTGAAAAGTGGTCAAATAAAATAGAGTTTGGTGTAAAAACTATTAAATGATCAATTTCAGTGCTGTAGGTCACAACAAGATCAAGAGTGCGATTACATTTTAGTCATTTAGCAGATGCTTCTATCCGAAGCAACTTACAATTAGGGTACAATGGTAGGCAGGAGGAGGTCTTGCCTAAGGATCCCTACTGGAAGTAGGGATGAGTTTGAACCCCAGTCTTCCACATGGGAGGCAGTGATGTTACCACTACACTAACGAGCCACACGCATCACTATGTGATTTAATCATTAAATAATTAAAACAGTGAGTGGGTTTATTTACATTTTGAATAACACCAAGTCTAAATTCAGTGTTAAGGCAGTTATTTTCAACATTTACATGAATGTTAAAGTAACCCACTAATGACGTTATCTGTACTAATAACTAAATAAGGTTGAAATTCTGAGAATTTAGTTAAAAACTTAGTGTAAGGGACAGGAGGAATGTTATCGAAAAGTGGTCAGATAAAAGAGTGCTTGGGGGAAAAACTATTACACGATCAATTTCAATGCAGCATGTCACAACAAGATCAAGGGTGTGGTTACATTTTGGGTAATGCCAATGGAGTGAATGCCAAGGGTGTGGTTACATTTTGGGTAATGCCAATGGAGTGAGGCTCGCAAATTAATTAAAACTATGTTTAGGTCTGGGGTTGGTTAATAAACTTGAGGGCAGATTGCTGACCTTTGCTTCTAGGAACATGACGATTACCGTAATATGACATGGGGGGGTTGACTCAATCAGACTGACATATTCTTCATGCTGCACAAAGGATGCTATTTGATGGTTACTTATCAAATAATGTACAGATATTTAGACAAAAGAGATCTGATATTTAACAGTCCACATTTGATTGTGTTCTTTGTATTATGTTCTGTAAGAGGAGTCACAGCAGGTGTGTTGCTGAGTGGGGAAAATCTGTGGAAATGTAAACTTAGTTGTGGTGAACCTTGTGTCTAAGGCTATTCTTCTTCTTACGAACTGCTCGACAACAGTCGAGGACAACTAACAGGAGCTAGACAGGTTTAGTCTTTGTTCAAGTTTATCAAGCAATAAAACATGTGGCCAAGTAGAGCAGCCTGCCACCAAAAGTTAGCATTAGAGCCATTAGAAAAGATGCACACCATCAGGGCATTCAGAAAAGCACTCCACGGCCACTGTACAAATGCCAAGCAAATAATTATATAACAAAATAATGATTTGGAGAGTGTGATATTATATTACTCTTACCATCACTGTGCAGGTCAAAGGTTACCCTGAACAGGACCATCTGATAAAATAACAGAGCTCCATTATTTAAAATCTGGTTTGTTTTTCTACCATACCCTCATACAAGCCCTCAACCTCAGACACAATGCAAATTAAAAACTACAGAAAAGGAAAATAAAGAATAACTGTTGTGTGATGTTCCTTCATTTTTGTTGACTGATGATGACAGCACAAATACACCCACACACAGAGACACACACCACACTGATTGAGCAGGCAAAGAAATGATGTGGAAGAAGTGACCACAAAACACATGTCTGTTATCTCTACAGAACTAAATGCCTAGATCTCTCTGATCAGCGGCTGCTTACTGTAGTGCCGCCTCCAATGTGGGAGACTGGGGTTCAAATCCCAGCTGTGGCCTACCTCTAGTAGGGGTCCTGAGGCTAGACCTCCTCCTGCTGCCCTGCCTACCCTTGTACCTTATAATGACTTGTAACTGACTTTGGATAAAAGTGTCTGCTAAATGTAAATGATTGAGAAAATACAGTGGTCCCGACATATATATGTGTGTATAAATTTAAATAAAAGTCATTCTGCCCCTGCCCCCAGCCATGTTGCTAAAACCTCATGACACCCCTTCCCCACCCCATTAGTTGTCTTGTTTCTTCCTCTCTGTCTCTCTCTCTGTATGTCTGCAGGTATACCCAGTCGTAGAGAGGTATGTCTCCCATGTGCAGTTACTGTCTGCATGTTGTTATTTTCTCTCTCTGCTTTCCGCTTTCCACTCCCCCCAACTGGTTGAAGCAAATGGTCACCCACCCAGAAGTGGTGGTTTCTACCGTTAAAGGGAGCTTTGTAGAGTTGCCTATTGATTGCTCAAAGGGGATTTGTTGGGTTCTTTCTCTTTCTCTGAAAGTTTGTAGTAATTTTGCTCTGTATGAATAAATACAGCTGAAACTGAATTAGTGACATTGTACATCAGAATGAGAACATTATCCCATTTGTTTCAGTGAGAAATTTGCACTGACAGACAGACTGACAAAGTGCAAATCACGCCTAGTAAACTGTGCTTTTGCGTTGTTCAGTTTTAATACTAAATGACATGAACATCAAATATGTCTCTATATAGCGGCTGGATAGCGTTATGGTAACATACAGTACCTCCCCGTTATTCAGGAGTTTGTATGAATGCCTTATGGCAGCACATGGATCCGTACCTTGCTATTTTCCATACTGTTGTTCTGGTTGTTAATGGATCGTGTCTGTCTGTTTATGTCCAATAAAGGGAAGTGCAAACAAACCATTTTCAGTTTGACACAGAATGATGTCAGAAAGTTTGGTGTGCAAGACCTAACACAGAGGTGGCAAAAGTCCTAGCCTCAACCACATCCAACACATTTGGGATGAACTGCAAGCCAGTCCTTATCACCCAATATCAGAGACTGACCTTTATAATGATCTTGTTGCTAAATGGGAGAAAATCCCTGCAGCTGAAACTAGGAGAGTGGAAAATGTTATGGCAGTTGGCTAGTAGTGATTTTAGGGGAAAAATATGTTTTATTCAGAAGTAGACAGTACTCGTTGGTGATACTACATTTTGCATTCAAGCTCATTTACACAAAAAGTAACTGACAAATAGAATATAAGAAGACTTGAATTTAAAGTGTATAAATAAAACCTGAAGAGGCTGAGGTGTGAATTTCACTTGAGTGCCAAGACTCTAGACACACGCACGTACATACATTATGTTTTCACATTCACTATCCAATTGTAATGAGGACATTCATTCCAATTCATTCATTTGCTGTCTATCGAACCCGAGCCTTAATGTGCATCACAAAAAGCTTAAATTTTACGGCTTCACTAAAAAGAGAGAAAGAGAAAGGAAAGAAAAGCTACAGTATCCAGTAAGCATCCAGTAAGCACTAAATGTTTTCTGTGGCTGTCTGCTCAATTCCCATGGCATCTAAGTCCAACAACTCCACCAACTGTGACGAAACAATCTTATTAGTCTCCCTCACTACTTCTTTTCTGTTTTCCAAGGAAAGTGACCACCCTTCCTGCAAGTGTTTTCTTATCAAATGACATGCTCAAAACAGGATTATTTCCTTTACAGACACTGCTCATGCTGTAAACCTGCACTGTTCCATTCTTCTTATCAAAAATGTGTTTTAGAATATATAATTATTTTTTAGATTATCAAAATGGTCCACTTTTAATTTAAACAGCACATATTTAAAGGTTATGTTTTAAATAAAATAAATATTTTCAAATCAGATCAATCAGTCTCTCACTGGTGGTACAAGGGCTGCAGTAGGTCTGAAGGACATTTTCAGTTTAGTTGCATAGTAACTTAATTTTTGGGAGATTGAGTTGATTTTTTCCCCATCACACCCATTCATCCCCAAGAGAGAGGCAATATTTCTTCTCTGAGACTGAACCATCTCAGTTGGCTTCTTTCAAGTTAAAGAAGCAAAGAAGGTCAGGTCTGCACAGCTGCTTCACCCAATCCTTAACACCCGAGAGTGTAGACACTCTGTGAAGGAAACTATCTTTCCATCCATTATTTAAAGTTCAGGGGGCTGCAGCCACAGAAATGTCCCCCCAAGGCATATATAGATACTGAATGTACTGAATCCAGGCCAGCTCCCAACCAGTCACCCTTGATTTGAACTGGGACCTTTGGAGCTATGAGGCAACAGCACTAACCACCACCATGCTTTCCTGACATAAACAAATGTCCAATTGTTCCATGATTCTTGAGGGCTTAAGTGTAAATGAACAGGTACTGTTTGAAGAAAGCCTCAGGCTCAGCTCCCTTTTAGTACAATGTTGCATCTAGAGATTCTATACATAAAAACCACAAACAGAATCAAAAATTTCATCCACAGAGAATGTTCTTGTTGCCAGACAGACAGGAGGAAGGGCATCGGAACCTGATATTCTGACACCACTATCCTGAGATATATGCTAAGAGATTATAAAAGCATTCTATTTCCACATCAAACTATATGGATTGACGCCACTTAATAAGTACCATCAATGTTTCTGTTAAAAAAGGTATCACATTTCAGTTTTAAATGTTTTACACGTTGATTATTATGTTATTGGATCGCTGAGTAAATAAAGATTTAGCAGGTATATGGGTATAAAGGAAGTTAAAATAAGATCCGGATCATTTTATGAGCATGAGCCACTAGAAATAGGAGCTGGACATATGCCTAATGTTCAATTTAACAGTTTAAGTTTGCTTCTTTTTTTCCTGCTGTCTAAAACAAGCTAGAAATCAGCTAAGAGGACTAAACTAACAATAAATGATTGTACTTTGTCACTGGACACAGTAAATCTATACTGATTGTAGTGAGCCTAAATAAGTGAATATTTTAATTCATAGATGACATAATTCATACTAGCCCTGCAAGCCCTGCAATAAGAGTCTTATTTATTTGCAATCTCTATTTATGAAATCAGAAGTGTAATTTGGTGTATGTATTATGCATGCATGCATATTGTGAATTTGTTTTGTCTGTTTTGTTTAGGCTGATGCAGGTTGTATTGGGCTTTTCTAATGCAACAAGGTTGGAGAATGAGCTGTTATTTTTTTATTACTTTGACTTGAGTGGAAGACAAAAGAGGCTCCAATTACACTTGTATTGGAGAAAATTGTTAGGATTTATTTTGTTTCCATAGGTGAATGAGAATGTTAATATTAATTATATGATTTCTGAATAATGCACCGCACTACACTGACATGCCACTTTGCTTCCTGAAAGGTTAAAGGACTGGAAATTAATTATTATCTATGATATGCTGTTAATCATTATATTGTACATGAAAGAGAGCAAAAAGTCCAACCACAAGCAGTTATTAATGGTATTTAAGCCCACAGGTATATAGTATACAGTCTATAGTATTGTTAAAGATAGAGGAACTCCACTTGTATGGTAGCTGAAATTTTATTAGATAGTACTGACATAAAATACTCCAATACAACATGAAATGCTGTATTTTGAAGCTATCATTTAAAAATACAGTGGTGTCAAAAGTATTGTAAATGTAGAACACCAAAAGACTAAAGCAGTGACATAATTCTTTTACAAATATACAAAAAAATGTGTCTACACGTCAACCATACAATAAGTGTGAAAATACACATCAGCTTGTTGTTTTTAGTGTAGAGGCAGCATAGTACTTGCTACACCTGGCCACAAGTGTGCACAAAATGCGCTTAAAATTACTTACTTACGTTGCCTGAAACTCTAATTTGACAACCATGTGAAATTTCAATTAATTAGACTATTGGTGTTGCTGACATATTCTACTATACAGATGTAAGACTGCCCAATTAATCATGGAATTGCAATCATTTGTATTCACTTTCAGCGTTCAATCCTGTTTTATTAGAGTTCCCATTCTACTGCATCAAATCAGGTTAAAAATCAAGTTAGCTCATTGAGTCTGTGAAAAGTATTTATTCCGACCACATTCAAATTTCTATTGATAATTTTAACTTGTATCACATTCTACTAATGCAATGTTTATCAAATGCTTAATAAAGTGCCTATAAAAAGTATTCACCCCCTTGGATGTTTTATTCTTTTATTGACATTAGAAATAAATCATGGGGAATAAAACGTGGAAACTTTGACAAAAAAATTTCGGAAAAATACCTCATTAATGTCAAAGTGACAACAGGTTTCTACAAAGTAATGTCAATTAAATAAAAATATGTCAGGTGAAATTCACCCCCTTTAAAATGACTGACCTAATCCAACAGAGGTCCAGATATTTGGTGCTAGTAGTCCCACAATTGGTGAAATGGGGATCAGTGAATGTGTCTGAAGTGATTGCAGTATAAAGACACTTTAGTCTGAAAGGTCCAGTCACTGATTAATCAGTTTTCCTGTCTACAATCACACAATGAAGACAAAAGGACACTCCCAGCAACTCAGAGAACAGGTCATTGAATAGCACAAGTCAGGGGATGGATACAAAAAAATCTCCAAGGTACTGAACATCCCCCAGAGTTTAGTGATACCCATAATCAAGAAATGGAAAGAATATGGCACATGTCTAAAGGAGTTACAAGCTTCAGTAACTGAGATAGGAGAGACTGTACATACAAAAACTGTTGCCCACGTTCTTTTCCAGTCAAAGCTTTATGAGAGAGTGGCAAGGAAAAAGCCACTGTTGAAGAAAACTCATGTTAAGTCATGACTTGAGTTCACCAACAGGCATGTGAAAGACTCTTAGAGGATAAGATGAATGCGGCAAAATATAGTACAGTCCTGGAGGAAAATCTTATTAAGTCAGAAAGACAACTACGTTTTGGGAGAAGTTTTGTTTTCCAGTAAGACAATGACCCTAAGCATAGAGCGAAAGCTACACAGAAATGACAACAAGGTGAATGTTTTGGTATGGACAAGTCAAAGCCTAGATCTCAATTCAATAGAGAATTTGTGGATGCATTTGAAAAGGGCTGTTCAGACACAATCGCCACGTAACCTGACAGAGCTTGGGCAATTTGGCAAAGACTATTGGCATATAATTCCAGTGTCCAGATCTGCAAGTCTAATTGAGACCTGGCCACCCAGACTCCATGGTGTGCAGCCAAAGGTGCATCTACTAAATACCGACCTGAAATGGGTGGAAATTAATGCAAACACTGATTTAATCATATGTTATTTTTATTTAATCGAAAATTGACAGGTATTTTTCAGAATTTTTTTTGTCAAAGTTTTTGACAAAA
The DNA here is from genome assembly GCF_900324465.2 of Anabas testudineus. Taxonomy (NCBI): domain Eukaryota; kingdom Metazoa; phylum Chordata; class Actinopteri; order Anabantiformes; family Anabantidae; genus Anabas; species Anabas testudineus. The sequence continues at coordinate 26,859,619 of NC_046610.1, forward strand.
GTGATTGATTTATAATGTCAATAAAAGGATGACACATCCAAAAAGGTAAATGCTTTTTATAGGCACTGTAAATGGGTAAAATAAATTATGACAGAGATAAAACAATCAAAACAATAATAAAATCTGCACATTAAAGCACCTAAATAAATAAGAATCAAGATGGGCACAAATACAATGGGGGAAAGGAATACATAGAAAAATACATAGCTACAGTGTACAAATTCGTTTTTATAATAGCATATACATGTATAAAATTATATAATCATAAATTATATAACTATCTATAATAGTACTAGCCAGTTGCAAGGTACCCTTTGGCCGTCAATATAACAGTCTTGGGGTGTGAAAAGTTGAATGTGGGGCAGTTTTGTTTAATGTTAGTCAGTAATTAGAACTGTGACTGAATGTATGATTATGCTAATATGTGTGGAAATCAAAAAATCTGATGGGTAGCTAACATAAGCTTCTCTTTTTTTTTCTAGAAATATCAGTTTTTAGGCAGTGCAGTACTGTTCATATCTGAACGTATGTCCTACAGAATAGGTCCTGCCATTGTATCAAGAGACTGAGCTGTAGAGTGTCAGCTAAATCATTTCAAGTTATGAAGCACAGAAATCCCCCCCATGGACACTTTTTATTCTGTTAGAGCTCATCGATCTATGATCCTCAGTGCTTTCAGGCACTTATTTTTTGATGGACTGTGGAGATTTACCTTTTTCTTAAATGACTAACTTGGCCCACTTTTTCTCTGTTGGCCCTTTCTAATTCTACTTCTCATCATTTTCCAGAACTACTTTTAAGCTCTCCACAGAGAAAAGGCCTGAAATTGTTGGCTGGGTTTAGGTGTGGCAGGAGAGAGTAATAATGACAACAATAGCAGAGTAAGACTCAGGTTGAGATAAAGCCAGTGTTAAACCTTAGGTTGCTTTCCCACCTTAATTCGTTTGCTTTGGTCCGAATCAGTTGATGAGTTTGTAAATTTGTAAATTTCTTCTCGGTTTGGTTTCATGTGTTTTCACACACAGAAAAATCCAAGCGAAGTGAACGCGTAACTTCAAATTACGCAAGAATGTTCTTTCCTCTTATTGGTCAGATTGTCTGTCGTGGGAACAGAAAAAGTAAATACAGGAGGAATGTGAAGTGTTGTGGACTACTGTACGTTTATCTAACAGTAGGGAGATGAGTTCACTATGTATGTTAACACAGGTTGGTCTTCCTGTTGATTATTGTTTATTACGGTATTTCAGACCTGGTGTCTGTGAGACACTTCACCTCCTCACGTCTCCACATTTTTCCTCAATTAATCAGACAGCATGTTTTTGGTGGGCAAACAAAAAAGAGGAAAATCTACACACTACCCAAAGTCCTCAAATCATGTGATTTATAGTGTTTGGTCCCGTTTTGGTTCAGTTCACGTTCTCACCAGGAGGACCGCACGGTTACATACCAGACAACACGAACCGCACCAAGAGGGAACACGAACTTGAGTTCCATTTAATCGAACTAAATCCTGTAGGTGTGATAGTAACCTTATACTCAAAGCACATTTAGGTTTGTTTTATGTTTACTGCTCATGAGGCATTGGCGCCGCCTCAAGTTAGCTGTCAGCCTCTGTCTATATTATCTGCCAAGGGTGTTTACATGTGTTATTGTGATTACTGCATACACCCCATCGTCAGCAACTGCCGATGCAGTGTTTGACGTCATTCACTTTGCCACCACTAGACTGCAAAATCAACATCCAAAAGCTTTGACAATATACAGGAGACAGGAGGCGTTCCTTTGCACAAATCCCACCAGCCCACCAGAGACAATAAAACTTTGCATTTTACTGCATGCAAATGTGAAGGATGCATACACCTCCGCTGCTCTACCCTCCTGGACAGATAAGATCGCAAGACTATTGAGATGACTTCTGTTTTGATTTGGCACTATACAAATAAAAATGAATTAAATTGACTTGAACCTGGTGCTTCTCACTTTTGTTTACACTCACATTTCCACAGACAGTGACCAGGAGAACTGTCAGGAAATTGTCTCAGGAAGCAATTAAGTGTCCACAAGATGTTGCAAATCTTTTACCAGTCTGTTGTAATCAGTGCAATTTGTAATTTTCTTTGCTGCTGTCTGCTGGGGCAGCAGCATCAGTTCCATAAAAAATACAACAAATAACTAAACAAACTGTTCAGAAAAGCTGGCTCTGTGCTGGGGACTTCACTTGGAGCAAATTGTTCAGAGGAGGATGCTGAACAAGTTCCTGAACAACATGGAGAGCAGCGCACATTCTCTCCACAGTCTGCTAGTCACAGTAGTGCAACAGTAGAGCAGCTTTAGTCAGAGATTTTCCAGCTCTGCTGTGATAAAGAAAGATACAGGAAGTAATTTCTGTACAATGACTACATTCAGACAGCTATTGACATATTCTTTCATTTATTATATTGTATTATGTGCATTTCCACATCATCTCAACATACAACTGTACAGAATGCTTAATACTAGCCTTTGTTCTGTAGATTAAAGTGTGCAATTAGTTTTCTGTCTAGTTCTGTTAGATGTGTTTAGATGTTTATTTTTCCCTGTGTTATTCCTATTATCATCTGGGTTTGTATGTACGTTTCTATGTGCAACAGCTACTGCAACACCTGTGTTATCACTGTAGCCGTTGAGAAAATCAGACATTTCCAAGACACTGCCACTGCCAATTACTGTTTTCATGTTGCAAGGTCAAACGGATGATGCAGTCCAACGTGTAAAATAATTGGTAAATAAGCATTCATCTTGAAGTATGCATGGTTGAAATATTAAAAGTTATCTGCTAATAGTAACAGAATTGCTTTGATTTAGAAATGATGGGATTAAATGTAATTTACCATTATTCTGTCTAGCTACTGTAGCCAGACATCCAGGCAGCAAACAAAGATATCACAGAAATGACATTGTGTGATGAGATGATACCAGACCTAATAGTGGATATCTGCTATTGGATGTAATATGCAAAATCATCAGGTTTAAATGCATCTAGACGCTGCATCTTTTCCAAGCAGACAAGTACTTAGTGCAAGTGTCCTCCTTGAGAAACGGAAGATTTCTCACTCCTCCTAAACTGGCTGCATTTTTGAATAAAACAAGAGAGACTAGAGTGCACAGATAGTGTGGAGGAGATTCAGGTCAGCTGGTTTCATGGGCAGAGTTGCCAAGGGGAAAAAAATACTAAGGTCGGCACAAACTGTAGACTTCGACTGGACACATGACTGGAATCAGGTCTTTTGGACTGATAAATTTAAGTTTGAGGTATCTGAAGTCAAGAACACACAGTATGTTAGACTTCATGAAAAGAAGATAGATGCCTGCTTAACACTCTCAGTGAAGCATGGAGTGCCACAGATTTGTCAGTAGTGTCCAGCTGCAAAAGCTGAAGCTGTATGCCTGTGGGGCGTGTTGGTGTAGTGTTAACATCACCACGTTTCATGTGGGAGATGGGGTTCGAATCCCAGCCATGGTCTACCTCCAGTAGGGGTCCTAAGGCAAGACCTCCTTGTGCTTACCATGCCTACCCTTGTAATTGGCTTTGAATAAAAGTGTCTGCTAAATGTAAATGTATGAAGCTCATGCTGTACTATTTTATTCTCAAATGCCAAAATATGATATGATAGTATGATTTTTTAAAATAAATGGAGTTGGGTGGAAGTTGGTTTATCTTCGTCCATTGGCTGAGGCAGACTGTGGATCTCATGCTGTTTGTAGGCATTACAGTGTTAAACTCCTGTCTGTAGCTAATCATATCCATGAGAAATAGACACATAACAGTCTGATAGAAGATGCAGTGAAATATACGTGTACACACACACACACACACACACACACACACACACACACTTTCACTTGTAGGTGTGCAAACATAGTTTTCTGGTATCAGTGATGCCTGCAGTCATTCTGAGCGTGATATCCTGGGCACAAGGTATTGCCTACAGCTTTCTCACCTGCTCTCTCTCTCTCTCTCTCTCTGGGTGTACAGCTATAACAAGCAGCTGAATGTGGCTAACTTACTGGGTGCATTGATGTGTGTTTGTGAATGTGTGTGATGGTAGTTCCATCCAAGAGAGATTGCCAATGTTTTTCCGTCTGAAGCTTCTGCCCACATCCATTACCTGTTCTGAATGAGTGGCTGCATCCACATTCATACCACACATGCACACACGACTGCACATATGTCCTCACTCCCATGGTACACTGACAAGAAAAGGTATTTGAATCCTTTGGAATATAATGTTTTTTGGCATTACTTTGTCAGAAAATGTGATCTAATCCTCAGAGAAATATTAATGTCTATTAATCCTATTTTACATACTTGATCTGCCACTTAAATTACCTAACAGTCAAGTGACAGGGTCTTGTGACTTACTTATTTTAACTTATCCTGCATTTCAGGGAACATACATCAGTTCATCCAAAAAATGTGATTTGGGACAAATCTATGATCAATTCCTCAAGTCATGTTACAAACGCTAGAGATTTCAAGTGAAGTCGAACATTAATTTTCACATATCCAAAAAAAAAAGGTTTAATTTATATTACCACCCTGTAGCTGTCATAATTCAGAGATTACAGAAATACACTTCTAGGTCTTGGGCTTATGGCTTCCACAGCAGCAACTTTAATTTGGACATTGGCCAAGCTTGTTAAAGCAGTATTGACCTTAGGTGCTGCAAACTGTGCTGGTGGATAAAAAAATCATTTAATTTAGGTAGACATCTGAGTGACAAAATGCAATTATTATGTTCTCTAACAGGCTCTACACTCAGCATCAATCAAAATAAGGCAGTGAAGGACTATAAACGTTTAGTAAAGAAGCACAACTGTGAAAAACTAGTGGTTTTCATAAGCTTTATCCTTCAGTTCTCCATCCTCATTCTAATATGTTGACTGAGTACAGAAAATCCACCACCTGCTGAGAGAGCCTCATTAGCAGTGTTTAGACACCTCTAGGTTACTTCTGGTGTATTTGAAATTTCTCAGCTGCACCCTCTCAGATGGAAGTGCACATTGAGTTGTCAGCATGGCAATCTGTTAAGTAAGTCACTGTAGCTCCAGTTTTTTTCTTCAGGCATGATGGTGTTAGTGACAAACGTTAGCCAGTCGTATGTTCTGAGAGAAGGATTAAAGGTCTGGTTGAAGATGATTGTAGTCTCACTCGCACCAATCTCACAATCCATCAGTCTCATTTTCTGCAAACTGTGATAATTACTTAGCTAGAAAAACCAAACATATCTAGAATAGTGTACAAGCCAGTCAGAGAAAGTATGCAAACACAATGAGCAGAATATAAGTGAAACACAGTAGCAGAAACATATCAGTAATCACAAATATTCATTATGCATTTCCTTAAAACTCCAAGTAAAAATTCCTCATTTGGTTTGTCTTGTTTGCCCTAATTCATTGTTGTTTACTGTTTTTATTTCAGTTCTGTTTTTAGTTTTGTGCTAATCATTTAAATTTACATTTAAAAACTAGGTGTGTGTGTGCTATGAAATAGTGTGAGTTGAGTGTAAGTTCATGTTTGTACATGTGTGTAATGCCCAGCCACTGTTTCTGTATTTGTCCACGTATAGAATTAATGAATATAAATCAGTGGAAAACCCCTTAAAGTCCAATCATAAGTGTGTGTGTGTTGTTTGTGTTTGAGTGACACAGAGAGAAAAATATCTTGTTGGCCATTGAACTACTTGTAGTGCTTCAAAGTAAAGCAGTCTATTATGTTTCTGCTTAAGTTTTTCTCTTTTATTGTTTGCATTATTTATCTCTTCTTTCTCACCTCATTCTAACACACACAAACACACACACACACATTTAATTTATCTAGCACAATATCACAAAAATATCACAAAAACTATATTTAAAATCTACACAACATACAACATGCTCTGTAGTTTTACCCACAGAACAATTAAGGAAAACCTCACCCTAACAGAATAATTAATACCACAGGCAATTGTTTTTTTTTTTATATTAAATTGGTAAATCTAGTCTGCCCTGGCCCATATAATGTTCAACTTTATGAATTTTTCTATTTATAAAGTTATGGACATAAAGGACAATAGACTAAAAAGCCTGAAAAACAGAAAACAGGAAATGGACAGAAAGAAGATAATCACAAGAACAATCTGGTAAGAATGGAAAGGCAACAACAAAGTAAGCTCGACAAACCTTTTTGACTGAAATCAACAAAGAATTTTTCCAAAACAACATAAGAAATAAATAGACACACAGACAAAAAAATGAAAGAACAGAATAAATGTCACACACATTTTCATGCTAAAGGAAAAAATATTTAAAAAGCAGAGAAAACCTAAAATAAGCAGCACACATACTGTAAACAGAGAATTACAACAAAGGATACAGAGTAAGAGGAAAGGGCAGAAGACTAAAATAAGATAAATAGTAGATGGCTTCTAGACAGTGAAATGTATCCAATGTCTGTGGAAGGAGACACATTTCTACAACATTTAATAACATGCAGCTTATTAGAGTACATGTTTTTTTTTTTGTTGTTTGTCTGTTTATTTTAAGAGTATTTTAATCTTTTTAATGTTCCACTGTATGAAGCTACAAAGCTCAAGTATCAAAAAAAGCAAACACATCACTATAATTTGTACTTTTTACCTCTTCACAAAACAGCGACTTCATACTCTTTCCTAGCAGTAAACATACTCCTTTCTAAAAGTAAAATTAGAAAACATCATAAATAACTTGTATGCCCTGCTTTGAGCAAAACGCATTTTTAGTTCTATGATCCCATTCATGCTTACTGCATCAGGTGTTGAAATAACTCGCGTTCATCCCAACTGTGTCAGCATGGGAATGTGGAGCATGCATCTTGATTCTTTAAACTCACTGGTGACTGGCCAGGTGTGAAATGAAGCCATCATGGATGATAAATTAATATAAAGTAAATATATGTATATTTATATGTAAGGTTTTGAGTGCAAAGACAGATTTAGGTGCAGGAAAAAATTTAAGTACAGAAAAAAGTTCAACAAAGTTGAACATTTGTTTGACGATTGAGAGTGTGGCCGAGTTTGCAGTGGTGGGTAGGTTGTTCCACTATGGTGGTCAGTGACATTTACACCAGTGGCCTGCTGGAGGTCATCTTGTTGGGCTCTGGTAGTGCTCATCCTGTTCATTCTTGCCCAAAGGAGCAGATACCGATCCTGTTAATACGTTAAGGACCTTCTACCATAATGCAAATGTTGTGAAAAGCAGAAAAGATCAGGAGGGAAACATGTCAGTGGCCTCCACCTGTAAAAGAATTCCTGTTTTAGGGGTCTTCTCACTTTTGTCCCTTTAGTGCACCTATTGTCAACTTAGGTCTGGTTCCGTGTGTGGTCTGGTGTGAACATATTGTCAGTCTTAATTATTACACACACACACACAGAAAACAATAAGTGAAGTGTTTGTCCAGGCTCTTTGTGACCCTATGTATATGTGCTCTGCCCTTTCAGTCGGCCTGTCGGAGATCGGTAGTTCATTGGTAGTTTGAGCTACAAACGTAACTGATTAACAAGCTCCTCTGCTACTCAACTGACTAGATCAATATCCCAGAAGTTGAATTGACTTGATGCTATACTCTAATTAACAAGACGCTTAAATAATTTGTTTAGCTGTGCATATTGTATTGGATCAATACAGAGGTGTAATAACCAATAAATCTCTATTTCTTTCCAAAAACTGCATCTATTCACTGTTGATCTACCAATACACTCCTATTGTGCCTGTGCATGTTTGTTTATTTCTAGAAGCCATTTAATCTCCCCACTCAGACATAAGAAAATGCAGAGATGCAGAGGTTTTGGCTGGCATGTAATGTATCCTGTGACTGGCTCCAAATCAGCCTATAGCATATAGCTCACCCAACAGCTCACAGGACAGACAATATGTTTGTATTATTTTTTATCCTGTCATTCCAAATAAATTAACATGAGAGGTGTTCTCAACAGATTATTTCATTTCTCCTGTGTTTCCTCTTTACCTAAACAACAGCAGCCATCTGTGCACTAGCAGACTGCACCTGTCTTTCAGACATATTAAATACAGACACAGGTTTTATAAATTACATTGTCTGCCAGTTTATGTATTTGCATTTTCTCCTCCCTTTATTTTGCTCACTCAACAAAAATATCCAACTTTGTAAATTTGTTATGACAATGTTTTTTTTTTTTTTTGCTCATTTGAAAGACGCAGTCCTCATTGTGTGCCAGTAGTAGATAGGTTTACTTTGTGTGTGTGGGTGATGTCCAGTTTGCACATGCTGTAGTACACAGAAACCTTTCATTAATCAGGCCCTTAGTGTTACTGTATATCCAAATCTGACAATTGATCTCATAAATTTTAAATCTCTGTTCGTTTAACTATTACAGAATGATTTGTTATATAACTTAGTGTACTGGTGAACTTAACAAAGAAAAACTGCAGCTGTGCACTGCAGCACAAATGAGGGAAGAGTGGTGTGGGTGATTGGAGCAAAAGTAAGAAAAAAAGTATGTGAACAAGACTTGTGTGTCCTGCATAATGCATTAGCCATCTGTTATATTGAACATTCAAATGTGTTCTTTATAGTTTTTAATATGTTGTCAGCTCCTTGAGGCTTCTTATGCAATTACATAGTAATAGTAGCAGCATTGTGCTTGTAGACAACACTAATGATATAGAGAAGTTTTCCTAGGACATGCAATATGCATGCCTGGAGAGTAGTTGTACTGAATAAAACTGCCTGACAACACGAAGGAGGAACTGTCTTTTGTAGATTGGAGTTTCCGCAGGGAATGAGATGAGTGTAGTCTTTATCACTGTTTACTGTGGATGTGGTTTTCTTTTTGCTTAGATTTTGTTTCTTTTGTGTTTAGTATTTTTTTAAGTAAATGTCATTTTCCTTCTGTTTCTGGGTTTTGAAGGTCAATAAGTTTTTTAGATTCTTTCAAAGAAAAGAAAAAAGCATTTTGTTTGGTTTTCTCTTAGATAAAATAGATGATGAAAACACTACAAAATCTTTCAAATGTGTATATGCAGTGATGGGCTCATGCAAACACAAGCTGACAAATATTTGATCATTTAAAGCATTAATGTGTAATTTCATTTATCTTTATTTACAAATCTTTGGTGGTTAGTTTAGTAAAGATAATATACTATTTATATACTATACTATTGGCTGTGTGTTTATGAACACAATGTCAAACCAGAGCATATTGTTCTAGGAAAGAGTGTAAAATCCCAACTCTATTTCCTACACTGCAATTAATGTTCTATCTCTTCTTACTAGATTGTGCTAATAGAAACATATTTGTGTTTGCAGTTGACGAGGATGATATAACAGTATGTGGTACAGAAAATACAGGTGATGATCCAAATTAAAATAGCTGAAAATTTAATAAAATATCTTTCTCGGTGCTTCCTGTCATACCTCTGATCATTGTTCCTTGTTAATTAAGTTTCTCTAAACTTGCTATGAAAGAAACCTCTGTCTAAGACAAGAAGACGTCTAGTTGTTAGTTTGCCAGAATATAAAGAAAACCTATGTATATATAAGTCAACATTTCATCTATCTGTTTTCTCATATGTTTGAAGTGTGAAGAACTTCTAACCAAGCTGTATAAGGGAGTGCTTGTACTCTATATAAACATGACTGTGATGGGGTCTTGGCACAGTGGATTCTGAGCTGTGGACCTTTTCTGTTCATTTCAGTTCAGTTCATCTTTTTATTTAATATTCAATTCAATTCAATTAAATTCAATATATTTGTATAGCACTTTTTATAATTGACATTGTCACTAAGCAGCTTTACACAACCAAAGAACAGTACATGAACAGTGAATGTGTATGAAACATGATAACATGGACATCACCTATACATTGGACAACCAAATGTATTGCTTAGTTTAGTATGTTTATTGTATTATATATTGTTATTTTTGGACTTAAGTACTAAATCATTTGCTTGGATACGTCTTCCATTGGACACTTAAGAACTGTCAAATGGAAGAAGGTCATGTGTTCTAATGAGTCCACCTTGACACTGTTCCAGAGTGATGGAGCATCAGGGCAGAAGAGAAGCGGGATATCAGAGTGTGAGACTTTTTTTATTTTTTTTGGATGGGCAGTGTATACAGCATGTGAAGCCTTAACTATGTAAGGATGTAATTATGAGATAATTTGGCTTTATAACAATAGTTGGGATGGTTACTTACTTACTATTCTACATCTTTTTTTCTCTCCTCTTTCCTTTTCCCTCTCCTTCCACCTTAATATTTCCCTTGCTCCCTCTTGCCTTTCATGGCAAGAGGGAGCCCCCTAACTCCCTCTCCATCTTAATCTGTTTCAGGACAGATCAGTCAGTATCTCAGCACAATATCTTCATTAGAAGGAATGTATGATCTGCGGCTTGTGCTTCTTTCTGATGCATTATGTTACTCTTATTGTTATTCATTAAAATTACAGTTGAAAAATGCATGCAAAGTTTGTTGGCATTTAAAAAAATTGTATATACAATTGTATAGAGATAAATAAAAAATAAAAACATAATGCCATTATTATTTAGGAAACCCTTAGTGATTATCAAGGTTCTTATCAAGTATTACCAGACTTAGCAGGAAAAATAGCTTCTGCTGACAAAAAAATACAGTCACAAGCAAAACAATTTTGGAATTTTTGGAATTTAATGGTTTTCTACATTATTCTGCATTATTGACAGCAATAACCTCAACCAGGCATTTCCTGTAGGTGTAGATTGGACCTGCACATCATTCAGAAGGAATTTTAGCCCATTCTTTCTGCAGAACTACATTCATTGTTCCACTAGAACTATGAGGTTTTTCTGGTTGTTCTCAATACAGACATGAAAGCCAAGAATTTTCTTGAGTTATTGCACATTATAATTGTTAATCAGTTTTTATCCTCCTCTGTCCTACAGATTCCACCAGTGTGTGCAATGCAGCCCTTTTGAAAACTCTGAGGTCTCCCTCACACTAGCAACATCACTACCACAAAGATCCAAATCCAGATTACCTTTATGTTCGTAAAAATTAAGCACAAATCTGTTTTGCTTTATAAAAAAAACATCACATCTGGTTAAGCTCCTGAAAAGCAAATCATTGATCAAGCATTGATCTGGTTTTTGGTGGAATGAGGCATATCATACACCTCGCTGCTGGTCAAGGCACATTCTAGTTTAAATATTGCAAACATTCACAGGAAACAGTTTTGGTTTAGCTACACATGCTGTACATACACACATGGGATATATGTTCTTTATTTCACAGTAGGCCAGGTCCTGCTATTTCCTTTGTGTGTGTTTGTGTGTGTGTGCGCACGCACAGATGGGACTTTTATGACAAGTCATAAAACAAGCACAGCCCCAGGAGAGGTCATTTTGTCAACATGTCTACCAGTCACACACAAATACACACAGTGGGAGGCGACTTTGGTGGTTGTTCTTCGATCAAATAATGGGGGAGAAGACACGTCAAGAAAATGAGAGCAATATTAAGAGTAAGAAAATACTGAAAGTGCCAACAAAGGAAAGAAACAATTCAGTTCTTTTGTGGGTCATTTATGCAGTTTTGTTTTGCTTTTTCTTCCTTTTTTGTTTTACAATTATTTCTAACAGATTGTCCCTGATGAGCAAGCCGAGGGCAACGGTGGCAAGGAAAAACTCCCTGAGAAGGCAACAGGAAGAAACCTTGAGAGGAACCAGACTCAACAGGGAACCCATCCTCATATGGGTGATCACATAGAACTAAAGAAATCCCTCAATTCATGGAAAAGTATCTGGAACAGATAAAGGTTCACTTGCTGTGTAAATAAGTTAGTTACCTAAAAAAGTACATTAGATATCTTTTCCATCTTTTTGATTTATCTGATGCTTTGTTGGTCTGTTACAGTTTAGGTAAATGACAGTGCTATTTCAGAATCTACGTCTATCTAAGTCCAGGTAAGTTTCATATTTATAGCATTTCTGTTGCAGGATTTGAATCTATGTGTTAGTAGTTCCAGTACCTAAGGTGAGCTTAATAGACCAGAGTGCATGTGGTGTCACTGTACTGTGCTTTGGGACAATTCATCTTTGTTCTGGGAATAGAACTGAATTTGATTCACAGATATTCTATACTGTGTATTGCTATGTTAGCTGCTTTAAAATACACTGCCCGTCCAAAAAAATAAAAAAAAGACTCACCACCTTTAACTAAGCAAATAGTTAAGAGCCACCCACTGGATAATTTCTGCATGTAAAATTAGACATATCCTGTGGTCGTGGAAAAGATGTTAATGTATATCAGAAGGGTCAAATTATTGGCATGCATCAAAGAAGAAAAAAAATTAATGGAGATTGCTGAAACTACTAAAACTGGGTTAAGAACTGTCCAGTGGAAGAAGATCAGATTGTCCAGATTGACCCTGTTCCAGAGTGATGGGTGCATCAGGGTAAGAAGAGAGGCAGATGAAGTGATGCACCAATCATGCCTAGTGCCTACAGTAAAAGCCTGTAGGGACAGTGCTGTGTGCTGATGGCATGGGCATATTCCAAGATGACAATGCCAGGATTCATCGGACTCCATTTGTAAAAGACTGGTTTAAGGAGCACAACATTTTCACACATGGATTGGCGACAACAGAGTCTAGACCTTAACTGCATTGAGAATTTTGAGATGTGCTCGTGAAGACTTTGCATAGTGGTCCAGTGCTCCCATCATCACTACAAGATCTTGCAATGCAACAGTGGAAGGGAATAAATGTTGTGACATTGCAGAAGCTTGTCAAAACAATGCCACAGTGAATGTATGCCGTAATCAAAGCTATGAGGTAGTTTTAGGAGCTCCATGAGGTAATGGCAGTGCAACGAAAGAATGTGTGACTTTATTTTTGGACAGGCAGTGATTAGTGATTAGTCTTGTTCCCTTGTATGGTGGGCCTTTACTTATGCTTAGAATTGATTCAAACAGTGATGTTGAATGTTATAGTGAAAATGTGTCTGTTTCTGCTCTTTAGCTTTACAATTTTGGAGAGAATAAACCTCCTAAAGGCATTTCTTTAACACTCACAGTCTAAAAATGTGGTTGAAATGTATTTAATGAGCTGACTGTTGCCCACGGCTGTTGGTAGCATATGTGGGGTTTTACAGCTTTAGGCCTGTGTACTTTATTTACATACAATATCTGCAGAATTACCAATAGCAATCTGTTTATTACTAGTATGCCAAGTGTTCTGTGTGTAGTCGGCAGTGTGTGTGTTTGTATGGCTATCACTGTAAAGACCAGCATGAATTGTTAACCATTAGACTGAGGACATTTTTACAAAGTGAGGACATTTTTTCTGGTCCTTACAATGAGAAAATGAGTTTAAAGGGCAATTCCGGGCTTAAGACTAAGTTTTAGCAAGGCCTATGTGACAGTAGGCGGCTAGGGAATACATTATCATACAAACTGCCATACTGTGCTGTGTACGTCTATAATGATGCACAGCGGACAGTCTGAACAATATTGCGAAACTGAGAAAGGCAACAACCATAAAGCTTTTAGCAACAAAGAAAGACAGACAGAGAAGAGAAAAAGAGGAATAAACAGATGGAGGGAGAGAGAGATGAAAGAAAAGCAAAGATTGTGTCTAAAAGCGGGAGAGGTGAGCAGGCAAAAACATTAAAGGGAGAATAAATAGGTTTAGAAAAATAATTAAGAAAAATTGACAAAAAAATGTTGGACATCATGTTAAAAAAAGAGAGTCAGCGAGTGAGAGGCAAAGACAAAGAGGCAGAGAGTGAGTGTCCTTAATGACCACTTTCGAGGCGATAATCTGGTTAGCCTCCGGGCTGGAGATCATGTAACACTATTCTCACAAAAGCAAAGCATTCTGAGTTTATGTGTATGTGTGTATTTGCATGAGTGTGTGTGAGAGCATGCATGCACATGTGCGTGTCTGTAAGCCAATCCCAATGTAGCCTGAGTCACTTCTTTGTAGAAGCCTTGTGGAAATTGCTGCCTAAATGAAATTATGTTGTAATTTAAAAACAATTTATCAAAGAGTTTGGTGTCACTCCCATTGGAGCCATTAGGCCTTGTCGCACTCTCGCAAGCCAGAAAGACTTTCAGCGCTGAGAGAAAAGCGCCACTGTCAGTGAGGGAAGGTGAAATACAGCAAATGAGGAAGAGAAAGCTCTGGAAATGGTTGCTATCTGTAAACACTGATGTCTGTATCAACCATTTCTGATGTTATCAGAAATGCCAAATGAACATTTGGCAGTTGTTAATTGGACCATAGATCTGGATTACTAGACCACTGCTCCATCATCTTGCTATGTACTTATCTTTTTTTATTTCAGGGACATTGCACTAATGTGCCAGTATGTCCAAGATGCAAATTTTCAACTGTTGTCCCTTGGCCATGCTGTACAACAGCTATTATCATGGGTTCAAACATGGGTTTACAGTTAGATAGTTTTAGGTAAAAAGGAAAAGAAAAACATATATAAAGTGATCGGTAATTGAAACCACTAGGTGGTGTTCATGTTATGATCGACAGTGTCAGGCAACCTTAGCAATTTGTCCTATGATCCCAGACATTCTTTCTGCAGCTTTTCTCTGGGTGCAATTTTAGTGATGAATGCATGGATGATCTGGGTTTCATCCAGAAGAATAGCCTTAACTCTAAACAGGCTCCATTCACTCTCTTTCTGGCTGTTATACAGTGTGGATGTTAATAGAAATCTCTGTGCAATGTGAGGAAGTCCTCTAGGTCTTGACAATAGTATTACCATATTTTTTCTGGTTTATCCTTTGTTAACTGTCATCTGACCACAATTCTCCAATCCAAATGTCATTCCGGTGTCCTCATTGTACATCCACGGTGTATCTTTTGTTAATTACATTTGCAAAATAAAACTGTCCATCAACATAGGTTCTTAATGTGATATTTAGGCTGATTGTAGAGAATGTGAGATGTGAAGTGCAAACTAGCAGGGTTAAATACACTTGTCCATAGACATGTTTCCCTTGAGGAAGGAAGTAGTTTGTCTACAACTCTGTGTCAGTTTCTGCAATAACTTTATCAGTGAAGCAAACCTGCTCACTTGAGTTGCTTGTTTACGTTTTCCCTCCTGCCAAGCGTGCAAAAACAGTCTGACATGACTTTAAATCTCTCATTCACACATGCTAGATCTGAGCACATTAAATAAGTTTGAAGTTTGAATTACAGCCTGTTAAATTGCTATCCAAGACACTTTGTACTAACCTTGGGGGTAGCTGTGGTTCAAGAGGTAGAGCAGTTGTCTGCCAATCATAGGATTGGTGGTTCGATTGCCGGCTGCCATGTCACATGCCAGAGTGTCCTTGGGTAAGATACTGAACCCCAAATTGCACCTGGTGAGTCAGGTCAGCTGCATAGCAGCTCTGCCATCGGTGTGTTTGTGTGAATGGGTGAATGAGATGCAGTGTAAAGAGCTTTGAGTACCAGTTAGGTAGAAAAGCGCTATATAAGTGCAGACCATTTACCATTTACTTTATATGAATATGTTTATCTAAGAACAAAATAAAAAAGCAAGCCATTATTCTTATATCATTATTCTCTTTTTTAATTTTGGTTTTGGAAACTTTTACTGGTCATAACAACTGGACTCAGATTCATACCCACCTGCCTGCTGCTTGTTTGGTCTTTTGTTTTTTCTTGTTACCTGGACCCTGTTTTTGTTATGCCTGCCTGTAACTTTTTCTCATTGTTTTTTTTAAAACCTTTTTCACTTTCTTTACCTGCCCAAATGTGTGTCTGCATTGAATCGTCAAATGGTGTTCAATGTTGCATTCACAGACTTTGGATCACCCAGAGATGAGATGTCTAGAACTGCCTTTTTCCACCTGAGGAATATTTGCTTTCTGTCCCAAAGTGATGCTGAAAAACTAGTCCATGCATTTGTTACTTCCAGACTGGACTATTGTAATTCACTGTTGAAGGGATGTCCCAATAACTCCTTAAAAAGCCTCTAGTCCAAAATGCTGCAGCCAGAGTTTTGACTGGAATTAGCAAGAGAGATCATATTTCTCCTACGTTCTCTTCATTGGCTCTAGAATAGGATCTAGAATTGAATGTAAAATTCTTCTCCTCACATAAAAAATTTATAATCAAGCTCCATCTTATCTTAAAGACCTCATAGTACCATATTTTCCCAGCAGAACTCTCTGTTCTCAGAGTGCAGGTTTACTTGTAGAGTTTCCAAATGTAGAATGGGAGGCAGAGACCTTATCAAGCTCTTCTCCTGTGGAACCAGCTCCCAGTTCAGGTTCAGGAGGCAGACACCCTCTCTACATTTAGGACTAGACTTAAAACTTTCCTTTTTTTTAAAGCTTACTGTCAGAGATGGCTCAGATAACTTTGTGTCTTCTCTCTCCCATAGTTGTGCACACCCCCCTCTCTGTCTCCCTCTCTCTCTGTACTTTCCTGCAGGTGTACTCGGCCTTGTAGCTGTTTTCTCCAGAATCCAGTTGACCTGCCCAATGTTTTTGCTGCTTGTTGTTGTTTTTTTTTTTTGTTGCCCGCTATTCTTTTCTCTTTCCTCTTTCCACTCACACACAAACAGGTCGAGGCAGATGACCGCCCACCATTAGCCTGGTTCTGCTGTTTTTTTTCCTCTGAAGGGAGTTTTTCCTCTCCACTGTTGTCTAAAGCTTGCTCAAATGGGTTGTTGGGTTTTCTATGTTATTTTCTATACAATTAAGGTCTTATACTGTTAGGTCTTAAACCTTCCACTGTAAAGTGCCTTGAGATAGAAATTATAAATAAAATAGTAATAATAAAATTGCAATGAACATTTAATTGAATACTAGATGTGCTGTTAATGCTTCTTCTTTTACCAGCTGCATGTTGGTTCAAGGCTTAAAACTAATATTTTTAGGTTTTACTTGATTGAAGTTGAAACTTACCTATATCTGTTACCTTCCCCAATTTCTGCACAGGCAGAGTGCAGACATTTCTGTTATGACCATACAGTATGCCAGTGCAAAGGCATCAGGGAGAGACTGCTGTCTGTCAGGAACAGGAAGGGGGAAGGAGGCTTACAGGAGGAAACTGGAACAAAGCCTTTAACAACACCAGGGAGGTGTGGAGGGGCATGAGGAGCATCACTGGCTACCGGTCCAGCAGCCAGGTGACTGAGAGGACTGTGGACCGTGCCAACGAATTCAGTCAGTTTTTCAATTGATTCGAGGCTGAGACACAAAGTCCCCTGCAGTTCACTACCTGCTCCTCAGTCCCTCCCTCACACGACTGAGCCATCAACCACATAATCTCAGCTGAGCAGGTGAGAAGAAAGCTGAACCGGCTCCACCCCACAAAGGCTGCAGGTCCAGATGGAGTCAGCCCCAAGGCTGCTGAAAGCCTGTGCTCCTCAGCGGTTTGGTGTTCTCCAAAACATTTTCGACCTCAACCCACATCTGGAGCGAGTTCCTCTTGGATGTAAATGTCATGTCTAGTTCCCATGAATAAGACGCCACGCCCCAGAGTCCTCAATGACTACAGAGAAGTGGCTCTGACCTTACATATTATGAAGGCGTTTGAGACCTCTGGTCAAAACGAGACGCCATCATACATCTGCTCCATCGCACCTGGACAAGCCTGGGGGCTTAGTGAGACTCATGTTTTTTTGATTTCTCGAGTGCATTCAACACCAGTGCAGGCCGGAAAAACATGCAGTTTAACACTCCCCTGATTTCCTGGTTTATGGACTACCTCACCAACCGCCCACAATACGTCCGCCTGCAGAACTGTGTGTCTGACACTGTGGTCTCTAGCACAGGTGCTCCACAGGGGACAGTTTCATTTCTCTTCACCCTGTACACCTCAGACTTCAGGTACAACTCAGCGTCCTGCCATCTTCAGAAGTTCTCTGATGAATCTGCAGTTGTAAGATGTATTCAGGGTGGCGATGTCACAGAGTACCAGGGATTGGTGGACAGTTGTGTTGACTGGTGTGGACTTAACCATCTTCAACTGAACATCAATAAAACAAAAGAGCTGGTGATGGACTTTAGGAAGTCATCCCTCTCTTTATACTGGGGTAAGAGGTGGAGGTCTATAAGATGGGTAAAGTTATTATTATTATTTAAAAAACGCATTAGTGAATGTCACGTTTAAGACGACCAGAACTTGTGTGTCATCCGAATGGGTCAGGAGAAAAGAACTAAAAAACTTTTGTGTATTTCCTATTTCCTACAATTAGATTGGACATGGATTCCATTAGAGCTGTGTTTTCATAAAAGTGTATATTTTTGGCAGTGTGTGTGTGTGTGTGTCTCTATGTGTGTAAACTGATTACTTTTCCTCTGTGCAACCTGTGTGTGTGTGTCTCTATGTGTGTAAACTGTTTACTTTTCCTCTGTGCAAACTGTGTGTGTGTGTCTGTGATACATTAGTTGGATTTGTAGAGCTGCTGTTCAGAATAGCAAAAGGACGCTTAAACCTTTCTCATCAGTGTTGTCATCCTGAGAAGGGATGGGTGTGGAGTGGAGCATTTCCTCATTCATTTATAGGTGAAAAGCCCATAATTTGTGTTTATTACTTTATAGAAGACTTTCCTGCATATTTAAATGACTTTTAAAGCACATATCTTTGTGATTTGTACCCAAATCACTTCATGCTTCCTATGATTCACTCATTGCTGTTGACCCACCTGGAGCAACTTGGAGTCCTGTGTTTTTCCCAAAGGCACAGTAAACAGAAAGTGCCTATGATTGACTGTAAACTGGGGCTTTTTCATGTCCTGCAAACCACATATAGTTGAATTAAAACTGCACAAAGCAACCAAGAAAGAACCACCCAGCACATAATCTAAACGATCCAAAAAGTCTGACTGAATATTAATTTTTGTTGTTTAATTGAATGTTTTGAATTAAGTTTAGTTAGTTCTTGTACTAGAGACAATTCTCAACCACTGCCAAGAAGTTCTCATCTTATGCAGCAAACAGCACCAGCAAATGTTGCCTGAGTCACCCCTTAACAGAGCCCCCACACTTTGAGCCAGTTGCTGACTTATAATGACTTCTTTTCATTACTCTGGCTGTATTTTGGACAATCAAAGTAAGAGTAAAAGTAAAAAGTCTAGATCAGGGCATTTCTGAAATCTGATAAAAAAATAATTGGTGACCTGACATCAGCCTGTTTCCCTGTCTCTCTCTATTTGTGCATAATTATTTGTGATTATAACCATCTATGACCTAGACATCAGACTCTCAAACCTCATCTTTCTATCCAGTTAGCTGAAAGTTCTGCAAGGATGGAGGAGAAGATGGTGCTATTAATGCTACTGTGTGGAGTCTGAAGCACCAGTTCTGCAACAACATAAAGGAATAAAATTCCTTAAATAATAAGAACATCATTAATAACTGATATACTCTTTTGTCTGTGTCCGTACTTTCCATTTCCTTTAGGTTAAAATAACTAATATTTGACACTTTTTTTAAGAAATTTGGTGAAAATAGGACAGGACATGTTTTATCTAAGCTGTTCTGGTTCATTTCATGTTTCTGGGTTACATACAGGTCTTTTGTGTTTGACTGTGGGTTCGTTTTAGGTCCGTCCCTATCTGCCACCAAGCGAAACTTACACGTGCACTCATCCTTTAGAAATGGTAGACATTTGTCTAAATCATAGGTTACTGAACTCCTAGCAATTCATTGATCATTCATTGTTCATTTGTTGCTTTCACAACACAATTGATTCACAATTGCTGTGAATTTACAGCTTATGTAGTAGGTGGATGATTGACATGGTAGCATGCTTCTTTGTTTATCACTAGTCAATCACAAGTGCTGCCCCATGAGATAGAGGTAAAGGCCCTAGAAAAGTGCATGGTGGTTGTGGTGGCAAATTTGGAAACTTGAATTTGTTGTTCGCAAGTCTGTTTTAATGACATACTTTATTGATCCCCTTGGGGAAAATGTTGTTTGGACAGCTGCAATAGATGACAGCTCTACTGTGAGGTCTCTTTATCTTATTCAAGTAAACAGCAAAATGCAGCCAGCCACTACTGTGCTCTATTGTCCAAACCTTACAAAGGATAAGTCCATTTAAATATTGCCTACACACTGACAATTTATTGCAGGTGTGAGAAAAAAAAATCCAAATATAAATTGTGAAATAAAGATTGGTCAAAAGACCATCATCAGTCCACAACTACACTCTCTGGTCTCTGCTCTTCTGGAGTTATAAGTACACTATTAAGCTGTCTGCAAAGATAGGGCAGGGGAAGCCAAGACTACAAGGTGCTCCACATTAACAAGAAAACAGTGATCACGGTAATTTGGCTAAAATGTAGCTGCAAAATCTTGTGTTGTCAGATATTCTTAATATTATAGGGAGAACACGGTGATATTCATTCAGCGCACTATTTAGCTGGACAAAATACCATTTTCTGACCTTTTATTAATACCTAAATGGTTGTTCCTGGTTGACATTATATCCACTGTTAAAGCTATAAAATATCAAATTAATCATTATGTAAACAACATAAAATAATTTTCTTCACCATGTTGCCACTGGGGGTAGGGATGTAATGTTTTTCTGGATTCTTTAGAGTTTGGGCCTCTCTCTCTCTCAGAAGTAAACTACCAGAATAAGCCAATGATGGCCAAGTGCAATGTGATCACTTGTACGTTAATGTAATCTCCTATTAGTGTTATGATGGCATTTTTGTTTTATAAAAATGCTGCTGATGTGTTTAAATTGGACTTGTGAATGAGAGTAATGTAACTTCTAGCTATTTCTCCGACTTAACAAAGCTTGTCTATGGAAGACATGCAACTGTTTTAACAGGTTGTGTAATATGACTGTAACCAATGAAACTGCACAGTTAGTATAGTTTGCTTTTAAGTCTACCACTTACTGAAAGATGCTGCCACTGTGTGTCAGAAGTAGTTTCTGCAGTTAATAACAGTTGAGTTTTTGAACTGTGAAATTACAATTACAAACACAGAAACCATCTATCCAACACAATACAATAGCTACTGATGTGTACAGTTCCCTTTTACACATGCACACACACACACACACACACGCGCGCGTGCGGATAGGCCATCAGACTAATGTGTGTGACCTATGGTGCTAGCTTACACTCATAGCAACATTAGTGCTTCAAATTGAAACAAATGAGGACAGCTCTTCACTTATTCAGAGTCAGACAGATCCAGGCAACAATATCACAAAGAGGGAGACAGAGGAAGAGAGAGAGTGTGTGGGTCGGTAGAGAAATACATGGCCCTGTGTGTGCATATGCTGGTGTAATCATGTATGTGTGCATTTCTATAGGGGGATGCAAGTCTGCATCTGTATGTAAGTGCATTGGTATGTGATTAATAATTGTATAAGTAGTATGCATGTAACTGCACATGTTTATCTGTGTGTGTGTGTGTGTGTGTGTGTGTGTGTGTTTGAGGTTAGTAAATAATATATTTGAGTGGGAATGATGATAAGACCTTCAGGGCTTTACTGATGAGAACCATGTGAATTAAAAACTGACAGTACAAGTCTAACCGAAGACAAATGCGTTCTACATGAAGCTCATTATTATGTGGATTGCTGGTGTGTGCAAATTTGTGCGTGTATATGCACATGCATGACTCTCGACACTTTCCTGTTATTAAAATAATGCCATGAGTTGTGATCTTTGATGCATTGTTTTACAATGCTTACAAGTTTTACAATGTTTTCCTAAATGACTACTGGGTGTGGGGGGCCATCAAACCTTATTTAGAGTTTCAATTGACTTAGTGGGTTCACAAGGCAGCTGCTGTTAATTTATATTTATATTAATACTAAAGCTACCTTTCTTTCATACAGACATGCTTATCATTAGGCATTTGCATTTGTGTCTTGTGATCAGACTACAAGAGAGCGCTAAATGTAATTTTAAACTACTGTGATGGTTGTCACATTTGACCACATTCTGTAGTCCAAACTCTAATGCATCCTGATGCTTCCCTCACTAGATGTTGCAGAAATGCAGGATGTGGTAGTTGATTTGGCAGAACATACCAGACTGTCATGCCAGCCACCCCTCAGGCATGTTGACAGTCCCTTTGTTAGTCTTACGAAATATTTTAAAGAAAGTGCTGCAGGTGTAAATAGCATGAAAGTCTCAAGTTTTGTCAAGCACTCAAAAACATTTTTTTTGTACAAGTGATGATGGCTTTCCAACTCCAATGTGTTAACAAATTAATGATGTCACATTTGTAAAAGCCCAAGCAGCACAATGTTCAACAGTCAAATTTTAAACATTGAACTTACAGTATTAATAACCAATAAATAAACAACAAAACAACAAAAATTAACTGGGCATAGAATCCAGGAGCCTGTACCAGTGAGTAGCAATTCTGTTCTAAATCTGACAGTTGTGCATGTCCAATGAAAATATCATAGCAGTTTAGCAAATAGAGCTATCTGGTTCTGGGTGAAGGGAGTGTCTAGAACTGAAATAGTGTATGTTTGATCAGGGGAGCTGCACTATTTCTTATGATCTGCTACTCCTACTTGTGTAAAGCTGCTTTGCAACAATGTCAATTGTAAAAAGCGCTATACAAATAAAATTGAATTTAATTAATTAGCAGAATGATGCAGAAAATTATTTATATTTCTTTATTAAGTATCTATCTAGTATTCTGGCTAGCTTGGGCCTAATAAAGTAATAAACATAAATGCAAGGCCTTTCACAGCTACATGGACAAATCACACAGACTTCAGTTTCCCTGCACTATGACACTGGTGGATAATAGGATATTTTGCAGAAATAATAGCTGCTGTTGATAGTTTTATTGAGGCTGAGGTTGCTTGTCAGCTGAGAATCACCCTGCAACCTTTGCCTCTGGCAAATCACCTAGAGCAATTCAGTGGAAAAGATGCACAAACACACATCTGATCACTGGCAAGCACACTAAACACCTAAGGCTGATATTTAAGAAAACTGTTGTACCACATACCTGAGCTCAACTCCAGAGTTCTATACGACATTGTGTTTAGGGAACAAAAAACACGTGTTGGTTTAAAAGTTAATAAATAAAAAATTCAGGTTAGTCTATAATCTTCCTCTAACCTTAACCAAGAGAGTCTAAACACAAAAATAAAGAAGTCTAATAACACTGCAGTTACAAGACTGTGATGGAGGAGATAACTGATCTAATGATTCCTGGGCAGAATTGCACCAGCAGTTCTGGTAACATTATTAACTTTATTGCCATAGAAATTCTGCAAGTTCTGCGAGGTATTTCTGGTGATGGTAAAAATGTTTATGTTTTATTTTATGTCTTCTTGCAGGGTGGTTACCAGGAATATGTGGGTCTCAGCTTGTGTAACTTATATAACTAATTACTGAATAAGCAGGGAAGGGTTTATCCCTGTAAAGAAAATATTCTCCACAAATTTTATATGTGTTCAGGTTCGTGTTTTTTAGTGGTTGTGGCTGAAGGCATTATGTTTTCAGTGGTATCCATCATTCTGTCTGTCCTTAAATCCAAATCTGGGCAAAACTGGCTGATCTTGAATGCGCCTTCAGTCATGGTTCAGCACCAACTTCCTGTTTCACTTCCTGTTTCCCTCCTCCTAGCTCCACCCAGCTAATTGGTCACTCCTGTAACACCCTCTATTTAAGCAGTTCTCTCCATTAAGCTCCCTTTGCCAGATTGTAATTTCTTAGTAAAGACTCCAGCTGTGAATTGATCAATTTAACCTATTTTCTCCTGTTTAGACCTGATTTCTGCCTGACATCCTGAAACCATGTTTAACCTAATTGATCAATCTATTATTAAAGACTATACAATACAGGACTACAGTGACACACTATGTACCGGTGGTATTCACTGGTTATATTATCATAAGTTATGTAATTTAATTAACGTGTAATTTAAAGATTTTTTTACTTGAGTGAACTGCTAGTGTCTTATGATCCACCATGCCTACTTCGATCAGAGGATGCTGGCTGCCTGTCAGTACCTCGTATCATAAAAACTACAGCTGGGGGCAGAGCCTTTTCTTACAAAGCCCCAAAGTTATGGAATATAATTCCAATTAGCGTTCGGGACTCAGACACAGTCACAGTGTTTAAGTCTAGGCTGAAAACCTACCTATTTAGTCAAGCATTTTGTAAATAGATCTGGGAAGGACTAATGGACGTAGAGCATTATGGTGAACTGGTATGTTTAGATGCTGTTTTCCCCACTCTCACTGATCACTCAGGTTTGTTGATGGTGAAGTGTTCGGTTGCTCTACATCCCAGGGAGCCCTCATGTCTGTGTTTCCTTCTGGCCCACTCTTTTAGTTAGGCTGTCAAAATTAGTCCTGCCGGAGTCCCTGCTGCACTATTCTACATATACATTCACCTCAAACTTTATCCGACTGTGAATACAACTAACTGTCATCTCTCGCTTTCTCTACCTCTCTATTTCCCTCTTCCTGTCTCTCTGTCGAGCTACACGTCATTCCACCCTCTGCCCTCTGGACCTGTCTGACTCGTCCTGATGCCCAACTTCTGGCTGGAGATCTTGTCGCCTGGATGCACCATTTGCCCAATGGGATGCGTGTGGAGACTGGAGTTGGTCACACACTACTATGAAGTCGGTCTTGGCCTCGGCGGACGTCGGCAGCTGTTTCTCGGAGGTCTCGACTCATCGCTCGATAGTCCAGGAATGGAACAAATCTGCCTGCAATTAACTAACTGGACTCCACATTAACTTAAAGACATTAACTGTTATACTGGACCGCTGCCTACATAGCATGTAATCACCCATATGAGGATGGGTTCCCTGTTGAGTCTGGTTCCTCTCAAGGTTTCTTCCTGTTGCCTTCTCAGGGAGTTTTTCCTTGCCACCATCGCCCTCGGCTTGCTCATCAGGGACAATCCCATTTCATGATTCATACACATTCACTGTTCATGTACTGTTCTTTGGTTGTGTAAAGCTGCTTTGTGACAATGTCAATTGTAAAAAGCGCTTTACAAATAAAATTTTTTTTGAATAAAATTGAATTTACTTGATTTTACAGTTTTGTATTTTTTTCTTGTCTAGTTAATACTGATGCTGTCCACTCTATACTGTTCTTCTATTCTTCTATACTGTTGTCCTATTTAATGTCACCTTGCTGCTGTAGATAACAGAATTTCCCCATCGTGGGATAAATAAAGTCTATCTTATCTTATCTTATTTATCTGTACTGTGAGTTGACTCTCTTGATTCTCTCTCACTGCTTTGTGACAATGTCAATTGTAAAAAGCGCTCTACAAATAAATTGAATTGATTGATATTCTAACTCTGGAATCTATTTAAAACTTTCTGCAGCAGACACAAACACTTACCTGCACCTCCACACTCACCTTTACCTTGATAACCACTTACCTGTCCCATTGTATCCTTCTAGGATACACCTGCCGTGCTGGTCCCTGCCTGACACCTCTATTACTCTTGTATAACATGTATATTCTCAGAGTTTTTTGGATCCTGTACTAATCATTATGGTTTCCTCAAATTTGTTTTCAAAAATTGTTCACTTGGATTCAAGGATAATGGATGAGATTTTGGTGGTCAAAGGTTAAGGTCGCTGTGAGCTCAAGAATATCCATTGTATGAATGTGTCAGAGCAATGATTTAAGGGTGCATGTGGAAGTCACAAGCATCCACATAGACTCAAACATGAACTAACATTTTTTTGGCCAAAAGTCAAAGGACAAGGTCACTGACCTCCAGTCCATCCTGGTCTTCTGAATGTCACCTCATGTTTGTGGCATTCTCAGCAACATGATATCTCAGAAACCTCTAGTTGAATTTTATCACATTTGGCACTTGGAATCATGTGGAATCATGCTAGCGGAGGCATACAACTGCAACACAGTAATTTTAGTTTATTGTTAGTTTGATATAAAGTGTTCTATTTTCTTTACTCTTGACACTGGGTTTTTATCATATTGATAATCCCTTTAACTATTTAACTATCTAACTAACTATCTTGAACTATCTACACTGACAAGAAAAAGTATGTGACCTACCTTTTGGAATTTCATAGTTTTCTGCATTATCATAAAAATATCTGATTTGATCTTCATCTAAGTCAATCATATTATCAAAAATACTGTGCCTAAAATAATAACACTATAAATTCTGATGTTTCATGTCTTTATTGAGAACAACCATAAAAACATCATGGTGCTAGTGGAATAAAAGGGAATGTTTTCAGAGTTCAGTTACTGACCCTATCAACCTGCTCAGTGGTTTTTCTACTTGTTGTTGTTTTTTGTTGCCTGCTGTTCTTTTTTCTCCTCTTTCCATTCACCCCAAACGGTCGAGGCAGATGGCCGCCCACCCTGAGCCTGGTTCTGCTGGAGGTTCCTTCAGTTAAAGGTATTTTTTTTCTATTCACTGTCGCCTAGTGCTTGCACAAGTGAAGTTGTTAGGTTTTCTATATAATTCTGTATACAGTTATATTTTGTAAAGCCTTAAACTTTAAACACTGTAAAGTTGAGGTGACATCTGTTGTGATTTGGCACTATATAAATAAAATGAATGGATCCATGTTCTTCTTTCTTCCCCTTTTTTGGTATGCATGAGCATGCCAGAACAGTGTCCTATTTCACAAATGATGTATCTCAGTTTGCATGTTCATTCCAGATTCA
Organism: Anabas testudineus; assembly: GCF_900324465.2. NCBI lineage: Eukaryota > Metazoa > Chordata > Actinopteri > Anabantiformes > Anabantidae > Anabas > Anabas testudineus. The sequence goes on from NC_046610.1 coordinate 26,886,293, forward strand.
TCAACGCCCATTATGGGAGAGATTCTAGAAGATTCTCTTCCAGCAGTGCTACAAGAAAGACTCCCAGAAGCCTCTGTACATCTTTAATATGTGCCACTGGTACACACTTAAACAGTATGTTGTTTTTTAACAGGCTTTAACTTTTCAGCATCAAATACTTTATGTATTCTTTGGAGATTAGAGAGAACTGGAGGGAATGCCAGGAAATGTGAAAGAGTATAAAAAAAGGAAAGAAACTGAACAGACAGAGGGTTTGTTTTAAAAAATTGTGAGTATATGAATTACTGTAACTGGAGAGGCCAATGGTTTGTGATCTTCATTTTAAAAAAAAGCTTTATGAGTGGCTTTGTAAATTATGGAGACAGCGTGTACTGGTCCGTAATGAGCATCAAATAGACTTTTGTAATGCTACTCAAGAAGGACAAAGATTTATGGACATAATAGTAACTCAGAGTGTGTGTGAGGAGTTATAGAAATATGATTTACCCCAGTACACATACATAGTCACAGGAATAAAGTTCTGAAATGGAGGTTTAAAAAAATCGTTTTGTAAAGAAGCTGATGAGTAAACTGTGGGGATATTTCATAAGTTACGGTAAAATTTCATAATTTGTATTCTTGTGTTAAAATCTTAAAATTGCAGTGTGGACAGAAGCTGGATGCAAGTCCACTTCACTCTGTGCTTGGATACCACATAAATACCACGACTTTTGTCCAGACCACATATTTTAATTTGTTTCTTTAACAATAACTTCTGTTTTATCTACAGATAGACAGTTGAAACCTCATTCTAACATTGGTTGAAGTTTAGATCCATGTATTCACAAAACAAGGGCTGCAGATATTTATTCAAAATTGTTCTGTTGCATTTGTTCCTCATTGATGACGTTTAAAATGGTTCAATTGTCTACTGAGTGTTCAAGTACCTTTAGCTAATGGATGCTAGATAGATAATCCAATAAAAGTCTTATTGAGATTGATGAAAACAAATCAGTCAGCTTCACACTGTGTCTCACCTGTGAGTGAGGCAGAAAAGTTTGATTAAGTTGTATGTCATCAGTATAGTAGAATCTTAAGCTTTTACCTAGATAGACAGGACCTAATTTAAAATAAAAGTGATTAACCCAGCTGCAGACTGATGAACTGTAGAGTTCATAGGACTTTTTACAAAAAGACAGTAAAATATTGTAAGTTAGGGTAGGGGCTAGAGGACAAAGTAAGTTAGAAACCATTCTTTTGAGACTTTTGAGAAACATCAGCGTGTTTGTCAGTTTGAGAATGTTGAAATCATATCAATCTAACCATTATCTTAACTGTTCCTCTTAAGAATTGCAGGAGTACTGGAGCCTGTCCCAGTCATCATTGGGGAAGAGGCAGGATATACCAGTCTGTTCACCAGACAGACAACTGTTTACACACGCAGAACCCTATTCCTCTTTGCTGTAGATAATAGAACTCACAATCCTTAAAGACAGTTAACATTTAACTAAAAACCACATGAAATGAGGTAACAGTGTGTGTCTGCCCTGTAACCCCTGGAGATCGCTAAAGAGAAATGAGTGTCAGACACATTTTTATCACCTCTCTTTATTTCATCACAGCTGCTTGTCTATGTGCTTACAGTATGTGTAAGTCAAATCAATGTGAAACCACAATGAAGTGTATATCTGACTTTAAGGCAATTATCACATAGGACAGACACCTATGTAGAAAAGTCAATTTTCACTGTGTGACCACTTAATTTTCACTCTTGTTCTGATCTCGCACCTGACATTTCGCAATGTGGGAAAAAATGAAAAAAAAAAGATCTACAGGTGAGGATGTATAAAGTAAAGTTCGTTTTCTGGGGAAGCTGTGGATCATTTGGACAAGTCATCCACTAATCACATCCTGGAGCAAGACACTGAAGCCTAAATTGTTCATTGTAAATGTACCTTTAAACATCTGCTAAATACCTCAATGTGTATATTGGTTCCTACTTACATCATCAAAGGTATGTGGGTCTATAAGAAAACAAAGATGAAAAAAGGCCAAGCCTGTCACATTTTTTTTAAATTTGCCACTGCTTTTTAAGTATGGCTATCAGAAAATATTTAACTACACCTCAAATTGAAAATTATACAAATGTGGCTAATGCTAACAAGAGACATCATCACATGTATGGTAAGGGGAGTTTAACCCTTTTCTAAGTTTTATCCATATAAACATTTCAAACACAGGCACAATCTCTCAAAATACCAGTGGTTTGCGTAGTCTACGTTTGCTCAAACCAATCCGTTTAGTGCTAACAGTGTTTCACCAAACTTTTAAGAGCGTTTAACCCACATTAAGTAATCTATAAACTAAACTGTAACTTTAACGTAAATTGACTGTGACATTTAAATAATCTCTGGGAGCTAAGCCTAGATAATCCTAATAAAACAAGTTAGAATAGCAGCGGTGATAACATTAAACATAAAGTAAATGTAGACATTAAGAAAGAAGCATAACCTTTATTAATGATCTGATACATTGTTATGATATGCACTGTTATGGCCAGAAAAATAACATCATGATCTTATCATATTAGGCTGTTGATGCTGTAGGTCAGAAACTTGCATTTATGCCCCTCTCTGCTAGCAGCTTTATGGGCAGAATACAGGCAATTTAGCCAGTGTAGTGCAGTCGGGGAAGAACAGTCCACTGAACTCCTAATCCTCACAGTCTCAGGTGTTTGAGGATTATTACTGGATGTTTTTACTGTCATAAATTTAAGTAATTCAATTTAAGTTTTTAATTATTTCTTTATCAGGCAATGCCAGTAATTACCGGCAAATGGAAGCCCTACACTGCTCTGTATATCAAGTCCAGTCATTTATTGAAAATTTCACAATCAAAAATTTAATTTCAAAAAAAGTTTCTCTGCTGACCTAGTAGAATGATACCACTTCAAAAATGGATCCAACTTTCAAAGTAAAAAAAAAAAAGTCTACTTTACTTTAATTCTTTGGGAAATCAGTGCATCCCATACTATACAAAAGTAATAATAAATACAAATTTACTAGCAATTAACCCTTAAAAATCAGATACTGCTTTTGAATTGGGGTTCTTCAAAAGTTTTATTTTTTTTTTTTTTTTAAAGCAAACTAATGAACTACAAAAATTATGATTCCCCTAGAAAAGGAACAGAACGCAGAACAGAACACTTCTCCACCATTCCTTAGGCATCTTCTCACTCTCTAGAATCCTGTTGAACAAACTGGTTAGAAACTCCACTGCTATCTCTCCTAGGCACTTCCACACCTCCACAGGTACGTCATCAGGACCAACAGCCTTTCCAGTCTTCATCCTTTTCAGAGCCTTCTTTACCTCATTCTTTCTAATCTCTGCTATTTCCTGCTCAACAACATCCAGATCTTCCTCCCTTCTTTCCCTGTCATTTTCCTCGTTCATCAGCTCCTCAAAATACTTCTTCCATCTTTTCTGCACACTCTCCTAGGTTGTTAGCACCTTTCCATCTCTGTCCTTAATCACCCTTATCTGTTGCACGTCCTTCCCATCTCTATCTCTCTGTCTGGCCAGCCTGTACAAGCCAGACACCTTCCTTTGTGTCCAACCTGTCGTACAGCTCATCGTAAGCTTTCTGTTTGGCCTTCCATAGTTTCTTTGGTTGTGTAAAGCTGCTTTGCAACAATGACAATTGTTAAAAGCGCTATACAAATAAAATTGAATTGAATGTTATTGATGTATTTAAGGCCACAAACCAAATTGGTACTAGATTTGAAAAATTCCTTAGACTGAATAAATTAGTTTACTTTATAGTTATACAATCAACTGTGATTCTTGAGTTTTACAAGAAGTTTTACAACAGTGGAGCAATCGGCTCCAACATCATTAATGTCATGGCAGAACCAAAAGGTATTGGACATGTTGCTAACAGAAAATGGAGGTGTCTGTAGAGTGCTTCAAACTTTACATACAATAAAATGAATATCATACACATCATACAAGGCATCAAACACTTACTTTTATGATTATGATAAGTTACTGTTATGATTGTTATTCAGTTATTTTCCTTCTTATGTTTTCCATTGTATTTAACAGTATAAACAGGAGTGAAATGTTAGAAAAATAGTACAGAGAGTACTTTTACATTTGCTTCTCTCATTAAACTATAAAACTTAAAGTGATTCTTGTAAAACTTGCCTTTGCCCTTGTGAGATATGAACTGACTTTTATCTCAGGGAGTCAGAAAGGATGTTCCAGCATGAAATTCACCTTGAAACAAGAACCAACTTCAATGTCTCAACTGCCATTTGTTACGTCTTTAGTTACAAACAGAAAAACATCTCCCTCCCATCTGAAATCCAAAAAAAGAACTGTATGTGTTCGAGTCTTTGAGTTTTGCCTCTGTCAGCTACAAAAGCAGCAAAGAAAATAAACTAAATAAATCTCATTGGTGGTCCTGAGAAGTTTGTTTCAGAAATTATAACTACCTCAAGCTCAGATGTTTTAACAGCTGGATATAGGTACCAATAACACATAGTATGTCACAGGGAACATACTCACATGTATGAGCTGTTAGATGATAAAACATGTATATGCATGTATGTATATTGTATGTGCAATAATGTCAATTTCCATTTATATACTGGTACTGGGTGCTTGTCCAAATTACCAAAAAACATAACATCCAGTGAGATTCAGACTCCTTTTTCAATGTGCTATCATGTAGCATTAAACATTCCCACAAGCTGGGATTGTGGCAGTATACTGACAGCATCACTACTAACCCATGTTGCTGCACTGGGTAACAAGAAAAGTTGCAATTTTATGAATGTAAGGGGAAAACCCCCAAACCTTGGTCTGTAGATATATCTGTCTCCACTGCTGTATAAATAATCAACTTCTCTGTGGTTAGGCAACCATAAAAAGATCAAAACTACTCCCTCAAGAGTTAAAAATGCCATGTCCAAGGCAACTTTATAAATCTAGGACTGTGTGGAATCCTATAGTAGACTTTTTTTTTTTTACAATTCTGCTGAGGCCAGGGTCGAAAAAGAATAAGTGATAAAGAAGCAGCACAGTGAGAACTGTCTGGTCAAAGGTTGTTTGTTCTTAGAGATTCTGGACACACACACACACACACACACACACACACACACAGCTGGTCAGCAGAGGGATAAGCAGGGCAAGGGGGTTATTGATTTCTGCTTGTTGTTGTTTGGAAGGCTAGGTTGACATAGTGTCTCCATGTTGACTGCACACAGCAACAAGAGTCATTTAATCTGGACAGGATGACGATCAGATTTGAAGATAGAACACTCAATGGCAACACTTTGAAAGGTTAAACCTTAACCACTTAAATTAGGGCTGGGCCCAAAGTAATCAAGGGAACATCCTCTTCACTGTTGCCTAGTGCTGCTCTAGGGGGATTTGTCAGGTATCCTATATTATTTTATGCAGTTGTATACGTTTTCTTTTTAATTAAACATAAAATGCCTTAAGACGAGTTTTGTTAAGTAGTGATATAAAAATAAACTGAATTACTCACTATTAAGTGATATGGGCCCAAATTAAGCCAGGAGTACACCTCCTTAACACATTCACTTCACTAACTCCAAGACCAATTTGTTTATGCATCACTAATTGAGAAGAATAACTGTAATTTTAATATTATCCCTTTTGTAATGTTTGTTATATAAATGTACCTCTGACTGTTCAATATGATCAAACAGTTATAAAGAAAATCCCCACAATCTGAAGTAATTTAGGACCTGTAACAACCACTAAGTAGCAATATGCCAGTGTGCATAGGTAAGTTTAAGATGCTATGTGACATCTAAATCCACACACCAAATTACATTTATTGGCATGAGAAAACTTTGTTGGTGAGCCTCATTTCCATAATCTGTTCTTATTATTTCCATCCTAACTGGACTTTATATACAGGCAGACAAGGTAAGGTATAATGGTGTCAGAACATTCGGTTTTTCCACCATCCAATCCACCACTGTACCACATCCTGACTGTCCCTCTGTGTAATTAGCTCAAAGAGTTCCCCTATTTTTCACCTTGAAAATATTTTTAAACATGGAATTCAATCTAACTTAACTTAGCTAAACCATCAACAAGCCTCTAAACCTCATGTAAACTAGACTGCTCAAAGATTGTCCACATTAGATCAAATCAACCTATCTTTACTAACAGGCTATGTACCATGGGCTTTTAATTTTGCTGTAGTTAAACCAAGACTCAAAAAAATCAATCAAAGAGTCTGACTTAAATTAGCAATCGTAGAAATCATATTTCTCTAATATCAGTTTCTCTACAATGGCTAACTGTGAAATCTAGAATAGAATCCTTCTCCCCAGACATGAAACACTTAATGATCAAAGCATCATAATATCATGTTATCTCAGCAGAACACTTTGCTCTCACTTCTGTGAAACCAATTTCCACAAGGGAAATAAGGCATTAAAAGTGTGCTTTAAACTACCAGATAAAGCTAAAACTATGCTAGCTGAATCCAGAAACATTTTAAATAAATCTTTTTCACAACCCTACGTTGTAGGACATGATTGTGCAATTGCAAGTTCTTTCCATTAACACTCAGCATCAAAACCCATTTTACAGATTGCTGGAGAAAGTTCATCAGACCATGTTCCCATTGGCTCAGGGTGAACATAGAGATCTTACCTACAATCACGAAAGGTGTGAAGAATGAATATTTAATTTTAATCACTTCTGAAACATCTGCTGGAGGACAGAGGGGAATCTGGGCTTTTTGTGAATATGGATTTAGAGAAATTTACTTTGTGTGATTAATTATTGCATCGCAGCACACAGCAACAGGTTCTGTCTAGATTTGTGATTTGCTGCTTTTTTTTAATGATTGTAGACAGGAAAGTTTTTACTCACAGATTCCAAGTTTTAGAGCTAAAATACTTCTGATTAGTAGAGTTGTTCTCACAATAGAGTACTGATCTACTTCAGATCTTAAAGATTTTTATCAATCACAAAAACCGGAGTGCATCATGAAAAAGATAGTCAAGGTTTGGATTCCACTTGCTCTTAGTTTTCAAAATATATTATATTATATATATTATATATATATTATTACGGTTAGGGAAAAAAAATAGCAAAAATACTTTTTTGGACACTTTTAAAATGTCTGACTTGTTAGCGAACTCTGGTGCGTCCTCCTGATGAGAACGCGTACCGAACCAAAACAGGACCAAACACTATGAATCTCATGATTTGAGGACTTTGGGTAGTGTGTAGATTTTCATCTTTTTTGTTTGTCCACCAAAAACATGCTGTCTGATTAATCGAGGACAAATGTGGAGGCGTGAGGAGGTGAAGTGTCTCACAGACACCAGGTCTGATGACTCTGCAAGCGGTGTAACGTAAAAAACAAAAATCAGCGGGATTAAGGACCAATCTGCATTAACATTCGTAGTGAACTCATCTCCCTACTGTGACACAAACAGACAGTAGTCTACAACACTTTATCTTCTTTGTGTAATCACTTTTCTGTTCCCGCGGCAGAAACATCTGACCAATAGGCGGAGAGGATGTTCTCGCGTAGTTTGAAGTGACGTGTTTTGGTTCGTTTGGATTTTTCTCTGTGTGAAACGAAACCGAACCGAGGCGAAATTGATACAATGTTACAAACTCATCAACTGATTCGGACCAAAGCAAATGAATTAAGGTGTGAAAGCAACCTTAGTTGTGTACTGAGAAGCATTTTTTGAGAAGCAGCCTAATACACAATCATTGTATTTAATTTAAGTCTGAAGAATTGGAAGTCTAAAATGTTGCTCCAGGATGGACACTGTGAAGGTTTAACATTATATGACAGGTCTAGACAGCTACATTGGTTAAGATTGAAGCATATGTATTCTGCCAGATGTGCATTAAATGGAAAACTGAAAACTGTGGCTTAATAACTTATGACATTAACAATCAAAATGTGACACCTTAATGTCAGGTGTAAAGGGGCTTCATATAGTCTTGTGTTCCAAAATAAGAATTCAGTCATTATCTAGTTGCCAGAAGGAACTGGCCAGCACCATGACCAAGTGCTGAAGTGCCACTAATGGCTGCTAGATTCTAAAAAAAAGTCTACTCAGAACGTGCCAAATTTTGAAATGGATTATTTGACAATCTACCACTCTGTGACTGTCCTGTAGGGGCTTGGGAAAAAGTCTTCATTCTGGTGGGTGTCACTGGGCAATTGTCTTGTTAGCATAAATATATATACAGTGGCAAGGAAAAGTATGTGGCTGTTTTGGAATTTTGTGGTTTCCTGGATTATTTTATCATAAAGTGTGATCTGATCTTCATCTAAGTCAAGAATATTAACAAATAAAATGTGCCTAAAATAATAACAAAAAAAGAAATCTAGTCTTTCAAGTCTTTTATAAAAAAAAGACTTCCTGTAGCTGTGAGTCAGACCTGCACTTTGTTCAGGAGGAATTTCAGCTCATTCTTCACAGGCAGAACTGCTTTAGGTCTGTCATATTCTTTGGACATCTCAAGTGTGTGGCTCTCTCAAAGTCGTTCCATAGCATCTCTAATTGGTTGAGGTCTGGGCTCTGACTTGGCCACTCCAAAAGGTGGATTTTGTTTTTCTGAAGCCATTCTATTATGTGTTTTAGGTCGTTGTCCTGTACATCACCCAACTACTGCAGCTGTTGCTGGACCAGGCTTTTGAATCATATGGAGTTAAACTATGCTGGTTAAAAAAAATAAACATTTTAATCAGCTTTGCAAATGTTTCATGAACATGTGGAATGTGGAAATGCAGTAACCATATTTGTCATGGTTTATGAATAAACTTTCCTTCAGAAAGTAACACTGGATGTAAACATAATGTTTGTGTGTTTACAAAAGTCCACAGGGTAACCTCCATATATAGTAGAATACCGAGAAGTGCAATTTCATGAAACGGCTTTGATTAAAAGTATGAAATAAATAAATAAAGAAGGCCAGCAGTTGTTCTCTTGCTTTGGACTGTTGGTTGGACAAATGGACAGAGTTATGGACACTCAAAACAAAAACAAAACAAACCTTTAAGAAATTACTTCTTATACGTATAGTATATACGTATACGTATATATACGTAAACTCTTTTTATGCTTCACAGCAGGCTGTGTGAACCGGACACAAGATTGTAGTACTACTACTGACTTCTTTTATCTCTGCTCTGCTGGACATGCTTCTGTTCCTTAGGAACCTGTGGAATTCTTGATAATAATTAGTATTGATAATGGTATTAGTATTTTTTAAAACTATGTGATTTATGCATTAATACTAATTTGTGTGAAGTCAAGCATTTTTAAACTTGTCATGAAAGTGGCACAAGTTTGATAGATTTTTCTGTTATGACTATTAGAGATCTTGTTTTGCTATTCAAAGAGATAACAACTGTGATTGGGGGTGAAACACATAAGCTCATGCTCATAAATCAAACTTGTTGATGCATTCAAGAGTTCCCAAATAATAGGGTTCATTTAGAGTATGTACTTGTTTGTTGACCTTCCTCACATACTTATTTAATAATTTATTTATATAATAATTTATTTAACATTTGTTGGACCAGAAGAAAAATCAATTGAGATACAAATGATGCTGCTTTTTGCTAACACAGCAGCAAAATGCAAGACTGTAGACAGGATCCTGAATGCATCATCTAACATCAACCAAAATATATCAAAAGAAGGATAAGTGAGTGACAGGAGAGAGGAAAGAAGGTGGAGAGGAAACAGAAAAGAACAAGGGAAGAACACATGGCACTGAGTGGAATGACTTGCCATTCCACTCAGTGCATGTAAATACATCCTGTCATCTCATCCTGTAACTCCCTTTAGGAAGTGACTGATATAGCCCTGGTAAATTAGGCTTTTAATTTATGACTTAAGACACATTTGGAAAAACACATGAGCACACTAAAAACTAATCTGCAACACAATTACAGGACTAAATGCTCATATGAGGGGTTAAAGACATGGAAATTGAACAGCAAAAGAACATAAAAAAATGAAATGAAGAAGTAAATAAAAACTGTTAAATGTACATGTGAGTGAATGAAAGAAAAAAGACAATGTAGGAGTAGTAGAGAAAAACTTACTGCACTAGATTTTTGAGTTCTGAGGCCAACTTGAATTCCTACGTTTAAAAGAAAATCTTTTAAAAAAGAGTTTTGCTAAGTTAATTAACAACACATTGAGGCTAAATGTACTAAACTAGTACAAAACAATTATGTTAAGCTGAACTCAGTGGTTTTAATAAATTAAAAGTGTACTGGGCTAGGGATTGAATTCAACACCAACCGTTATCATGGCTCACATACTGGTTTGAAAATAAACAACCTTGACATATGTATGTAGTCTTAATATATGTATGTGTTAAAGACACAGAGAATTTCCACCATATTGCGACTACTGCCAACTAAAACTTTAAGAGCATTAACTTAATCAATGCTTGCTGGGAAGTCTGCTAATTTGTTTTGTATTTTGTCAACTTCATTTAACAAGAAATTAATTCATTTAACTCATCATTTCACGTTAAAAACTTCTAGTCACAACCGAGGAGTTGAAATGAGCATATAGTTGACCTGGCTCCAACTAGGGTTCAACAAAAAAAAAAAAAAACTGGGGATTAAGTTTTCATTTACACAGTGAGGTAATCATTACACACTCAACATAATACTATGATTTAAGAATGTGACCGTCTTTGAGTTTGTGTTTTTTAAGACAGCAGGATATTTCTCACCAGCCCTTTTTCTGACATGTTGAATGAGATGATACCTAGAGAAAGATACAGAGATGAGTCTGTTTCTAGTTAAAAGCCAAATTAAATCTGCACTTTAGACTTGTTCACTTGTGAGGTGATCTCCCAATCTCCATTTTAAAACCAATTCTAAACATGGATAATGAGGCAAATAACTATGTGAATTGTGTCCTGATGAACCCACAGAAAATATTTACCTGACTTAGTTGGTTTTCCCCACTTTGTCTGCCAGCTCTTTGTTCAAACACACCTTTTTAACTTACCAGTGGTCCATTACCAGAGTTAAAATTGACTGAATATAATAGAGCGTCAGTTAGTTGTGTCCAGTAGAGGGTAGAGAATAAAAATAGAACTAAAAGTAAATATTGAGCCTATGTTTGTCAGTTACGTATTGCTCTCTGCTGATGTGTAATAACTTTTTCCACTGAGAATATGTCAAGTGCAATGCATATTAGTCTGTTGCTCTCAAGTGGGATCTTATAACATCATTCAAATTATTGTTACTAAATCAACCATATTCATGTTTGTTCACTTCACCTGTTGTTTCATCAAAGATTGTACCTTCATGAATTACTACATATTCCTTTATCTACTAAAATGACTATTCTAATCTAATAAAAATAGGTTGAAGTGACAAAATCACAATAAATCAACCCAAAGGTCACACACACACACACACACACACACACACACACACACACACACACACACACTTAAAGGCCTGCTCAAAGCTCCCATCCTAAAGGTTATTTCATGTTAACAATCAATAACACTTTAATCCTCTACTGAGAGCCGAACAGTGTATGTGTCTGCACGCGTGTGGTTTTCATTTTCAGGCCATGAGCTCTCTGCTCGCCCTGCCAGCTGATCAAAAATGTGTTTGGTTCCCAATAGACCTATCCAGTTAAGCAAAGGCTTTATGAAAAAAGCAACGCTCCCACAGTTAGGGTTGTGAATTTTTGAACATGTTTGCCTAAATATTTGCCCGCACTGCAGTGATTCCTCCCTGAGGTAAGTAATAGACCCATAGAGCTAAGACTAAGGCGAATAAAACACTGCAAACACACGCTGACACAATGACTACGTACTGTACAAGTAGAAAGGTAATGCAACAAGCAATTGAGCAGAGTTTTTTTTTTTTACCTCTACAGAGGAGGCATTAAGGCACAGTACCTACAGTTGTAGGTCTAGAATTTTTATTCATAAATAAATGACAATACTGTCTTGAATGTATAAATAAATGAATCTTTAGATTTATCACATAGCTCAACATAACTGTATCAATACAAACTGTAGTCAGAGTAAATTCTTTCCAGCTCTGCTGCACCAGCACACTGCATGTTTAAACTGTAGAACAGGATAAGGAACCATGGCTTCTTTCCATCACTTCAAGCACAATAGTCCTAGCCAGAGATGCAAGGCCCATCCAAATGACAAAAAAAAGGACTGCACGCCTCCTCCAGTTGTTAGTCTGTCTGCATGATGATGTTCCATGGAAAAGGCAGACCAACAGATAAGCTCAATTACCAAGTAAAGCGGACATGACAAAGTTTGAAAAGTGATTTGAAATTATATGAATGCTGCATGTTTATGAGAATTTTACTGGGATCATGTTTCTCTGTTTTACTCTGGTCTTTGAGCGTGCCCAGAATAGTTTGTCACTCACGCACACATGCTCTCGCTCTCATCTGTCCGTGAATAGTGTCCAATGCTTCACTCCTTCTCATCCTTTTCTACACACCACACTAACACATACACATCTGTATGTGGTTGAAACTGGTAGCATGTAATAAACTATTTTTAATAAACACAATTGTTCTTCCTGTCATTTAATTTAAAGGAAAGCTTATATTAAAACACCTACAATTTTACTAGATTTCCACTTACTTCTTATGATCTGTTTTCACTAATGCCACAGAGCAGCGCTGCAGCTTCAACTTGCTAGTCGACTACCAACTGCTCCTTTCGCCAAAGCTCCGGTAAATGAATAGAAATCTAGACACACTCTGCGCTTTTTACAACAAATAAAAATGAAACAAATAAGGGCAGCAAAGTGGCATAAAATTTGCACCATACTGTATTTTTTTCTTCAAATGTGAAATTAGACTGGGACCGCACCTTCCCAAAGGACACAATGTGTCCATGTACAAACTCCTATTTGAATCCAAATGTGCAGTCAACTGATACAGCAGCTGTATGTCAGATGGTCAGCAAGTCATAGAGGAGACATACAAGATCAAAATCAAATCAAATGACTGTGAATGATGATGAGTGTTGTGCAACAATATTGGAAATATAAAGGATCCAATAACGATATAAATGACTTTAAAGGTTTAAGCTAAGACACCGCATGCCAGGAAATATTTACAGCACAGTCAAACAGCGTAAACAGTAACATATGTGGATGGAGATGGTGAGATAATAAAATACAGTCCTGGGCTGTTTTTCTTTTTTTTGTTTTTTTACTTATTACATTGCGATAATGTCAAACTGAACATGGCATCCTACATTTATGATGCTAATCTGTAATACCAGAGTCAGGCAATCAGGCTCAGTCACCTTTACCCCACCATAGTAACGCACAATAACACAGCATGCATACAAACATACATTTTTCTTTCATATGACTAAGGAAATATTCTAATTCACTGCTTGAGCACATCTCTAAATATTCCAATTAGTCTGATGTGGGACAAAATGCCACTCATAATTGTTGTTCACCCGCTGTTTTCATCAGTGTACAATGAAGTTAGGGCACACACACAGCAGTTTTTGCCCCATCTCTGAGTAAACAAAGGAGAACATTGTGATGATTAATCTATTCAATAAGAAACTAATTTTCCAGCAGTCAGCAAAGATCTCACGGCTATGAACCTCTTCACTAAGCACACTTCACACCGGCATTCCTTTCTCAGACTATAACTCTGTACTGTACATTGTACTGTAGTAATGTCAAACACCTGAGAACTCAACACAAGAAAATGTAAACCCTACAAAAAATATTCAGACATCTTTCTTCTAAAACTAAATTCAACACCTGCAGTAGGGTTTTTCTTTTTACGACTTCTACCATGCACAGCAGTATATCAGCGATACTAGCATTTCAAAAATACATATAGCAATTAAATGTTGACAATTCATCAAATTATATACTAGCTGCTGCTCCATTAACCAGAAATGCATAAATAAAAGCAACAAGATTGGGCCAATCCAGATATTTTCTTTTCATTTTGCATCAGCATCAGCTGATTAACATAGGTAGTTAGCAGTTACTTTGGTATAGTTGTTAAATCATTAACAACTGTCGTTATGTTATTGTTAAATCATTAAAGTTATGTCATTTTGCTTTGTGTGAGTAGTGCTAGTTTGTGCTTTATTAAAACTGCAAACAAGAGGAAACTAACAAGCTGCTGCTAAAATGAAAGTGTGTGTTTATGGACTACTGAGCAGGTAAACACCTCACATGCATTTTTTTTTTTGTTTTTAAGTTTTTTTTATTTTTGCGTGTTTGTGTTTGGATTTAAGTTTTATGTTCATATTGGAGAAACTCATTCAGAAAATCTGTGCTCAGCACATCAGGTTGAGGTTAATGTTAATGAGTTGTGCCAGTTACATTTTGTGATTCCTATATTATCTATAGCTGTCATACTTGTATTGTGTATATCTTGTTTACTGTTGACTGTAACTGGAAAGAAATTCAATCTCAAAAAAAGAAAAAAAACACACAAAAAAAAATAAGGTAGGGACTAGCTTGATTCAAATAAATAAATGCTTAATAAATGCTTAAATGTAAAAGAAAGCTTTGATTTCATTAACTTCATACAAAAATAATAGCCAAAGTATCAGAGTATACTAGTATACTTATATATAAAGTATAACTGCACTGAATTACTTTTTTTTTTTTTTTAGAAAAATCAAGTAATAAGCTAACATACAAGAATTACCTGAAGGGAATACAATTGGTCCTGTAACACTTTTCTCCAACTTTAAAGTTGTCTTCATCCAAAAGGCCTTAGAGGCTTACCTGAAGATTTCAAACCACGTCTGCAGAGAATTTCTAGCATGTCGTGAGGTGAGATATGAAGCCCCATGTCTTGTCTTGTTTTGTGTGTGTGTGGGTCCAAGGCCAAGAATGAAAATCGATAACTAGCCTGGAGGAGCTGCTAATGCTGTATTATGAGCTTGACATGAATTCGGTCACAGAAGAGGTGTGTGTTTGTGTGTGTGTGTGTGTGTGTGTGTGTGTGTGTGTGTGTGTGTGTGTGTGTGTGTGTCTTAAAAGAGACTGGGAGAGAGCTAGTAAGACAAGTGTCCAAAATTAAACAAATAAATAAATAAATAACATATCATATAATCATATATAATAAATAAAAAAATTAAATAACATATGATTATATGGATTTTATATGGACTTTTTTTATTTTATAATGGTGCTTTTTTTCCCAATACTACTTGGATTTCTATTGTATCACTTTTCACGCCATCTCTCCTGGTTAGTAGCAGCATCAAAGAAGAATGAACTATAAATCGACTATAATGTACTTTCAACCATAAATTGTCAGTTACCTGTGAAATCACCAGTGAAGCTAATGTTTGGCGCACACTGATCCACTGAAGTCTACATGTACATGGTACACAATGGAGAGGAGCAACTTTATTTTCTGTCAACCATGGATTTGTCTCACCTCACTGTCAGCTGAATGTGAGGGAGACACACTAGAAAACCAATCAAATGCGAATTTGTAAGAACTGAGTTAACATTACTTTATTATTTCCTGTGTCTGCCGAGTCCTGTTGCATCACAGTGTTCTTCTTAATTAAGCAGTGTGGGCCCCTATCCTAGTAACCTGACAATGAATAAGATATGTCTGGCAGGACTTCTTTCTCTTCCTATCCTCCCCCCACTCTAAATGTATTCTGTCAGTGTACACCAACATATGTGACATTCTCAACTCTCCTCAGCATTATTACATTTTCCATTCCTGTGTCCCAGTCAGCATTGTATGTATTCTTGCATTCTATAAAAGTCCTTATGCTGTAAAGACGGCAAAATTCTTTATGAAGAGACAAATTTCTTTATGAAGAGACATTTTATTGTCATCTGATCGCATGGACGCACTAAGATCTTTCTCTTAATTAGCTGCAGTATTAGTTTCTCTTCACATTTCCAAAGACTTTCTATAATGTGTTTATAATATGCCTGTAATGCATCATTCTTTTTTCTCTAATTCCTCCTTTTTATACTCTTCATGTACTGCCAAAGACATTTACTGACCCAGTGTATGCCAGTTTTTCAGTTGGCTGTCTGTATTAATCAGCTCGAGATAAAAAAAATTGTGATTCGTTAGAGTTTAGAGTTAGACTTTAGATCAAATCTAAAAATGTAGGAACAGCCTTAATGTTGCTGCACTCTTGAGCACATCATGATTTCACTGCAAATTACATGTTTACCATGTAGAAATGCAAGTGGGTCTGCCACAGACATAGAAGGTTTGACTATTTAATGAAATTACTGCTGTTGTGCCATGTGCATAAATTGCGCACAGCCCTTCTTTGGAGATACAGAGTTTTGCTGCTGTATACCAATCACCACTAGCCTATGTCAACGACATGGAGCTATATTCTACATTGGTTTGTTCAGAATGAGAATGTAAGCTATGATGTTCAAGAAAAAGAATGTGACAGCGCCAAAGCTGTGATAGACAAGGAGACTGAGCTGAGCTCTGGCAGAATAAGCTTGGATGTCAGGAGATAACACAATTATTAAAGTAATGACAACTGACAATATCTACTGAAAGCCATGACAACAGCCAAACCACTTATATAAAAAAGTATTAAAAAAAACTAACTGAACAACTCCCCTCTATGTTGCCTGGCCATGTTTTTTCAGAATTCAAACAACAAAAAGATCTGCAGTGCTTTCAGTGCTTTCATTAAATTAGGGTAAAAACAAAATGAATTAGAATTATTATCATCTGTAATTGGAAAACAAGCCTGAAATAAAAAGCTATCAGTTGCTACAGTGACTCTAACCTTTCTTATCCCACTAAGCCAGTTTGAACACTTTTGCAACATTAGCTTCCATTTGAAATTCACACAGAATAGAAGTATGTATGTATGCAACTCAGAGATGCTGACTGGCATTTTTGCATGAACTGCCTGCTTCAGGTCCTTCCAAAGTATCTTTATAAGGTTGAGTTCAGGGATAACTCAGCCATTCCTAAACATTTCTTTTGCTTTAACCATACTTTAATAGAATGACTACTGTTGGTTTCATCTTAATGTTCTCTTGCTGCATTTTCCACCTTTTGTTAACCTTTTCATGGGTTTTTCATAGTTATATATATATCAATAATAATAGCCATAGTTGTTGTGAGCTGTGTTTGTATTATTATTTTGTTTGTATTACTGTTTCCTGCACCACAATCGGTCGAGGCAGATGGCCGTTTCAAACACACCTGAGCCTGGTTCTGCCTGGAGGTTTCTTCCTCTAGGGGGAATTTTTTCTGTTTGCCTAGTGCTTGCTCAAGTTGATCTTGTTGGGCTACATGGGTTTTTGTCTCTCTTGTGAAGCACTTTGTAACATATATTTAGAAAAGTGCTCTATAAATACATTTATTATTATTATTATAATGGCAATTCATCCTGATCAGACATCGAAGAAGGTCGATATCCTTAACTTGTTCTTACGCTGCAATACAGTGTTTGATCATTGCTAAACATAGCACCAAAAAGTTCTAATTTACTGTAATCCAACACCAAACATTCTTCCAATAGTCTTTTGGTTCATCCCTCCTAGAAACTCTGACCAATGCGCACCATTGTTGTTGGACTCTATGCTGGAGTTCCTTGTAATCTCCTTATGTTTTTGTGATTATTTAAGTGTACATGATTTGCCTGGCAGTCAACTGGCCGGAGTCCAAACTCTTTGGATGTTGTTTTGTAAGCTTTTCCAGCGAGATGAGTGTCAACAATTCTACTACACTGATATTTTTTAAAATAATCAAATAAATAAGTCAATTTTTTTAATAATCAAACCAAATTGTTAAGTCGTCTATATGTCATTTGCTAGAGTCGAAGGTAATACCATCACATGCCTTGTTTGTCATACCAAGAGTCCATTATGCAAAAAATGACAATGACAATGATTTGTACTGTCGTTTCAGCCTTTTCATTCATGTGGCCTGCACAGTTTATAGTACATTCTGTTCTGTAAGGGTAGCACAAACGAAAGCTTGACACCCTGGAGCCTTCCGACCCGACTATACTACACTTCAGCAACTCCAATTTTTATGCCATTAGCACAAAATTTACATAGACAGGTATCTTTTTTTATTTGTCTGCTTTTTCTCTGTCTGTCATTCCTCTATGGTGTTGGAGCCTCGTGTCTGCAGGGTTCACAGTCTAAATCATTTCTACAACAGGAAATGAATAGAGTAGTGCTCCTACATTTATATTAATAACTTTATCAGTATTCACAAATCACAGCAGCCATCTCTCATTCATTTAAAAAGTGTCATTTGCATCATGGATGTTGATGTCCTAGAGAAAAAGCTCAAAGAGCCATGGACCATTAATAATTAAATTCTATTTAACTTTATTTTGCTTTTTGTCTTACTTCGAATTTACCACAGAAAACTGAGTAAGAATTAAAGTAATTTTACAAGTAATTTTGAAAAAGCACTCTCTCTCTCTGTCTCACACAGAAAGAGAGAGAGAGAGTTAGAGGTTGTGTTCAGTAAATGTAAATAAAAATAATGGGTCTTTTTAATGTACATACAATATCTGACCTTGATCACTGTACATAAGCCTTGAGTGAGGATTATTTCTGCAGCATAAACTATTTACACCTGCTGTTTTTCTCACAATCACTGTCATTGATTGGAAAAGGCAGTCAAAAGTGTTATTCTGGGATAGAACTGGCCAAAAGACCTTCAGATGTCTCTGGGAAAAGAGATACTTTGGAAATCACCTGGATAATCAATGCCAAACTCTACTGTTTGTTTTCTGCCATAGGCCAATTCAACAGTCCACAGAACATTTATGCAAACACAAGTTAGCAGAATAAAACCAATCTGCAGTGATGTACCTGATTTTACTAGGTCATGATTGCAATAATAATAATTCAATAATAATACAAAATCTCTCACAATTTCCCATTATTATATTTTACGGTATAGTATTTTACCATGTTTAATTATAAATTTAAATACATTTTGTTACTATGTTAATGCGGTAAAAGCTTTACATATAGGAGACGTGACATGAAAATAGATGTAGTAATATATACACATCTAGTCTCAATAAAAATAAATAAAAAAAAACACAAGTTGCTGCTGTGGAGTGAAACTCAAACGAAACATTACTTTTGAATACATTTTTTTAACAGTTCATTTTCAAGCTCCTTTAACTCACAGCAACTGGCACACTGTATGAGTTTTAGTGAAATAATATATAAATTATAGTTATAGACCATAAAATGTCTAGAAATTCTCCTTGATAACAGATGTGAACAAACAAAAAAAATCTGAATTCATTTAAAATATAAGACACAAAATAATATTTAGTAGATGCACTGAGCCTGTGGACAGGTCTCTCTGTGAGGTTTGCATATGTGGACACTGACATTTTTCCCTATTCTCCACTACAACACTGCTATGTCCGTTTGCAAGGTTATCAGGCGTGAACAAGTTTCAAGTCCAGCCACAAATTCATGATTGTGCTCTGGACTCGACAACAATAACATTGTTTTAAAGCCACGTAAAGACTCTAAGTATGTGTTTAATGAATGTTGATGTGAAAAAAAAGGGTTGGGTACTTTTATAGGTACTTTATATTTATGCTTATGATTAAATATTTAGGCGGAAGCAAGGAATTCTGAATTAAAGGAGAGTACTAAAAGTCCTAACTAATTACTGGTATGAACACGGTTAGTAGACAGCAGAATTTAATGAGAGCAAGAAGTTTAAAAGACTGTTTTAAAAGCTTTTTTCCTGTGTGACCACCTTTTGGTGATTATTTTATTTACTGGAGCATCTCTTTCGAAGAAGAAATCTGAGGAGATCCCTAAGAAAGCATCAACAAACCATAAACGTGCTTTATTGTTAATTGCAGTGTTTCTTCATGTGGGCTGTAATCACCTTGTGAACACATGTACTCCTAGAGTTGTTTCAGGTTTCACGTTTAAGCTGGAAATTAACTGTGAAATCCTTCCCAAGGCCAAATTCCACATTAATCAGGACTTCTATCAGGTTTTTTAACTAATCTAGGTGTTGCTGCAGCATAATGTTGATTTACGGCAGCAGAATTTTGCTCTATAAAAAAAAAAAAAAAAACACTTTTTACTCAGCTAGGAATGTCACTGATAAACATCATCAAGTAATCAATCATTTCATGTCAAGGTTGAGTTATTTACCACATTATCACTGTCCTGGGAAGTGAACAAAATTTTAATTTAGGCTTAAATATTTCTATTATTGTTTACTTATTTACTTTTGTTAATTTTTATTGGTTAAAGAACTTGGTTAGACCTTATCATTAATATCATATATAAATAATGATTAAAGAAATATCCTGAAACAAACATCTTCAGTCTTTATTTTGTAGCATTGATGGTACGTATACAGGTATGCTCATGTATGTACATATGGTTGCATTCATTTAGCTCTTAAAGGTCACACATATAGTAGAATTCAAGGTAAAGTACAAAGAAGTACTGCACTATTTAACTGGAGTGACCAAAATGCTAAACTTTCCAACATCCTTACTTGAGCAAGACACATCTCCTCCACAGTCAACAATGAATTAGTCAGTCTGGCATCAGCCATCCTGTTAGAACAGGCAGTATTGTGCTCCTCAGCAATAAACGAAAAGCTTTGGTGTGAGTTAAGCAGTATTAAATATAAAACAAAATAAATGAATAAACAAAAAAAAAATCAAATCAAATAAAAAAAAAAAAAAGTACACTTTCATGAAATATAACAATAGTAGGAAGAAAGCAGTCATCCAGAAAACCCCACTGCGTTTAACACATCCCTCCCTCTGCCTCAGTGCTCTTAGGCAATGCTTGCAGTTTCCCCTTCAAGAAGAATGACATTTACACTATTCAGTTTCTACTGGCTACACATGGCATCATTCTTAATTCGCAGAGTTTTCTAATAAAAAAAGAAATATAACAGCACTTATTGTAAAATAAATTTTATAAAATTGTAAATTTATAATAAATTGTAAATTATAAATCACAGATGGATGTCACTGACTTCAGCTGGCGTCTATTGTCATTATTGTTTGTGGAAATGGCAACTGCTAACTAACTGAATTATGCCATCAAAGTTCACTGAGGTTTTGTGTAGTGGCCTGTGACTAACATGTTGTACACTAAAATTTGTTCAGTCACACTTCTGTCACTTTTTGAATGAAAGTCAAACTGTCTTTACTCAATTCTAACTAACATCAAACACAAGTTCCACCTGTCTTTGTGCATATTATGCAGTATGCAGCTACAGGAGACTTTGGGTTGAGTTTTGGAAAGAATGCATCACCACCTCTAAAGACTCACTTCTTCACGGTCTAGCACCTGTCTACATTAGAGATCTACTGCAGCCCCGGATCAGGGTTTGTTGGCTGTTCCTCACTCAATGCTCCAAACAAAAGCAGTCTATGCCTTTGAAGTTGCTCCAAAACTCCAGAAGTCTGTCCCTGTGGACACTGTGAAGACTCTTCTCTCACTGCATCCTGGCTGGAGCTTAGTTATTATTTCTTAGTGCCTCTTTTTGCTTTGTCTTTTTAATGTTTGATCTGAACCACTGTGTGATTTCTCATCTAGAGAGGTGCTGCACTTTACTTACTTTCCTAGTTCACACTTTCAGCAACCATCTGCCAGCCCGCTCCTCAGTCAGCTGTCTTGCTCTGCAGCAGCTGACCATGCAACCTCTGACCTGCTGAAAAAGCTCCACTATGAGCTTTTATAATTACCAGCAGCCAGTAACCAGTGAACATCCACACTCATGTAGTGTAATTAAGCCGCTGGCGCTTCCACATGCGCGCTCATTGGACAACTTCTCCCACAAGCACGCGCACACTCACACAAAACATCTTCTCCAGGAGCCCTGAGAGCCCGGGGAGCCCTGGGAGCAACTAGCTGAGCCCATTCATCCCCATAAAAGTCCTTACCGCGAGCAGCAGAGCGCCGGTTGCTCCTTTCCGCCGTTTCTCCGCTTGAACAGGAGACCAGATGCTCTGCTGCGCCCCGTTTTAAGCCGCGCTCCTCTTTTCTCCTCTGCCAGCAGGTGTGTGTGTGAGTGTGTGAGAAAGAGAGAGAGAGAGAGAATGAGTGTGTTTGTGTGTGTGAGTGTAAGAAAAGAGAGAAAGAAAGGCAGACGGTGTGTGTCCGCGCGACTGTGTGTACTTGTGTGTGTAGAAGGCGAGTCTGTGTTATCTGGATGTAGTCAGGAGGATAACGGAGAGGAAGGGTGGTGTCGTTAACAAGGCTTCTCTCATTCTCTTTAACCCTTGTTGAACCAAAGACGAGACACAACTGACCAGGACACGAGTTCCATTATTCATCTTCTTCTTATTACTATTTATTTATCACCTTGCGTTTGTTATTACTGTTTTTTTTAGATTTAACCTGCTCACAATGAGCTACTGCTTAAAAAGTTTATTGTTATCTATTGCTTTGTTAAAATGTATATAAATATATATATATATATATATTTATTTTTTCTCATACTTGTTATCAAACAGTTCGACTTTATATCATAACCATGACATAAAGTGTTACAGAGACAAATCTGTTCAACTAAATAACTTTAATTTGGAAAAGAAACCCATACATATATATGTATGGGTATATATATATATACATATATATATATATATATATATTTTTTTTTTTTTTTTTTTTTTTAACAAAGCAATAGATACATATACATATATATATATATATATATATATATATATATATATATATATATATATATATATATATATATATATATATATATATATATATATATGTATGTATATACCGTATATAGGTTGATGGTGGTGCCTCCGATCTATGTTACTGCTTGGAGAAATAAAGATATTTTGATTGTTATTGCACAGATGTAATGTTGCCTAAGGCAGCAGGGGTTAACAAGAGTGTGTCAGCTCCCAGCCATGGGACGTATGTGGATGTGTGTACACAACCAGTCAAAAATCTTGATAGTGACCAATAAACGGCTTATTTACTGTTGGAACATTTACAGACTTAAGGGAAATATAGTGCACATATCACAAGTTGAGTTTCAGAAAAAAGAAAAAAATTAATCTTGATTTCACATGGTGCAAAAAAAAAAAGGCAGTGTAAAATTGGATCGTAAAATAATTTTATTGCTTGTCCACGTGGCTTTTGGAAGCTAAAAGAACAGTGTGGTCATTATCAACTTTTTTGTCTTATCACCAGCAGGATTATTTGGATTTTCCAAACAACTTCAGATAAATCCAAGATATCAGAACATGTTTTGGCAGCTAGCAACAAAACAATAATGCAAATGTTTTGGTCTGCAAAGAGACATTTCGTCTCAATAATTAGGGAGAAGTATCCCCCTACAGAAGTCTAATCTAAAAAAGATGTGTAGATCAGTGTCATTGTAAAGCCTTTCAATATCAGTTGAATGTATTTTATTATCAGTATTTTCTCATGATCTCCAGCTGAACATGAAAACATTCAGAAAAACAAAGTAAGTAGGGGTGCATTTGTCCTTTTCAGTGAGGGTATTTTTTTTAGTTAGTGTCCTGTATGTTCTCAAGATCTCCAATCTCTTTTAACAGTTCGAAAAGGCTGTTTCAGGAGATTCCAAATGTCAGTTTATTTTCCCGTCTCTTCAATCTACCACTGTTCAGATATTTACTCACTGTCAACATTTCAAATGCTTTGGGCTCACTCAGGAGATTCCAGAGACAGTGAGTCAGTCATCATGTCATTTAAATATTCTGAAACTATTTTTTGTATATCACATGTATCTGTCCTGAAAATCAAATTCTGTTACAAGATACCAATAGTGCGCAAACTGTAGGTTTGCATTGACTTATGCAAATATCCAAAAACAATAGTTTTATTTGTCCTCAGTTTAACAGAAATCAGTTAACCTGTACTGAGACTGTCCCAGTGTAGTTCAAAAACATATGGAATATTGTTTTTCCATCTGATTTGGTAATGAAAAACATTTTTGGAAATTAAATTTAGTTAAAAAGATTCGCAGAGCATAATCAACAAGGTTTGAGTGTGTGCATGTGTGTGTGGGGGGGGTAAAATATGGAGTGAAAAGAATGAAATGTTAATAGGTGGGCCTACTTTAATTCATTCCAATAACACAACGTCAAACAATCTTTGTTAATTATCAGAATGATGAGCTTATCACAGAGGTGTAAATTAAATACAGGAAGTGCTGGGTTGATAAAACATGGAGCCTGAAATTTATCATCGTTCACCAGGTGTTTTAAATGGTTAAAACCTATATGAGGATGACACAGACATGTTTTTGTACAAAACATGACCTTATTACAGGTTATGGTGGCTGTTGGCAGTAGAGAAGTGTTGCTGCTAAATATTAGAAAAGAATTAGATGTTTTATTATTGGATGAATTTAGATTAGATGATAATCGTTTTTATATGTGATTCTACCACTCTATTCACTCTGTTAACACTATTCATTGTAGCTGAATTCATTATTATCGACAACAACAGAGGATAAGGTATACAGTAATTTTTTTCTTGTAGTAGTATATGGAGTAATATATAGGACATGGTTATTTAATTATTGTGATTATTTTGACAGTACATAGAAGATAAATGAATAGTTACTGACAATGTTTTGTACTGATTTTATATGTTTACCTGCGCTCACAATATCTACCTTCAGTATTTGATCTAATTAAAATTAGACATACTGTAGTGAGCTCATCTGAAATCATTATTTTTTAACATTTAATACTTAAAGGTATATTTAAAAAATTACAATAATTCATGCATGTAAGAATTACCATTATATGTAACATTTTGCTTATAGACATTGTTTATACAATCATCATTATGAATTATCGATTGACCTTAACTGAAGATGTATATATATATATATATATATATATATATATATATATATATATATATATATATATATATATATATATATATATATAGATTATGAAGGTGGCAGAAACATGGTAATTGGAATCCCTGTATTAGACAATTATGGAGATTTAATAGTTTAATATAACTTGATTAAGAACATAACGTCTTATTGATAATTCAAAAGGAACTCTTAATGTCTCAGGTTCATCCTCGTGATCTACCCTGCTGGAAAACAATAAAGTAAAAAAAAAAAACAACCTTTCCATCGTCAATGCTTTGATCATATTTTACACCTGAGATTGCAGCTGATATTGTTTGACAGACATAAAGACGTCACGCAAACAGGAAAAAACATCTACTGAGACGTGTGAGTTGGTGAGTTTTGCCCAGCGTGCTGGGAATGAGGGAGATTTTTAATATTGTGTGGGGAGCACTGGGAGAGTGAATGGGTGCTGAAGAGGAGGAACTGCCAAGATGTGGTTTCATTTAGACAACAGAGAGAGATAGAGAGAGAGAGAGGGCAAGTAATGATATGCACACACATACATGTCTTACTGTGCACACAACTCTGAAGTTGTGGATGAGAAATTGTTTGTGTATCCTCATATAGACACACAGTTATTATTGTGTGCTAATGAAAAAATGTAACTCACATGAAGACACGCACAAGCAAAGAGATACATAGTAGTTGTCCTGCAGAAAAAGCGTCTGTGTAAGTAC
The DNA here is from genome assembly GCF_900324465.2 of Anabas testudineus. Taxonomy (NCBI): domain Eukaryota; kingdom Metazoa; phylum Chordata; class Actinopteri; order Anabantiformes; family Anabantidae; genus Anabas; species Anabas testudineus. The sequence goes on from NC_046610.1 coordinate 26,911,905, forward strand.
ACACACACACACACACACTGTAGATGTGCACACACATGCAACACAAGCAGAGACCATATGCACAGCAAGCGCTGCTTTTCTGTAATCAGCAGTAAGTGTACCATGGTGAGTCATTGACAATCTCTCCATCCATTTAGCTATGAGCCTCAGCAGACTACAGCTGCCTGCTGTGTTTATTAAAAATATAACAGCCCTATTATACTCATTAGGTTATTGCTCACACTGACACACATAGGGAGAGGCACACATAAAAATAGTTAGGCACTGAGCAGACAAAAATCAGGCAATACTTTCCCAAAATAAACAAGCTGATTCATTGCTGTGATTTTGGCCTTTGATGACTGTGTTCCATGTTTAATGTAATGGAGGTTCCCCCTTGACCACAGATATATTCAACATAGTTCATTATTGTGATTATTACATAATATTTACCTGAGAAATCACCACAAGAGTGGTGTGTGAGAATTTTATTCAGCAGTATGGAAAGATATGGCAGTATGTAATTGTATGTAGTTTATAGTGGAGCCTAGGCTACTAAGTTTCCAATTAGTTAGCTTTTGTGTGCAATCTTTAAAATTCATGTTTTGTTTGTGGGTGTTTTGCAGGCAAAGTAGTAAGTAAATAATGATTGACATCAGGTGCAAAAACTGTTAAGGTGTCTGTGTTTAAATTAGGGTTTTGCATGTTTCACTCATGGAGAACTTGAAGAATAAGAAGCATTAATGCAAGAGGAAATCTGACCCAGGCTACTTAAAAGTGTTAGGGGAAGACTTTAATAGCAAAGATTTCAGGACTTGAGCCAACACAGATGAAAACCTACTTTGGGGAAGCCATAGCAGCAACTGTGAGTGTAATGTTATAACACAGATGCAAGGGAATGCAGAGATGCAAGTAGTTTTGGCAAAATACAGTGTCCAGTGTTTCCTATGAATTATACTGTACGTGCATAACCTCAATATGTAACTGCTGTGTTTATGATTCCTGACAGTCATTCTACATCTCTCTCTGTCTTAAACACACACACACACACACACACACACACACACACACACACACACACACACAGACACATTTGCCTGCTGTGCTTATTAAATAGTAGGGTTTGCTAAATAGTGCAGGACCCAGTGGCCTCTCTGCTGAAAAAAAGAAAAGAGTAGCCACACACACATGCTAAGTATTGAGGGACTGTAGAAGGCTCTCAGCTCATAAAGTGAAAATGTAACAAGGCAGACAACACTCCATGTAATAACTCTGACAATCGCCTTGGCTTGCAGAACTGCACACAAGAGGGTTTCTTTGTAAGTGTGTGTGCGCACAAGTGTGTGTGTGTGTATGTATGTGATTTGATTGGGTTGGAAAGTGGTGGCAGGGGGAAAAGTCGTTTCCCCTCAAACATAAAAAAATAAAGTAGGCTTTATGATTATTATTGGAATTCCCCATTCTGCTACTACGGAGGCTAAATGAGTGTGGCATATAGTGCGCATGGACGCACGCACACACACACTGACAAAGTGATGTTTTGACTGTAAATCCATGAGATTTTGACATCTACACTCTTTCATTTTGACACACCCTCACACATACACACACACATACCCTTACATATTCTCAGTCCAACATTTTAAAGTGAATGAGTATAGCATATGACACATACATTGTGTCTTACTCTCTCTCAAACACACACAGATACTCATACCCACGCACACACACTTTAAGACCAATATTTTCAGTGTAAATGAGCGTAGTTTATGAAAAGAAGAAAATATATTTACTGGAGACAATTATTATTCTTTGGTTTGTAAAGGAAGGCACACACAGTCATAGAACAAACAAATGAACACACATATGCATGCAGGCACTTGCACGCCTGTGGACAACCACCTGCATACACACACCACAATATCTCTCCCTTGCTGTGCTGACAGGACTGTCCATGGTGGGCCTTTGTTAGTTCTGGTTGGGCAGCCTTATTTACTTTGTGTGTGTGTGTGTTATGTACTGACAATCTTGGTATATAACAGTGAATTTTGCAGTGCGTAAGAAGCCTACTGTATTTTCCTTACACTTGGACAATTTGTTATTATATTTGAGACTCTGCTGGCATCATGCTAATCGTAACATTTATTTAAAAGCATGTATTATACACCCTTAAATCACTTCTTCTTTGTTGAATTATTATGTTTTTATTGCCCTTTCTCTTTTCATTTAGCTTTACAATTCACATAATCCAATATGGGCCATTGCATTAAATTTAAATATAATTTTAATAAAGCCAAGCCCAGAAATCATTAACACCCTTCTTCTGTTATTAATGATGCAATTAAATAGTCATTTATTATTAATACACAGATACACTTGCAAATAGATTTTCTGTGTAGGGAATAGAATATACACATGTCAATATGTGATGAATGAATTGCATGAAGTCCATTTTATTTTCCACTAAATAAAAAAAATAATGAGAATGGTAATACAACATATACAGTATGAAAAAAGAAAGACATCTATTTTAATGTAATTCTGTTGTAAAGTGATAATTACTTCTTAATAATCCGTTTTTCTGTAAGAGGGAGATAAGCTGAGCTCTGTAATCACAAAGTGCACCTAAAACATTTTTATTTTTATTTTATTTTACACAATAAAACAAGACAACAGAGTCACTCAACATGTCTACACAATCAGCGATTTCAGAACACCTGTTTCTTTTTTGTTTTTGTTTTTTTGCAAGTGGAGATTCATTGTGTAAATGAAATCAATGCAATTTTGAAAATAATGCACCTCTTTATTTATAACTGATTTATCTAAAATTTGGAAAAATAAATAAAAAACACAAAATACCATAACTTTGCATGGTATTAAGATAATAAAGGCAGGACAAACTGACAGTTACTCCAAGGTGTACTAGTATTGATCACAGAGTTACTGATTGAACATAAACAAAACTTGCGCAGCCTACTTTTCACCCACAGAGCAGCAGCACATAATGGATGAACAGGTAAAACATATAATATGTAAAAAGGTAATATACTTAAAGAAAGTAGAAAAGCCTAGCAAATAATTGCAGGCTGGCTGAATGGGTAAATAATCCAGAAATAATAAAATGAAAAGAAATTCCTTAAATGTGGTCATCTACAGTACATATGTTACTCAGGAAAATCCACAGTTTGCATTTTGACATTTAATTAGTTTTAGCCCCTGTAGTTGAACAACATAAATGTCAGATGCCATTGTGTGAAAATCTCTACCCTTTAATCACATATTGGTCTGCAAATGCTAAAGGTTCAGACATGCTCTCTGCAAGTTCTTCAAACCACAACCAAATGAACAGCAATTCTCATAAAACTAGTGATATAAAAATAGGTCTGACAGTAATCACGATAACCACATGAATAGTTAGTTATGTAGTTATAGTTTAATTAACCAACATAGGCTTAAACACAGGCAAAATAGAATAAATCTCCATTGTAACTAGACTTTGTGCAACCAATTTAAAGGTTAGTTCAACCAAGATATCTGGAAAATCCCAGCTTAATCCCTTATCTTGGCTTTGGGCAATAACCCCCCAGGTCTTCATTAAAATAAAAATGATAATGTTTTGAATCCACAGTCTGGTTCATATCTCAGGTTTTGTTTTTTGTTTTGTGTTGTATTGTGTTTTTCATTTTAATTGAGGCTAAGGCTCTGTACTATCCCTTAATATAGCAGAACACCAGCTAATAGGCCACCAACAGAAGTGATATAGCAAATACATTAAAATTTCATTTATTATGGCCTAACACCATGTCTGTTTCTCTGCCAATCTTTTTAGAATGAGCTTCTGTCTTTATGAGACAAATTATGACTGATGCAATATTAGCTGTTTGTAGCTTTGATCTTGCTAGACAAGTCAGCCGTCTAGTGGCAGCATCACTGATACTAAGTCTAGTCTATTCTATCTAACTGCTATATAGACAAACCTCAAACACATCATCTTCCAGTAGCCAAGAAAAACAGCTGTCATAGAATGTCATAACAGAAGAACACAAACCCAAAAGTTCTACCGAAATTCTTCATTCTGCAGTCTAAAAAAATCACTTTTAGTTTGACAGAGGAGGATGTGAGAAATGACTGTGACTGAAAACAGAATGAATAATGAAAGTTTGTTTCTAGTTATTTCCACTATTCCCAATGTTTCTTGCCATTTCTCTTTGTTCAAAACTAGCTCTATGTCAAACTATGTCTGATCATATTTTCTTTATTAGTAATTGAATAAAAAAAGAAAAATGTCAATATTTTAGTTTTTTGTTACACAGGATACGTTCTATAAACTGTGAGACAGCTAATGTTGGCCTTAAAGCATTAACATGTGATGAGCACTTAATACAACTATAACTTTATACATAAAAGTTATATATTTGTAATGCAGAATCTTATATACGTATATACTGTATGTATTTATATTATAACTCTTCAAAAGGCCTCTAGTTAATCCAAAATGCTGCAGCGAAAGTTCTGACTGAAATTAGCAATAGAGATCATATTTATCCCATTAACACTTAAAAATCAAGCTCCATCCTATTTCAAAGACTGCTTTGTTCTCAGAGTGCAGGTCTACTTGTGGTTCCTAGAGTTTCCACAGTGCATTATCAAACATTATTATTATTATTCCTATTATTCTTATTATTATGTGTGACATTAGGACAGAAGCATGCATTACAGCAATGTGCTACACTTTATGCACACACACAAACACAGTGACATAGTGCATGTGAACTAATTACACAAAAGACAAGGTGTCAGGCAATACTTAGCTTAGATACTTGGCTTAAACATTTAAATTGTTGCTGTGTTACACACACACATGTTGTGAGTTGACATCACTTCTCATACTTAAGTAGGTCTGGAATACAGTGTCAGGAAATGATTGCTGAAATAATGTTTACATTTTTCTTCTCTGCTTTCTCACCCTCTCTCTCTCTCAAACACACAAACATACAAAAGCTACTTTGTTCAACAAAAACACACTGCCTTTCAGCTGAGTTCAGAAATGTAAATAAATCCAAAGCAATGAGACACAAATTAACTTGTTGATTATTACTGCAATGGACTGTATAGATAGCAGAACAGCAGCAAAGCAAATCTGTTAAAATAATCTGGAAGTTTATGTAAAAGTTAAAATGGTATTTGGTGGGGGAGAAAAAAAGTAATAATATAATTCTTTTTTATGATTTTTTTTCCTCCTTCCTTTTCAGGAAAGATTTCCCTCAGCTCTCCTGGAATATATTATTCACACAAGCTGAACTTTTTGGAGCTAATGTGGTCGTAAGCTGATATTAGAAGCTTAGTTAAACATAAGGTTTTGAGTGATACCACTAATTTGTCCCCCCTTAGATTATGTTATTAATGTTCTACCTTACAGGATGTCGTGCAAAAACCCAAATTTAAACATTATTGCTTCATACCAAGCTTAATACACAAGTATTTTTATTTATGATAACGTATATTTCAATGCGAACACACAATTGTTAACTACATTTTCATGTTTGGTGATTTTTTGTCTATTTGCAACAGATAACAACGTTTTTTTTGTGTAGAATATATAATATTATTATTTACATAATTCATTTTTTAGAAAAAAAGTCATAACATTAATTTAAATAAGCACTAAGTAAAGGGCTTAATAACTGATCAGTGTGAATCAAATACAAATCTATTTAAATATGTAAAGGTTGTTGATTATATACAGTACAAGAGATGACTGGATTGTTCAGCCTCCTTCTGCATTGTCGTAGGATGATGATGAGACCAAATGATTTCAACAACTTTTGCTCACAGTGTTGTGTACACTGTAAACTGTATTTATGGTTCTCTGACTGCACAAAGTGTTACTGTGGCAACTGGAGAGAAATCATAGCTAAGGTGCCTTTACATAGTGACAGACCAAAATAATGAATGGCTAATATTTTGAAAAGAGGTACGAACACAAAAGTGTTTGCGCCCTCTTGCTCAAAGGAAGAAGAAGCAGAATAGCTGCTCGTTCATAAAGAAATTCATCTGCATTACTTCAAGGAGCCTGCACTTTCCTTTGTCAGTGAAGCACTTAGACAAGCACATACAGCAGGACTCTGGGTAGACTTTAACCATCACAGCTGCACTGCAAACATGATATATATGCTGTATGTTGTATATCATGCAACCAATCACTGTTCCCACATTCACGTTGGTTAGTACAGATAAAATAACCCAAGCAACAGAGAAGAAGTTGTGCTGATTGGCTGTAGTGTGAGCACAGTGAACTGTCAAATATTAAAAAAAAAAAAAAGTTTAACATTGATTCCACCTTGTAAACTGCTGATTTTAGTCCACTAGCTATGCTCACTCCTGCAGGCTGTTTACAATCAGAGTAGTAACCTCCAAATGTGGGTAGGTTTTCTGTTTGATGAGTAAATCTCAGAGACCTATTCATCACTATGGCTCATGCTTGTAGCAAAATCAGTTAGTTAGTGAAAATAATAAAACAATATCTCGAGAGTTGGTGAAGATTTTCTGTCATCCAGTGAAGTTATCTGGAAGTGGAGTCATAACAACCAGACTTAGGACAAAATGTTTCACTACTCATCCAAGTAGCTTCTTCAGTCTGACTAAAGACTGGTAAATTGCAGGTTTTTACACTTACAGTTGCACTCAACATTATTTATCCCATTGCAAATTAGGTGTATTGGCTGTTACAGTGAGCAAATCAAACAACAACAATTTTTTCCAGCTTCACACAACCAATGTTAGAATTGGTTGCTCCAAATGCAACTTATATTGACAAAGTAAGTCTCAAAATTATTCAACTTTCTGAACAGAATCTTTTATGAGAAAAACATTTGTAAATCGGATTTTGCTAGTCGTTGGGAAAATACAGTGAAGAGATCATTTTCTTTCACAAACAAAGTAAAGGATACAAAAAATTGCAAAGACAATGACTGTTCAGGTGATTCTGAACCCTCTCTTAGTGATATAGGTTAGTCTGCTGCGGGAACTCTATTGACAAACTGAGCTCCTCTCTCCTTTCTCCTATATTATTGCAAAGTCCACCATTGCACAACATTAACTTTGTGTCTTCTCTCTCCTGTAGTTGTGTTTCCTCCTCTCTGTCTCCCTCTCTCTCTCTACTTTTCTGCAGGTATCCTCGGCCTGGAGCTGTATGTCTCCAGAATCCAGTTGACCTGCCCAATGTTCTTGCTGCTTGTTGTTGTTTTTTTTGCCTGCTGTTCTTTTCTCTCTCCTCTTTCCACTCAACCCAACCGGTCGAGGCAGATGGCCGCCCACTATGAGTCTCGTTCTGCTGGCTGTTTCTTCCTCTAAAGGGAGTTTTTCATCTCCACTGTTGCCTAAAGCTTGCTCAAATGGGATTGTTGGGTTTTCTGCATCATTTTTTGTATAATTATTCTCTGTAGGGTATAAAACCTAGCACTGTAAAGTGCCTTGAGATAACTTCTGTTGTGAATTGGCGCTATACAAATAAAACTGAATAGAATTGAATTGAATTTAATTTCTTTTTGTTTTTTTCAGTGTAGTTTCATCAGTCCACAAAACATTTTGCAAATACTGCTGTGGAGTGTCAAGGCTCTTTGGCATAAAACTTCAGGTGTGCAGCAATGTGCCCTGCTTATTCAATGTTTTATGTACTATAGACTCATGAACACAGATGTTAGACAGTTTCAATAATACCTTCAAATTTATGGCTGTCACTCAAGGTTGCTACTTTAACTCATTGATGAGTGTCTGTTATGCTCTTGGGGTACTTTTGACTGGCTGCCCACTTATTAGGCCTCTAAATGCTCCTTTTGGCAAGGTATGGCTCACATAAACGTATTCTTCTTGTGAGCAAACTCAAAGTAAGCAAAGTAAGTGAAGTAGGTCGAGTCCACACCTTCTAACATGGACACCTTCAGCTTTTTTGAGGTCATTATTCAAAGGGTTAACATACTTACACTGTGAGGTTTTTATGGATGTTCTCAATAAAGAGAATTGTTTGTGTTTTTACTTTAGGCACATGGTATTGTTAATTGTCTTGATTAAGATGTCAATCACATCACATGTTGTGATAAATTAATGCAGAAACCATGAAATTGCCACTGAATATAGGAGGCCAGTTTCTGTGAAACACACCACACCAAAAATTGTCTCTGGAGAAATGCAGAGAATTTGCAGACTGTGATTTATGGTGAACTGGTATGTTTAGATGCTGTCTTCCCAGCTCTCACTGATCACTCAGGTTTGTTGATGGTGAAGTGATCGGTTGCTCTACATCCCAGTGAGCCCTCATGTCTATGTTTCCTTTTGGCCCACCTTTTTAGTTAGGCTGTCATAGTTAGTTCTGCCGGAGTCTCTGCTGCACTATTCTAAATATACATTCACCTCAAACTTTATCTGACTGTGAATACAACTAACTGCCATCTCTCCTCTTCTCTTTCTCTACCTCTCTATTTTCCCTCTTCCTGTCTCTCTGTCGAGCTACACGTCATTCCACCATTTGCCCTCTGGACCTGTCTGACTCGTCCTGATGCCCAACTTCTGACTGGAGATCTCGTCGCCTGGATGCACCATTTGCCCAATGGGATGCGTGTGGAGACTGGAGTTGGTCACACGCTACTATGAAGTCGGTCTTGGCCTCGGCAGACGTTTAACTGTTATACTGGATTGCCTGCTGCCTACACAGCATGTAATCACCCATATGAGGATGGGTTCCCTGTTGAGTCTGGTTCCTCTCAAGGTTTCTTCCTGTTGCCTTCTCAGGGAGTTTTTTCTTGCCACCGTTGCCCTCGGCTTGCTCATCAGGGACAATCTGATTATTATGATTCATACACATTCACTGTTCGTGTACTGTTCTTTGGTTGTGTAAAGCTGCTTTGTGACAATGTCAATTGTAAAAAGCGCTCTACAAATAAAATCGAATTGAATTAAATTGAATTTAAATGTAACATTTTTATACTTTTTATGCAAGATGTAAATATTTCTTTAAATGTATAACAAGAAGTACAACTCGAAGTGTTAATTCCTCCCACATTTTTTCTGCATTTTATGTTGTTCAAAACATTTTATAATCACTTTTTTCTTGCAATTTCAGCAGCAGTGCTTATGTTTAATTGTACAGAACTTAGAAGGGCTATCAAATATTGACAAGAATTTCAAGATTGTGAACTACAGTTTTTCTTTTAGATTAGCTATTAAAAATGTTGTATACTTTAGTTTTAACATGTCACTTTTTGCAGTATACTTTCACAATTTTTATGCTTGTTGAAAATCTGCAAGACCTCAGCTCAGTGTGTTTTACAGAAATCCACTGTGTATGCATGGCATATGTTCTGTATGTGATTGCATGTGCCTGGGTTGCGGTGTGGTGAGGGGGGCTTTATATACTCTGGCAGGGTGAGACTGCAGAAGTGAAATGCATAATCTGACTCTGATCAGCAGAGATTGAATAAACAGTTTATTTCAACTCACCCTGCTTTTTATGTTATGTTTTATGTGTGTAGCCATCAGACCTGTCTGCTTGGGCCGTGTTCACTCAAGCTTTGCCGACTCCCTCGCTTATTACCTCCTATTTCCAACTCCCTTTCCACTATTCTTTCAATTGTTTTTATATCCTTTGCACAATATTTTATTTCTTTTAACACTGTTTTTATATTTTTTAAAAAGATGTCCTCTTAAAAAGATGTCCCATTCTTTTGCAGATGCAGTGTACTAAAATATCTTCACTCCTAGAAGTTATCTTTATGTGTAGATTATTTTTATTTGCGAGAACAAAAAAAAAATCAAAAAGATAAAGTCAAATATATTTACAATAATAATTCATTAGTACTCAAGGTCAAGTAAAGCCAGTCATAACTGCAGATATCGTAAAAGTAAAAACTGACTTCAGGTATAAGAGAGAGGTCATTTCAACAGTAATTAAAAGTCAATAATGAATTCCCACCTGATTTTTCTGAAATCAGTTGTCAGAGTGTAAGGTTTAGTTTTTAAGAGACCCGATTATAATACCAGACACAAATAAAATAAAGAAGTTTATTGTAATGAAATAAACAAACACAGGGATCAGGTAGGCATGTGATACAGGAGACAAAAGACCGTGTGGCAAGGCACAAGAGAAACAAAGTGACAAGAAAAAACTACCGGGAGCTCTGCGAAGGCACAAAGGTAAAAAGTAATAACCAAAACTAGAAAGCTAGAAACAGATCTGGTTTAGAAAAATTTGATTGGGATTACATTTGTTCTATTTGGGCATGTTAAGTGATAGCAGCCAGCGACAGTCTTGTACAATTCTAATAATTTTGATAAATTAGTTGGACTGAGCTCTTTGGAAAGTAGAACACCAACACAGACATGAGAATAACAAACAACTGTGCTGCTAACACTCAATAAATGAGAGTATTATTAATGTTCATATTAAAATAAAGAGCTTTGCAATGCCACTATTTAATCTGACAGATGGCTATTACTGGATGTGAGAGGAGAAATCCTTCAGAAGGGGATGGGGACCTAGGCTAGGCTAAGGACCCCTCCTAGCCTAGGTCCCCAATACTCCCCTAAAATCTTTCACTGAGACATTTAGGGGGATATCTAAAAAAATGTTTGTGTTGGAGGTTATATTTATTTCTGTTTTTTTTTTTCATGTTCCCATAAGTAAACAACAACAACAACAACAAAAACAATAGCATAAAAATGTCAAAACAATTTTGGTCACCATGCTGTTTTACTAATTAACACAATTCTGTGTCTATTTCTGTTGTGTGGCATTCAAGTGTGGTGATATTGCTTTAAAAATGACTTATTGATGAATTAATGAACTGTTCAAGTCCAAAAGTCAGTATGGATTCAATATAAGCTACAGAATGTAATTGTTTTTAAATATTGTTTCTTAATGGGGTTGGTTGCTGTCAAAGCTTCCTGTCACACAGACTCTCAATGCTTCCAAAATGCAGGTGACCCTTCAGAACCAAATGCCTGTTGTTTTTTAAACAGATGCAGTTTCTTGCTCCAATTTCACAATGGTTCTGCTCACGCCACAAGCATGGCTAAGCATGACAAAGAATGATAGCTTTGACCTAGGAAGCAAAGCAAGCAATCAACAAATGGCTGGTGCACCACTGTGGAGGAAATTTTTAATATAACTTCCAGATAACTTCACCTGGACGACTGAGAATCTTCACTGACATACCTGGTAATAGTTGGAGTAAGGTTGGGCTCAGGTCAAGCATTGTAACACATATATAACCATATAACTAGTTATATATAGTGTCTTTTTCAGTAAAAAGGGTTTGTACCATTCTGTCATCCCCCACATGACATCCCAAGCTTCATTGTCCAAATAGATCAGGGCTAATAGGCTTCTTTTGAGCCCTGGTGAAGAGCTCAATAGTAACTGGTTCTCTTGTTATCCCACTGTGCTGAGGACAGCAGTCTGTTTCTCCTCATATGACCCCCACTGTGACTTGAACTTGGCTTGATTAACCCTGGTAGTAGTCCTGCTGAGCTTGTTTGCTTGGTCAATGTCAGACATAGTATGAGTTGAGTATATTTTAGTGGTAGTGGATGATAAACACAGGGTAAAAAGACTTCTTTACCTCCCTTTGGCAGTTTTACCCTGCTTTAGTGTGTGGTTGTGTACAAGTATTTTAGATTTCACTACCTTAAACCCTTTTCAAAGCAAAAATGGGATTTTACTTTAGTCCTTTACCTGAATACTATAAAGTAAAGCTACAGCTCTGAGGTTGATGTGTTAGATTCTTCTGATCTATCAGCTTAGTAAAGCAATACAGTAACAGTTAGCTAACAGGTCATACAAATATGTCAGTTACGTTCCCTAATGTCTCTGCTAGACTGTATACTTGCTGGCCATGTATTCCCAAATAATTAAAGTATTCTAAATTGTTTAGTTCTTGTTAGGTTAGGGTCAAGTTTTCTCTCTCCTGTTTTCACTCACCCCAGCCAGTCGAGGCAACCGGCTGACCACCCTGATTCTGGTTCGGCTTGAGGTTTCTTCTATTAAAGGAAGTTATTACTCACTGTCACCTAGTGCTGATAACATATGATAAGTTGGGTTTTCTATAAAATTCTCTATAGCTGCATTGTTACATTATGTAAAGTTTTAAATCATACACAGTGCCTTTTGACATTGCACTACATGAATTTAATTAAATAAAAATGTGATTTATGCTTCTGCGTCAAATCTACACTATAGGGTGTATGGATTGTGTAGGTTCATGCCCCATCCTGAAGCCTCTTAAGCCTGACAAACAGAACAACTCCCCACACATATACCTTCTAATGTGAAATAGACTTTGGAATCCAAAGCCCTCTTCCACTGTTCATTCTTCCCTATCTATCTGTGAAATTTTTCCGAAACCAACAACATCTCATATCCACACCTAGATCACGCTGTTATATATATTTACATTTATATTTAGTAATTTGGCAGACGCTTTTATCCAAAGTGACTTACAAGGGTAGGCAGGGTAAGGTAACCACTGAGCAGTGGTTGAATTCCCTTTTAATGTCCCTTTAGGTCACTTCACACTTGTAATATCAACTCTATTTATATATTAGAGCTAACTCTAATATGTGTTACAGAGACTTTGAGTGTGATAATATTCCATTTCAATAAGCAGTAAAAGGTTATTTCCCTGGTTCTCTACCTGACCTAGGATTTGGTCTCTTTTCTTTCTTTCAAAGAATAATATTTCAGAAGAGTATTCATGTGTATATATAAACGTTTTGGTAATTAAATTGATGCTGGGATGTGATTGTGGAAAGTCTGCGGGATTTAAAAAATATATATAATGAAATATGTGTCTCTACAGTATATCTGGGCCTTGATTTAGTACAGCTAAAGATTAACTGTCAAAGGTTATTGCCCTTCTGACGCTCCCATCATGATTTCAATATGGATAAATTTCCTCTCACTCTAACAAAAAAGAAGTGATAATAACAGTTAATAATAAATGTTATTATCCGTTTAAATGCGTGCTGTGCATGTGTGAGGGGATGCTGCAATGTTCCTCTAGTGTCTAATATATCAATAAAGAAATGAGAAACTTGTGTCACTAGATTCGGTGGTCACCTTTAACCCATTTGTGTCAATATCTGTCTAAGTATGAACTGCAGTTCTGATTTCAAGCAGCAGATAGCTGTGTTGGCTGTGGATCAATAGGTACAGCACTTGTCTGCCAATCACAGGATTGGTGGTTTGATTCCAGGCTGCCATGTCACATACCAAAGTGTCCTTGGGCAAGATACTGACCCCCAAGTTGCCCGCGGTGAGTCAGGTCAGCTGCATATCGATGTGTGTGCGCGTGTGTGTGAATGGGTGAATAGTGTAAAGCGCTTTGCGTACCAGCTAGGTAGAAAAGTGCTATCTAAGTGTAGACCATTTGTTGCAGCAACAAATGGATTGATTATCAATCCATTTTTTGAAAATCAATAATATAGTTTTAGTCTTGAAACATGTTGTAAAGCATAAAGCATATTGTACATTAAAACACTTGTTGTGGACAACAAACACTGAAAGAAATGTCTAGTTTTCATGAAATTGTACTCTAATTTCTGTCATTGATTATTAATTTTATGGGTTGTGTTGATACTACAGTTGTACAGTTTGTTCTGTCATCGCAGTTTGCACGTTCTGTGCCAGTGGCAGTTTTCTCTGGTTACTAAAAAATTCCTTCCACCTTTTAAAGACATGGAAGTTATGTCTCTTAGCCATTCTTCTTGTCAGTCCTGTGATGGGCTGGAATCTAATGATAATTTAATATAGTATAAAATATATACAGAAATTAACTTCATTAATGGCCCATTTCAGCAGTTAGAAGTAAGTTTCTACATACACAGTTTTATTTTATGAGATATTAATTTGAGGGAAAAGCTAAACTGGTAAAGTAAAAGAAAAAGACAGATAAGACAGAAGGGCAAGAAACAAACAAGACAAATAATTAGCAAAAATAGACAGAGAGACTGGTGTGAGGAACTGCAAGAGATAAATTAAAAGAAAAGAAGAGGACAATGGAGTGAGACTGAATGAGTGATGCATGATAAGGCTGATAGCCTCTCCCTGGTTGTAAATATGGTTTGATTTGGTGATTTATTCATGCTGTTGATTTATTCAGCTGCAGTGCAAAACATCGCCCTCCAACTGCTTCTCTATCAATAATATAATGCTTCTGGAGACTGGCAAGTACATGTGTGAGTGTGTGTGTGTGTGTGTGTGTGTGTGTGTGTGTGTGTGTGTGTGTGTGTGTGTGTGTGTGTGTGTGTGTGTGTGTGTGTGTGTGTGAAAATGAGTCCCATCATGCATATACCATGCATGATGGGACTCTGGTATGATGAGACCAGCTATACTGAAACTACCAGAGAGCACGGGAGTTTTCATTGACAATAAACAAATGGAAGTTTTTTTTTGGCCTTGAGCTTGGCCATTTTTTTACTTTTCACACATAAAGTTTGTATTCAATAAATTTGTATGTTTGCTTTTTATACCATTCAATACAAAAAAGAAAGAAATGTTGGTTTTCCATTATAAAATACTTTACTGACTGGAAAATACAGGTTCACAAAAAATGAGAACAAACAAATGCTGATCTTTATATATATATATATATAAGATAAACATTTAGTAGTATATATATATATATATATATATATATATATATATATATATATATATATATATATGCACTTTGCATACAGCAAATTTATTATAAATCTAAATCTTAATTTGGTTGGAACTACAAGTGGTCTCAATTGTTTGAATTAATTGTGAAATGGAAATATTTTTAAATACCAGGACCTCCTCGAGTAACAATTGGGTAACAAGGTGTCAAGGGTCCTTTTTCAGGAAGATTTACATTTACAGGGCTCCATAAGCAAGGACAAATATTCTCTGTTAAATAAATAGTACAATAAACACTGTCCAGTAAAACTATAAAACAATAAAACTAAAATGCAAATAATGCAGTAACAATTGTCAGGATAAGAATGCGTAGCAATTAGCAGTTAACAGCAACAAATGCTGTAAACTGTTTAGATGTAAATAAGACATTCTGGTGTACTTTACAGTGCTCTATATTCTCCTTGTCACATGGTGGTGGTATCAAGCATTACTCATATCAAATCCCATTGTGTGTATGTGTGTATGAGGGAACGAGAGTGATGGGATTACACTTGTTAAGTGGAATCAGATGTGCTCTGTTTGTCTGCTTTGTGTCAGTAAGAAAGGCAGGTCCCAGTCAAAATTTGGGATCAGTGTCAGGATCAGTCACAATCTTCAGCGGCTCCAACACAAACAGGATTTGGTTATCTGACATGGGCATTGTGTGTGTTGATGTTGCTGATAGATGTGTAGCATCTCTACTGTCAGTAACTATTGGTCTCTGTGTTTGTGTGTGCAGTCTGGATTACTCTTCTTTGTGTACATGAGTCTATTGTAATTAAGTCTCCCACTGTGTGTATGTGTTTAATTATAAATCCTGTGTAACTCCACAATTTAAGTTTTTTTCTTTCACCCATCTCATGTGGGTGAGAGAAAGAAAGAGACAGATAAACATAGAAAGACATCCAACCTGATATGAGCTTAACTTAAAAGATAAACATTTAGTAGTAATGTATTGTCACCAGCTATTATTGTAGCTTTCAACGATATACCATGGCCTTATTCAGCCAGTGGAACTTGGATGCAACCTAAGAACCTCAACTGGAGGGCAAGTTTGTAATAAAAAAAAGGTCTGTGTTCAGATCTCACTGTCCTCATTCCTGTTTGATTTTGTGATTTTTTTGAACCATTCCTGGTAAGACCACTTCTGTCACTCTATCATCAACTGTCCTCAGTTCATTCTTTCCTTTCTCCTCACTTCTCATTTTCTTACCTCCCATTTTCCTGTTACCCTGTTTCAGCACTCTTTTAGGGTAATATCATTGCAAAACATGTGTAATGCCTTTACCTTTATTGATTTTCTCTGCTTCTTCTTCATCAACTGTCAACCCCTATATTTATGTGTAAATAGCCTCCTCTGTCTTTCTCTGTTTCATCTATTTTGCTTTGCTGTGCTCTGAACTCTCTCTCTTTCTCTTTCTGATTGCCTGTCTTTCTAGAGTCTTGCTGGGCACCAGATAAGTGCTTTTCATGGCACAAATGACAAGAACACAGGAGGAGGTTCATTTCATTCGCAAACAATGATCTGTAAAAGCACACTGGATAAGATGTAGAACAAGCACTCTGCAGAGACTGCCCAGGTGGATCTGGAATAGACAATTCAACGCACCACTTACCGACACATTCAGCCAATTTGTACTTAGAGTGAATATGCACAAGGTGGAGGCACCACATCCACCTTGTGCATATTCTAAAAAGCAAAAGAATGTTTTATATAGCATGGGAAATTGTTCCATAGTCTTTTATCAGCTTGAGTCATGATGGAGTTATGCTATAGAGAGATGTTTGAGTTAAAAGTAAGAGGTTTGTTTGAAAGTCAAAGACAAGAACTCACAAGCATGTGAGTGATGAGAGACCACCTGATGCAGCAAAAAATGTTACGTAATGCCCATAAAAGATTTTGCCTAAGTTTTTTACTTTCTTTTTTCTTTTATTATTATTGAACATGTGAAAGTAAGGGGCAAGACGAGACAAAGACATAACAAATGTGAACTATGTACATATGTAAGACTGAGGGCGAAACACCTTAGGGCGTTAAGATAGAGAAGAGAGAAAAAAGACAGAAAAACGAAGAAAATATTATAGCAATAATAATAATAATAGCAACAACAATAGTTAGTTTGAGTTTGTGGGGGGGTGTATTTTCAATACGTACAGTGGCATGGATTTTTATGATTTTTTACATTAATTTGTCATAAAATGAGATCTGATCAAAAGGTTCAAATACTTTTTCCATTGTATGCATTCAGGGAGCTGATTGGACCAGTAGTTTTAAAATAGATTTCAAGTTCAGAAGTATTATTTTCGTTAATTGTTAAGGAGACAATTAGTGATGCTTTGTGTTTGATTGGAATGTTATTGATTTCTGTGGTATTTTTCCGAGGAGGCAGACAGATGTGAATGTGGGTATTCTATTCTGCAGCTTAGGAAGGTGGAAAGTTTCTCTTTTACTGTTATCCAAAAAGATTGTCTGATTTGCATGTGCAAACTGCATCGACATAGTCATCTATGTTAACAGAAATGCATTGTGAACAAATGTCTGATTCTGTAAATCTCATTTTAAACATTTTGCTTTCTGTGACATGAGTTTTATGGAAGAGCTTATCTTGTAGCAGTACTTAGTTTGTGTTGCTAGTCATATAAAATCTGTTATTACAGATTCAGTCCATATGTCATCGTTAAAGGAGAGGTCTAGATCTTTTCCCATTTTTTTTTTTGAACTATTATAAACTATCTTTTGTTGAAATTATTATATAGAATTTTGATAACAATTTCTTGTTTCATGATTTAATTGTTCTTGAATAGGTGGTGGAGGTGGGTAATTCCTTTATACTTCCACCTTGGAAAGTAGTAGAGAGTAGGTCAAATAGTGTGCCAAATTGGGGTGTAGCCACTTGGTATTAATGCAGAGTTGGCGATTTAGTGAGCTTTCCACCAGGCTGTCAGAGATGAGCAAATACTGATATTTCTGAAAATGTTTTTTGATTAATGATGATGTTCACATTGATTTTTCCTCTATGTCTATCCATGAGTTGCTTTGTTTATCCTTTTGGAATCCATTTTACTAAGTATTGTTGCTCAAAATTAGTGTTGAAGACACACTGCTTCAAGACCTCCTTGTGGTTAACAGTGAGATTTTGGGCTTCTTGTTTTTTCCAATTTCCAAATTTAGATATTAATGAATCAAGTTATTTAAACCAATTATCTGTTGGGATGATGCAGATCACTGAGAACGTGTAGTTTATTTCTGCTAAAGCTTTTATTTTAGCTACAGAATTCGGCTTATACTGTAAGTGAGAGTGGAAGGTCTGTCATGTTCTGTCTTTTTTAATTAACATATAACTGAAGTTAAAAATAGCCTATGGGAAATATTGATACCTACCATATTGTCAGTATGAAAGGAGGTGAAGTTCCTGAGCTGCAGAATCCCAAGTTTATTCAGGGAGTGGTAGTAGAATATGTTCCAATTTATAGTGTAGTTTCAGATTTTGTAAAATGCATTGCTAATATGTAAAATGTTTCTTTTGTTGAATTAAAAGGGTCCTGTAAATGTAATAATATATCATCTGCATAAAGACTAATTCTATATTGTGTGTTTGTATTTTGAATAACTCTTTTTTTCTTATAGCTGCTGCAAGTGGTTCTATAAAAATATCAAATGAAGGGTGCTATGAGAGCTGTTCTGGTATTGTTGAGGTGGGTTTTATTTTATTGGTTAATTTTTGAAATAGCAGTGATAAAACTTTCCAAAAGTAAAAAAAAAATACTGAGCCAGTGGACACACAAAAAAGTTGAACAAGACACCTGAACCATGTGGTTCTGCTTTCTGATGGGTAACAGGGCTGATGTTGCCTAACATGAAGTTTGTGACACCTGAATGTAGTTTTAATTTTGTTTCTGGGGTTGTGGAACCTGTCACTATATACACACATACAAAAACACAAGTATGCCCAAGATGTCAATAGCATGAATTGTTATGCATTAGAATATGTGTGTGTGTGTGTGTGTGTGTGTGTGTGTGTGTGTGTGTGTGTGTGTGTGTGTGTGTGTGTGTGTGTGTGTTTGTGTGTGTGTGTGTGTGTGTGACAGAGAGAGAGAGAGAGGTTGTGCATGTGTGTATCTTGAGCATCTTCCTACCCATTGGAAATTTGGAACTCTTTTCAACAGATTAGGGTTAGAAAAAACTACTTATTTTCATAAAGAGGTTTGTGCTTGTCTGCCTTATGACTATTGTAATGCTTTCTCCCCTTCTCACTCTTCATCCATCCCTCTCTTTTTTTATCTCATTTACCTCCTCTTTACTTTGTATAGCTGACTGTGTCTCTCTCCCTCACTTCTGTTTTTCCCCTTTATTTATATCTGCATCATACATGTCCTTGCATTGCTCCTCTAGCCTCCTCTTACCTCTTTTTCCTCCTTCTCACCCTCAGACATTCTGTCTTTGACACCATCCCTCTGCCTTTCACTTTCTTTCTTCAAAACAAGAACACACAGGCTGGGTAACTTAATGATGTGCTTGTGCTCGCAACTGCCTACCTGCATATCACCACAATATTTACCATTTATTTATTTATTTACTGGCATGTTTTATTGCAGAATCTCCAAATCATCTCTTGTATTTGCATTTCCTTTTTTTTTCTCTTTGCTTAGGCAGCTGTGCCTCCCTCACAAAAAGAAATGTGCTGACTTGCTCTACTGCTACACTTGGGGCCAATAGTCAGGGTAAGAGTGTCGACTAAATCATCAAAATGTAACAGTTAAGGTGTAAACTCTGTTTAAATTTGTCATTATTAAAAATGGAAGTTTTTCTGTGTTGTTTATAATTGTTTGAGAGAGGTTGTACAGTTTCTATCAATGCATATGTATACACCTTTGGTTTCAACGCTTCCCCTACCCTTAGACATTTTATTGTTCCTGCAACTAACCACTGGACTATAGCTGTGACAAACAGATGACTGCATGCTGGTTCTAATGTGGGGATTAATGTTTGTGGTTTTAGGAAACAACATACACTGCAAGAAGAACACTAAGTAAACAGCACTAAAATTGTACCAGGAATGCCCCAAAATCTAAGAATCACCCTGGAGCATTTTAAAATGCTGTTTACCAAACATCAGTTACAATTTAAACTGTTCTACATTTACATGTTGGCCACTTATTAAGGCAGTAGAAAACATGCATAATGATACATGCAAGGACCAAGGTGGAGAAGTAAATAACAGTTTAGGTAAAGCAGCAGTGACATCCTTAAGTTGGAAAAAAATATTATTTAGTTGCTTCAGGCCAAAACACATTTACAGAAAGGTTTAACCACAACCAGCTCAGTGGTGAGAAATGCTCCTGCAGTCAATGTGCTCCCTTTTTACACAATAGGTCTCCATGCAGTGCTCTTATTGACGGGCTGCAATGTGCAGCACTGGAATCCTTTAAAGATTCAATTTAATTCAATTCAATTTATTTGTATAGCGCTTTTTACAATTGACATTGTCACAAAGCAGCTTTTCACAAGCAAGAAACCGTGGATGTTTACATAAAAAAGTGAATGTATATGAACCTAAATTATCAGATTGTCCCTGATGAGCAAGCCGAGGGCGACGGTGGCAAGGAAAAACTCCCTAAGAAGGCAACAGGAAGAAACCTTGAGAGGAACCAGACTCAACAGGGAACCCATCCTCATATCGGTGATTGCATACTATGTGTTTGGCTGCAGCCAGTCCAGTATAACAGTTAATGTCTTTAAGTTAATGTTGAGTCCAGTTAGTTATTGGAGGCTCTGGTAGACTCGTCAGAAATTCCAGTCCTGGACTATCGAGCGTTGAGTCGAGACCTCGGAGAAACGGCTGCCGACGTCAGTCGAAGCCAGGACCATCTTCATGGAAGAGTGGAACCAACCCCAGTGACCACAGGAATCCCAAAGGGACCATATGGGGAACCAAGCGACGAGATCTCTGACCAGAAGTGGGGCACCAGGACGAGTCAGAGGGTGAAGGGTGGAACGACGTGTAGCTCAACAGAGAGACAGGAAGAGGAAACGAGAGAGGGGGAGAGGGAAAGAGAGACAGGAAGAGGGAATGAAAGAGAGGGAGCGAGAAAGAGAGAGAAGAGGAGAGGGGAGAGCAGAAGAGGAGAGACTACAGTTAGGTATGATCACATTCAGATAACGTAAGAGGTGAATGTATATTTAGTGTAGAGTGCAGCAGGGACTCTGGCAGGACTAACTATGACAGCCTACCTTAAAGGGTGAGCCAGAAGGAAACACAGACATGAGGGCTCACTGGGATGTAGAGCTACCAATCGCTTCACCGTCAACAAACCTGAGTGATCAATGAGAGAAGATGCACATTGTGAAAGTATATTGTGTTTATGATGCTTGTATCTGAGGAAGTTACCCCAGTTATTTCTTATTTAGATTCTTATTTTTATTCTTTTTGTTAAGCAGGGTGGAAAATATTATGTCTTTGTGCATGTCGTTTAGGGCCTAGCATTTGTAGGAATAGTGAAATGCTGTCATTATGTGGTGTTATGGCCAGGGGTAATGATGCACAGTAACTGCTGGAGAATAATGGCTGACTTCACAAAGAACCCATTTCTCCACATGGAGGAATAGTGTTTAGAGAACCTGATATTTATGATCGTCTGCTCTTTGATGGCATTTCAACCAGCTTTTCTCTCTCTTTGATTGTATACTGTATATTAAAATGTATCTAAGCAAATTACTATATAGAAATATACCCCTCCAAACGGCAAGGCTAGTTTATGTTTTTGCTGTACACTGATGACATTTGGGTTCAAGATCAAAATATATACGCTATATGTAATGAAAGTTCAGATTTTCAGTTCATTTATTTGTACACCTTGATACAGACGTGACAAAATTGTTAGTACAATTCCATTAAGGAAAGAAAAAAAAACAATGATCACTGAAATGACATGAAACTGACAAAAAAAACGTATAAATAAAAAAAATACTATAAATTAACTCATGAAAATCAGACATTGCTTTTGAGTTGTGGTTGAATAAAAGCATTTAAAAAAAACAAACTAATGCTGTTAGAACTGGCCTCTGTTAAACAAATTGCCATTTGTATCAGATGATCCAAATTATAGTTGAACATTTCTATTGGAGCACATAGTTTTAAAAGTTTTATAGTACTAGTAAATTAAAATAATTAAAACATATTATTTGATTGCAAATTCCTTGTTTACATCAGCTGCATTAAGCCTGTGACTCACTGACATCAGCAAACAGTTTGCAAGGAATCTCATTTTAATCTCGTCTTTAGCAGGTCACGTACATTTTCAGTTGGGTTAAGGTCCGGTGATTAATTTGGCCAGTATAAAGCCTTCCACTTTTTACCTCTGATAAAGTGATTTGGATTGTATTGTTGTATTATGTGAAGTTTCTTCAAAACAGTTTTGCTTTCTCTGTGAAGTAGCACACAAAATGTTTATGTACACCTTCTTCTGACTTCTTCCTGCTACCATAATCATGAATCATTGCTTCAATTAAGATTAGTCAAGTCGCCATGCAAGAAGTAGTCATGACTCTACCGTTACCGGTTTGGATTGTGAGCAGAACCCTTCTTCTCCCAAATGTTGGTCTTTCTATCACTTTGCTAGAGGTTAATATTGGTCTGTTTTGATATGTCCTCTGGATTTATGCTAATGAAGCCCTGTGTGATAGGTGGATTGTGATACATTTAAGTCAGTCAAAGCCAAGCCTAAAAACAAGCTTAGAGCTGATATTGTGGAAGTTAACATTAAGATAAGATAGATAAGATGATACATGAACATGATACAGTGTACAATGAAATGTGTTGATGTACCGGCTTCATTTTACATAGAGAGACAGAACAAGTAGATATGAAGAAGTCAGAAGTCAACCGATAAAAAATATACAGGTGATTATGGAATGGTCATTAAAAACATTGATCATATATTACAGCCTATATCAACTCATGACCCTAACCTCCTCAAAACACATTTCTTGCTTATCCTCTCACTCACACCCTTTTACCTTTAATTAATTAAATAATTAATTAATTAAATTTAATAACAGTCACATTTAAGTGACTCTTGTAGTAAAAACTTTAAGGTTACATTCCCTTTAAACTCTATAGTGTAATTTAAAATCCTCTGTTTACATACAGAAACCACACCGTATTGGTGACAAAGTGACCCCTTCATTAATATATTAACATGTGTGTGACATTAAAGGTGATATCTGGCATGTTGTATATCATTTTCCAAACAGCTGATGCATGTTGAGTACAACATGAAAGGATGAAGCCTTATGATCACAGGTTGTGTTTTCTGCAGCAACACATGGTTGATGAGAAGCCACAAGAAGAAAAGGAGACTCTCAGACCATTATGACATGCAGCTTAGGAGATCTGGTTAATTACTCTATAATAATAATAACTAGTTAGGCTATGTCAATAAAAAATAACTGACCTTTCATCTGCTGTAATATGTCTGAATTAAACATGTTGCTTAAATGAAGCATGTGTGCAAGAATAATCAATATTATACTGAACACAATGTATGAAAACTGCACTTAAATTCAAATCATATCATAAATATTTTACCACCAGTGTATGTTGTAGAATCTCCCAGGAGGAACAGCGCCAGAAGATGGTCTAAAAGTATTATTAGTAGTAAAAAGTCACCAAAATTTTACACCCCCTCCTCTATCTTTTCCTTAGGCCTCGTAGCTGTACTGTACAATATGTGAGTGTGCATTTACTAGCTTACCAACCTGCCCAGTGTTTGTCTGCTGATTGTTCTTTTCTCTCTCTACTTTCCACTAACCACAAACAGTTGAGACAAAAGGCTGCCCACTCTGAGCCTGGATCTGTGTTTTGAGCTTTCTCTTTCCAATGTCACCTAATGCTGCTCATGGGTGATTTGTTGGGTATTTTATTTATTATTTATATATAATTCTATAACATTTTATTTTTCTCAATATAAATCTATATGGTAAGACCATATAGAATAGAATGTAAAGTAAACCTTATATTCTGAGGGCATTGAGATGACTTTTTTGTGATTTGACTCAATATAAATATACTATACTATATTATATATATATAAACATAATAACAGTTTCACAGTACCTATGAACAAAACAGGGATAACAATCGCTCATTATAATAATTATCATATTACTGTTAATTTGTATAAATATTTTACTAATCTTTGCAGCTCTAATGATGACACCTGGACTAGTTCCACCATCTGGAGACAGAGGGGCTTATTTCTTTTCCATAGATTTAAAATTGTGGATCAGGTCAGTTTCCTCAGCAAGGCTTTTATGGCTGTGTTCTGATTCTGTCTGGGTTTCAGCAAGTTTGGCTGAATATTGTCAGCATAAAATCAGTATATTTTGCCTGTTTCTCAGTTCTCTGTCAGCATCTTAGATGCAGGAGCTTCACTAGCTGTAAGAGGAACATCATCTCCCCATGGCAACCAGCAGCTCTTTTTACATTGTCTGATGATTCTACACAGTTTCACCACAGAGACCAGATATGTGTGAAAGTGATGTGAGCAGGACTGTAGAATTTTGACTTATGGCCATTATTTATTAGTTTGCTTTTTTGTGTATTAGTTTGTTTTTAATTAGGTGGCTTTTTATATTTTTACACTCCTCAGCTGAGTTTCAGAAGTATAATCTGAGTGTTTCACTGTTAATGTGACAGTCAGTATTCAAGATAACAATTGCTTTTGAGCAATAAAACACATAAAATACACCAAGGCAACCTAATTGTTGGATGAAAGAAATATGAATAATTTACTTTTATTTTTTATTTCATATTTTTATTTGAAAACACTCAAAGTGTGAACATATGAAGAATTTGTAAGGAATTCAAGAAGAATAAGGACACATGTAGTGGAGCAGAAATTTTATTTGATAAAATGCAATCTCAACCAAAGCTTCAACACATATGGCACAAAGTAGATTTAGAGAGAGAAGTATAGCTGTCAAAGTGCAAAGTTGATGTGCAAATGTCACACAAGACATGACATGCACATGGACTCGATGTGAAGATGCGATTACATTCTGACATTTACAAGCACTAGCTTCTTTTTCAAAATGTGGACAGGTCTTGTTGAAATTTTGCAGTAGCAGTTTTCATGTGGGCCCTACTAACTGATAATTTAACTGTCACCAGCTAAGCCACACAGATAATGATGATATCAAAATCATGGTTTGGTATTCTCAGGAAGGAAAAACACCATTTAATTATATAAAATTAAATTGTCATTCAGGAACCATAGTCTATATGTGTGATTTGTTAATGTTTTTTTCTCTCATAATTGTTAAGGCTCAAAATAATAACACCAAATAACCTACAGTAATGCTTAGCTCAACATGCAAACAGATTTAGTCGCACAATTTGAGACTCCAGCTTTCAGAAAATCATGACACCATAATAAGTATGGACTGAATGAAAATAACTATGTTTAACAATATGGGAGTAGTGTTTTGTGAAGAACAAACTGATGCAACAAAATATATCCACAGTACTGTGCAAAAGTCTTAGGCACCATTTGCTTTGTTCTTTTATGAATGATGACCAGTATTTATTTCTCTTTTTCTTTCCATTAGAAACAAAAAAGCGGTTTCATTGCTTTTGCTTTTCCACAAAAAACATTTCTAGTCAAGCTTCTTTAGGCTGTGGAAGGACCAACTTGGCATCCACATGACCTATAAATAGGTATATAGTTATGATAGCACTATTATTTTTTGTTCATTGTATTGATTCACCTCAATAGATTTTAATTTATTTAATATGATATTCTTTTTTTCTTTTTTTCCATCTTCACCTATCATTTTCTGTGAGAGCCTCGGGCCAGTTTTTACTCCTCAGCAAGTCTCATTTTTAAAAAGAAACGCAGCTTTTACAGCAGCACTAGATATGGTTTTAATTTTGTATGATCTCTGTTTCTATGCGGTTTGACGCTTTCATAACTTCTAACAACTATGTGCATTGGCAATCTGTACGTTTGTGGTTATTCTTTTGGGTATCAAAAATGTCTCTTCTGTGTTATATTACAGGTAATACACCATAACAGTAAGTTGATAGTGAGTGTGTATTTTTACTTTAGAGTGACGTTCCCAGTGTTCTAAGTCAGAAAATGCCCAGTTGTGGTTAAAATACTCAAACTGCACTGACAATTAAAAACTATATGCTGTAAAATGTAAACTGTGAAAAAACAAACAAAAAAAATACTGTTCAATAAAAATACTATACAGAGAGTAACATTACATATAGCATAAAGTACTATAGTATATATTGTGCTGTTGTGATTATATATACTGTAGTAACTACACAATCAATGTATGTGCTTGTATTTTTGCTCTTAGCAATACAATAGATTAATAGATATAAAGATGTAAAATAAAGTTAAAATCAAATGGAGGGAGAGCAAAAGAGAAAAAAACAAACAAACAAATAGAAGGAACCCAAAAAGAAACATAAAATCCAACTGAGACAGAGCAAAATCAGAGTAAAGCCTAGAGACTGTGATAACGCTGCTGCAGGTATACCTTGAGCATATTGTCCAGTTCGTTTTTTTATGTATGACCCAAAACCTTCATAAAATGCTGAGAACACATCTTGCATTTAATAACATTAAACATTAAGAAGGCTTCAAATTCTGTAAAAAATACTTCATTTTTCTACTCCAACACAGGAAGAACTCTTTTTGGTGCAGGGGCTTAAAGAAAAAGTTTCTCACTGTGTCCAGGAGCATAGTCTCTTTGTGACGAGTTTGTTTTTATAGTTTGGATCCTTTTTTCCATGTCAGACACACTGTGAGTTAATGAGTGTCTGAGTGTGTGTGTGTGTGTGTGTGTGTGTGTGTGCTGTCCTAAACCCTGGGAATAATCATTAAAATTACATGAAAATAGGTTGTTGTTTCGGCATATATACTGAACCTTATTCCAACCTGTCACTCAACTGTGTGAGTGACTGTGTGACTGTGTGTCTGTGTCTGGATTCTGTAAATGTGCACCTGCATGTGTGCTTTTTTGTTAACAAATGCTATATAGTAGGCTTAAAGTAATCTCATTACAAAATCCTGATTTTGTTATCCCTGACATGTTTATCATATTCAGAAAATTATTTTAAAAAAGACATGTAAAAAATTACTAAATGAAAATAAAAATAAAAATCACAATGTGGAAATAATATCTGATGCCACAAATTATTAATAAAAATAATTTTTATACACATGTTGTGCTGCACACAATATGAAACAAAACAAACATCTCTTAATTGTTTTTTCCAGTTTTATTCTCATTAACAACAATAATAATGTTAAACATTCATTTTAAAATTATGTATATAATTTTTAAATAAATTAATGAATAAGTTGATCAAATTCAAATCTACACTGTAAACAAATCCCATAGTTTTTAATGGAAAAAAATGGCAGCTGTGGTTGCCAGAAAAATTCTGTAAAACATATGGTAAAAACGTAAACGACTTTTTAGAACAATCTGTAAATTTCACAGTTTAATAATATAATAGTTTAAATAAAAAATAAATGTTAAACTGGTATTTCTAACTGTCCTTCTAAATTAACATGACAACAACAGTTGTCTAATCTGTTATGATTGTTGTTGTACTATACATTACAGGCAGATTGAACACTGTCTCTAATTTAATACATACATATATATATACATATATATACATATATATATATATATATATATATATATATATATATTTAGATTTCTCAATCTTGGACAATCCCTCCCACCCACTGCACAGTGTGTTGGTTGGACAGAGGAGCACGTTCAGCCAAAGATTTATTAACATTAAATGTTCCACAGAGCGCCACAGGAGATCTTTTCTACCTGTGGCAATCAATCTGTACAATTCCTCCCCCCTCTGTAAGGGGTGGGGGAAGTGATACTGTCATAACCTTGCTGTGCATATATTGACCCAATTTCATTTATCTATTTACATATTCTGTATATATATATTGAGTTTTTCGGTATTGATGTTATTGTGTATTTATGTTTGTGTATTTATGTTGGTGTTGGATCTTTCCTGGTTGTGGTTCCTTTTCTTTCTGTCTGTTTTGAGAACAATGGTAATGAGGCCAAAACAATTTCCCTCTGGGATCAATAAAGTATTTTTGAATCTTGAATCTTGAATCTTGAATATATATATATATATATATATATATATATATATATATATATATATATATATATATATACATGCATACATATATATATATATCGTTTTCTCTTCAGACCTATTCCTTGTGAAAGTTTCTTTAAGCCCAATTCTGAGGAGTTCCTTGAAGTTGACTTCCATGCCAAGTTCCTTGAACCTCAAAGGCTACTCTTCCTGGAGATATTTAATGTTTTTCCCTTGACTGACTTGTTTGCGCTGTGTGTAGAAAGTAAACTTCATTAGATGTTTGAAGACATCATCTTTAGCTTTTCTTTTTTCTCATGCTGGCTTTCTGTAGTCTCTCCAAAGGGGCTGGAATTTTAAATCCAAGTTAATTCCTCTATAGGTGTCTTGGATTGCTGCTCTCTTTTCTAGAGGAACTTCATCTGTGTCAGACTTATCATTGCAATGCTTTCTTTTTCTTATTTTTGGGGTTGTGCATTGCGGCACATTCTCTGCCTTGTTTTGGATCTGCCTAGTGAGAGTCTGATACCTAGGTCCAATTATGTCTTCCTCTTGCAAATACTTTGGATGTTTTGCCACCACATTTTCAGTGACTTCAGTAGAATTCCTTTTAGTTATGCAAGGACTTCTTCCCATCATTTCACAAACTAAAATACAGACCAACTCCATTCCTAAATTTCCAACTGAATTTATTTTATGCAAACTTCTATTGGCACTAGCTTGAACCTGTACTGCATTGCTTTCCTTAAATCTCAGCTTCCACACAGAAAGGAGTTGAATTGGTATTAATGCTGATAGCAATTCGGTTTCTACAATAAACTGGAAATCATCATACATCTCCACCCCAAGGGACTGTAAGGTAAATGGTCTGCACTTATATAGTGCTTTTCTACCTAACTGGTACTCAAAGCGCTTTACACTGCTTCTCATTCACCCATTCACACGCACAAGCACAAGCACACACACGGCAGAGCTGCTATGCCCCCTGACTCACCGGGGGCAACTAGGGGTTCAGTATCTTGCCCAAGGACACTTTGGCATGTGACGTGGCAGCTGGGAATCAAACCACCAATCCTGTGATTGGCAGTCAACTGCTCTACCTATTGAGCCACAGCCACCCCAAGGTCGCTTCTAGAATATCTTTTGACACTTCTGGGAGGTCAGGTCAGTGATTGCAGGACGTAGAAATGTTTGCTCCAAGTCAGTCATTTCTGTAATCAAGAAAGAATGACACCTGTTTTCAAGATTATACATTGAAGCAGAAAAAATTAACATAGTACAGGTAAGAGAAACCTCTACTCTAATGGGAGTGAGAATTTTTATTTCATTATTTCTTTCTTTTTAACACTTTTTATTTCTGTTCACCCAAAAAACCCACTGCTGTCCATTTTACTTTTATCAAATCAGTACATTTTCACTTTTACAAAGCATTTCTATGATTTTTGTGTGCTTTATCAACCGCAGTGGCAAGATCACATTAATTTTGAGAGCACACTATGTTTCAGAGGAATGATGTAGTGCCCATTAATCATGCATGATGGTAAATAATAACCTTATACTCTGTTTTTTCACTCCATACAGATGGTATTCAGAATGATAGTCTGCTTTATATATGTCTATCACAAAATACACAGCTGCATCATTTTTGAATTAAAACAACAAGAAGTTTTCTGAACTCCAGTGACTTGTCGTTTTTGGACACAATAAAATGGCCATTTTCATATGATGTACCTTTATACTGTATGCTTCTGGGTACTGTAGTAATTCTTTCTGAAAAGCCTGGTATATAATTAGCTACAGACATTTTGGATTTTTTAATGAATTGGTTGGACTTAAAGTTTTGTCCATCACGTATGTCACTAAAAACATCTCTGTTTCACTAGACAGTTGAGACAATGAATTATTCCGCATTTCTGATTCTAACAAACTTTTTAATGTCTCTATCACAGGGATATAGTAGAGAAACTTTACGTCATATTTTATCAGTTCATATTACTATCTTTTTGGGCTCCATGTACTTGACCATATTTTTAAATGCTTGAGCTCTTGAATATGTTGTTCTTAGTACTCCCTCTCCATCTGTTTTTGTCAACAAGTTCTTTTATATTTGTTGTGAGGTTCTGTGTTGTGGAGATTCTCAGGATGGACTGTAGGTTCTCACCAGTGAGACGACTCCTGTGTGCTGTTTTGTTAGTCTTCATCACTGAGAAGAGCTTCTCACTAAGATTTGTGCTACCAAACATAAACAAGGTCCGAGCCTCATGTGGACGGAGTTGGGACATTTCTGTGGGAATGGAGTGAATAAACTGTGCGGGTCCTGCAGTGTCCTACTTTACCTTCAGTCATTACACTGCAGCTCAATCAGCTCCATCTGAATCTGCACAGGTGCAGTTTCCACATCGACGGTAAATGGGTTGCGAAGCAACTTAAAATTATTTTCTTGTTCGTCAAAGTCACCAAAGCTCCGTGAGAACTCAGTTTATCAGCAAAGTGCGTATTTGTGAACACCGTTGTAACGATATGGTTCAACATTACTTGGCATCGTGAGGACCAGCTTCATAATAACTTGCAGCATCATAAACTAGACTTGATTAACGCGGAATGTGTTCGGCAAGGCAGCTGAAGCGCTGCATTATGGGATCTGTAGTTTATTGTGTTACCAGCGCTTCATATCGCCGGGCCACTAATAACAATAATATAGAAATGATCTCGCGGGCCGGATATAATTACACGCCGGGCCGGATGTGAGTTTGACACATATGCTCTAGATGAAAGTGTGTGATGTTTGATAAGTGACCTCGAGTGGTGTCAGTTTAGTCAGCATTGGTGAGACTTGAATACTACTACTACTATACTAGTTTGAGTACTATGTTAGCCTGTTAGCCACTATGACCATTACAGAACTCAAAACATGTTCACGATACAGGGGGGTCAGTCCTGGACAAACAATCCTCCCAAATTGAAATTTGACAAATGGAGATTTTAATTTTAGCTTACAGTTTTCATTTGTATGAGAGAGCAGGAGACAGACAATTTCCAAACTTCACCTTAGTGTCACAATATGTCATCTTTTCCTCTGGCCAGTTGCCTGTCTAATGTTTGAACAACTGATTGTCTGACAGCCAGAAAACTTGGCAAAGATAAACAACTAGAGTGCAGAGCTGGAGAGTTCTTTTATCTCCAACACTTTTCTTTAGTGGACCTCTCCCTCTCCATTTCCATCTCAATCTCACTCTATTTCTTCCAACATATATACACACGTGTGCACACACACACACACACAGACACACACCACACACACATGCTAACACACATTACTTTCGGGTTCCTGCAGTTCTCTTCTTGTGTGATGACAGTACTGACAACTTGCTCCATGCCCCCTCCACACCGCTCCAGCATTAGCCATGACAGGTAAGTGTGTGTGTGTGTGTGTGTGTGTGTGTGTGTGTGTGTGTGTGTGTGTGTGTGTGTGTGTGTTTGACTGAGAGAGCGTGCAGGACATATTAAAGGCCAGATCATATCTCACCTCACCTAATGTGTTTTTGGACCTTCACACAGACACACACACACACACACACACACACACACACACACTTGCATACACTCTATAAGTGTATATAGATGCCATGTACATGCTAATTGTGTGTCAGATATAGGCCAACTCTCCTGCCACAGTGTCCCTCCCTGTCGTTTCATTAGCCTTCTCTCCAATCCTACCCAGTCACATTGTCAACCTGACTCCCGCGACACAGCCCCCCTCCCACCCTTTACTTCGTGTCACTCTATGCTAAATAGTCCTCCATTTGGGGAAGTGTCTCCTCTGGAGGTTGATAGCAGTGTGGCGTGCGTAAGTTGACTTAAGTTGGAACAACTACAGCAGCTGTGAGCTGTACCGCAGCTTATTGTTGGAGTTCAGCTGGGGCAGAGTGGACATATTGGGTCTTGTATTGGGTCTTGCATTGTCTTGTTTGAAAACTCAGCTCAACCGTTGGAGACCAGCTGACACAACATCAGATTTTGTGTGTCATTGCATAGATGACACACAGTTCTATCCCCCCCAAAAAGACTGAAGACTTAACTTTTTGGAAGCTCCTATATTCTTACACATTAATGCAATAACAGTGTTGTATGTTCTAATACATTGGCTTTCTTCACACATCTACGTACAGGTGAACTTCAAAATTATCCCAAGTGATTACTGTTGGTTAATTCAAAAGTAGTTTTAAATTATATGTATTGCCCTTTATTGGATAAATGAATGAAAAATTGCATTATCATTGTACTAATTTATCTCAACTACTTTGAAGTTGGCATTTTGGTCAAGCCAAAAGTCATATTTAGTGATTATAACTAACTACTAACAACTATTATCCGGCTTAAATAACATCAGTGCTACAGGTAGAAATGAGCATTTCGCACAGTGCAGATTGTCTTCTTGCAAGCAGCTCATTACAACATTCATTAGTGGTATTAGTTCCTCAGGAAACCTAGCTTAAAAAATGCTATCTCAACTGAGTTCATTTTTGTTGAGGTGCAATTTTTACTTTAATAAAAATGATGATTGATGGGTAAATCTCACACAGATCTCACATAATTATGTATAGGAAAGAAAACACACCAAAACACCAGGATAAATGACATTCCAAAATAATTTCCAATATCAATATTCCTTTAAATAAAATTTACTAACAAAGTTATCAAACAAGCTGCTTACAAATCAAATTTATAAAGTGACAAACACAATTAAAGCATGTTGTACACAAATAAAGTAAATAACAGTAAAACACATTGCTTCACAAACAGTGTTTGTGAAACAGTGTTTGGGAAGCACACACTATAGCCAAATATATCATCATTTGCACAGACCATCTCCCGAGGATCAGGTCCGGACATTGCTTGTGTGTTCACATATGCAGCACACAGCAGGAAAAAAAGTCTGGGTGGCATAAATCTGAAATACAAAATAGTCTGTTTGATTTAATGGTGGGGCGTGGAGGTTGTTGCTGTGTAGAGCAAAGATGAAGAAACAAAGTGACACATGAGGTTAACCATGAAAATCCATAGTGTTTTGTTTAGAGCATCAGTAGGACAAGTCACATGATTAGAAAGGACTCTTTTTGTTTTAAACTGAAGTTTTCTGATAGAAAGAAGGGCAATCCAACAACATAAAGCTGTGTTTTAACTCCTAAACTTTCTGATGTTTCACTGAGAGGATCGGCTGAAAGGTAACGCCCCCTCACTGGCTGTAAATTCTCCAGACTATATACCTGGGCTCATGCTGACAGTACACAGACTTTGTTCTAGAGGGTTCACAGGATAAAGTTCAGATAATCTCCAAGGTGAATAACAAAGTTTGTGTTCTCACATGCAGCTCTCATATGCACAGGTTCACTTGTGTTTGTACAGGTGTTGAACCATATACTGTATGTATTTAAAGGCAAACAAATATTTAATTAAAAAGAAACAAGGATTTTCACACTATGCCACGGCCTGTCCTCCAAACAGAGGAGAAACTAAGCTGGATTTGGAGTGTTTGGAGTCAGACAGGCCTTGTCAGTATGTTATGATTTATTCAGACTGGAAATGCAGCCTCATTTCACTCTGATTAATAATTGTAATATTTAAAAAATGCGGAAAAATACTTTGGAAATTTAAACTAAATGTACAATTTTACAGGTGCTGGTCATATAATTAGAATATTATCAACACGTCGATTTTTTTCACTAATTCTGTTCAAAAAGTGAAACTTGTATATTATATTCATGCATTACACACAGACTCATATATTTTAAGGGTTTAGTTGTATTTATTTGTATATCTACACAATCATGTGGAAGACTGCTGATTTGACTTGGCACCTGCACACAGTGCCAAATCTAACAGTACCTAGTTTAAGGACCATGGTATTCCTGTTCTTGACTGGCCAGCAAACTCGCCTGACCTTAACCCCATAGGAAAGCTATGGGATATTGTAAAGAGGAAGATGTGACATGCAAGACCCAACAATGCAGAAGAGCTGAAGGCCACTATCAGAGCAATCCGGGCTCTCATAACACCTGAGCAGTGCCGCAGACTTTCTTTGTATTGGTCTTAAGTAATATTCTAATTTTCTGAGATACTGAATTTGGGTTTTTCATTAGTTGTCAGTTCTAATCATCAAAATAAAAAAAATAAACACTTGAAGTATATGAGTCTGTGTGTAATGCATGAATATATTATACAAGTTTCACTTTTTGAACAGAATTAGTGAATTAAATCAACTTTTTGATGATATTCTAATTATATGACCAGCACCTGTAAATTGTTGTTAAAATGAAGAGCTAGTATAATACATTGGTGGGTTAAGTCAGCCTTAGAAATTTGGAAACACTCTACTAGACACTTCTTCAATGCTGTCATGCACAGTCCTGGTTAATTGCAGCTTTCCATTACATTACTTTTCAATTTGCTTACTACTAAGTTGATACAACATTATCATGAATATAAAAGCTGGTAAAGCAGATTTCCAGCTCTGAATAACAGAGAGATGCCAAGAGCAAGAGAGTGAGAAAAGACAGGAAGAGAAAGTGGAAGTGGTTATAGGCAGGTTCCACATGGGATCTCTGAGGTTATCTTTTTTTTTTTTTTTTTTTCTTAGAAAGTCTCAGCAGTGTGTTTACAGGTATCAGAGCCAGGCAATGGATAGGCATGACTGACAGCTAAAAGTTTTATCTGGAATCGGTTGACTGTATTACTGTTTATCTTTTCTTTTTGTTTGTGTAAATTAGGCAGCTGAATACAAATAAAAAATGGAAAAAATTAATACCAACATCCAGACAGCAGCTCTGTCATCGGAATTTGTGTTCAGGTTTTTATGAATTATTTTCAGTGGCCATTGGTGGCCCTTAGAAGATTTTTGATTTAATACAGGTGAGGGATCATGTACAATTTGGAAGTTAGTGACAAAAAATAAATTAATAAATAAATAAACCTATCAAACCTATAACAAAGACAAAAAAAAAAATGTATATATACATACAGTTACTATAGTGGTAACTGTCTCATATGAAGTGGAAAAAACTGTGAGTCTTTGCAGTTTATTCAGTGATATGTAATTGGTGATTGTATAATAATACATATTCTATTCTTTATATTTTTGTTAAATATCTTATGTCTATAAAATAATATGGTAAAGTAACTACAATGTAATAGTTAGAGTGAAGTAATCTAGAAATTTGCTGAAATGGAAAATTCTGCTGCAGAAATGTTATTTTTGACAGACAAGTTATTTTTCATTTCCAGAGAGAAGGCAGAGTGTGTGCTCTACTCCTGTGCTGCACTCACGTTGGATCTACTCTGAACCACTTCAACACCTCTGTGGAGCTCTCTTAAATTGAACTGGATTTTTAAGTAAAAAGAGGTTTTACTAATAGTTTTAAATCAGGAGCAAAGCTAAACTCTTCACACACAGAGGGAAGAGCATTCTCAAGGACCACTCCTGATCAATTAATTTTAATGTTCACAACAGTAAACGATCATAAATGCACTATCCTATGCTATTACTAACAGTCCAAAGACAGCAAGAGCTGAGAAACTGCATGGTGCTGAACAGGCCAGATGCACTGTCCAGTCAATGCTACATATTTCTTACACAGAAGAACATAAGGACCTTAATAAACTTCAAATAGAAACAGATGTCAACAACAAATATTCAAATCAAAGTCTATGTACAACAACACAGGCAGTGACACAGACAGGGGCCAAGATGCAGTAAACATGGAATTAAACAGACTAACATTGTGACTCACATTTTTATGCGCCTGATTTAAAAAGGAAGTAAAAGGAAAAGGAAGTATAATAACTAGTCACCCCGCTCAGGTTGCTGCCGTTTATTGTAGTTGATGTGTCTGTCCACAGTCCTCCAGAACACTCTAATCCAAAATAATTAACAAACTGTATACTTTTATTTCATATCACAATCTCCTCCATAGTGGCAAACCCGCCAAACACTTTGTCTTTGCTTTTGTTTATATCCCTCTCGACATGACATAAAGTGAAGTGTGACAGTCTGCCCTCATCCATGCATGTATGCAAATAGCTCTTAATAAGCCTCAGACAGCTGAAAACTCTGTTGGGCACTGGCACTGCTAATGGTTTTGTAGATTCTGTGGAGGTCAGATGTGGGTATGCTTGATTGATGCCAGCGGCAGTGAGGAATGGCAGGAATACATTGGTGTAAGATCCATGTCTAATTATGAATTCATAGGAATGACACAACATCCTTTGGTTTGGAGATCACTGGCCCCCCATCACTTATGTGGTGAGTATCGCTACTCCCATGATGATGTTTTATTGAACCTGGAAGTTTATATTGATACAGAAATGGTCATTTTTCTTCTGGATTATATTTTAAACCATTTGTGAGGTAGCTATTACCACCCTTGAGATTAGTTAAATTACACACATTTTTGTTTTTAAGGGCTGAGTCCCAAAAGCAGTGTAGTTACACTCAGGGAGTCCCACTCAGACAAGGACGGTGTGCCGACCATCCCCTATCTGCTTATGCTTTAAATATTAAGTTTCTGAGTTCTCTGAAGATCAAAATTTGAACCTTGGTTGATGAAGACCATGTAATTTGACTGAAAGCACCAGAATAGCTACTGATTATTTAGTAGATATTTGTTCAAATAAAATGATCAGTGATAGCTATCAGCAATCAGTCTCTCGGTTTTCTCCCACATCACTCACATTATATAAATGATCCAATTGCTGTATCAATTTAGCATTCTCAATTATTATTATAACACTGTATTAAATTTTTGTCTTTTAAATTCAGAAGTGACTTTATATTTATATACACCTCTCACCACACACACACACACATATATGTACATAAAAATGTTGTGGCTTCCCTCCCGACATTGCCTGCTGATTTTGCAGCCCGGTGTTTGGCACCCTAGCCTCTTGCTCCTGTTGAAGAAAAGACATCAGCAGATGGTTAGCCCGCTGTCAGAGCTGTCAGTGTGACTCACCTGGCTGCTACAGCATCAGAGGACTAGACTGAGGTTGTCCTGAGCAGGGGAATCAGGGGCCTGCTTGTGTGTTCCTGAAGATGCAATAGGCAGGAAGTGGGTGGGAGGAGGAAGCCGTCGTGAATGTAGCACGTAGCAGGAGTGCACGAAAAGAAATTATTTCAAAGTACAAATGTAATTATAAACAAAGACACTCTCTGATGCCCTAAGGCCCTGCACAAATGTTTAAACTGTGCCAACTGTACCAGTGCCATTAACCAACGCTGTATGCTTGAGTTATTATAAAGCCTAATTCACAGTGGACCAGAACAATTTGGGGACTTAATGTGATTTAGAAATATCCCTCCCACATCTGTGTTAGTACAAGATAAACAGACTCCGATTTAGTTGCTGATTTGATTTGGCTCATCTTCAGAACAGGTCTACATTTTGAGTGTTTGTAATAGCTTCCTTAATTTGCACTTTTTATATACATCTAAGTTCCAAAGGTGATCAAATGGTTATCAAACAGCAGCAATAATATAAACAGAATTTATAAACAGAACAATATTGTTTTTATTTTTATTTATTTAAATCAATTTTTTAAATCTACAAATACAGATGCAAGCTTGGACAAATGGAGGCAAACCTTATAATCAGCCTGCTCTACCACATGAGCACCTAAAACACACATGATTAGATTTATGGTTAGATTATAGTCTAGAGGTAAATAAATAAATAAATAACAAATTCCTCAGATAAAAATGAATAAACAGGAGAAATACTAAAATCATTATTGTCTTGAAAACACTATTATTATGAGATGGCCTTTACGTTGCTGATCTGCAGCATTGTAGGTGATTAGTGGTAAAAACTTTCATATTCTGAATCCACACATGCTAGTTCTATACAAATAGAGGCAGAATAGCTGCACAAATACAAATAACAGAAACAGCAGTCACACTTATTTAATTAAGAAATTATATTAACAATCAAGTGTCACAATCTACCTACAGTAATAGTGGTACACCTGATTCAGTCTGCAGAAAAGCAGACAATTAGGTGCAAACACATATGCAGCTAATTATCAGTGCTCTATTCACAGTCTGGAATATATTGCTGTGTTTGGATACTGAGCAGAGAATAACATTAGCATACTTTACTCAGCTGCCATCTTTGAATTGTCAACAGACTATCCATCACTAACTGGTCTTACCTATTCTCTCTCTCTCTCAGACATGAACACAGGTAGAGCCATGCACAAAAATACAAAGACTGTATGTTTGTCTACATATTAAGAGTCATAGTTCATGTTGATGTCCCTTTCTCCCATCCCTAGCACACACCCACACAGTATGCAGTCAATGTAATGTACAGCATGGCCATAACTTTTGATTTGATCACATAAATATTAGCTTTTATTTAGAATGATTGTTAGGGTTGTCTTTATTATTATTTATTCAATTCAATTCAATTCAATTTTATTTGTAGAGCGCTTTTTACAATTGACATTGTCACAAAGCAGCTTTACACAACCAAAGAACAGTACATGAACAGTGTATGTGTATGAGTCATAATAATGTGATTGTCCCTTTATAGAGATATCAAAGTACCCACCTTTTCCAGACTTAATTGTATTTTGTAAAGACAAGAGAAAAGTTGAGTCACAGTCATGTTTATCACTGTGTCACATCATCTTTCCTTGTAATTACACTTTTTATCCATTTGGAACTGAGAATAATTATTGTCATAGAGGAAAATTGAATATTTGACCATTGTTGCTGAATACAAGACTGAAAAGCTGTTTTACAGTCTGTGGTCACTGTTGTCTGATTCTCCTATTCATGATGCACCATACATTTTCAATCAGAGACAGCTATACTGCAGGCAGGTCAGTCAGTCACATACACTCTTCGTCTATAAAAGTATGCTGTTGTTGCACATGCAGAATGTGGCGTGCCGTTGTCCTGCTGAAATATTCACTGACTTGTGGCACGATGTACAGTGCCTATAAAACAAATTCACACCCTTGGATGTTTCATCCTTTTGACATTATAAATCAGTCATGGTCAATAAAAGTTGGCAACTTTGACAAACAAAATGTCAGAAAAATACCTCGTTTTTGGCAAAAGTGTGTAGTAGTCAAAAATAATGTCAATTAAATAAAAATATGTAAGATAAAATCTGTGTTTGGATTAATAGTCACCCCCTTCAGGTCAGTGTATAGTAGATGCCCCTTTGGCTGCCATCACAGCATGATAGTCTGTGTGGACAGGTCTCAGTTAGGCTTGCACATCTGGACACTGGAATTTTATGCCATCCCTCCTTGCAAAACTGCTCAAGCTCTGTCAGGTTGCGTGTGGATTGGGTATGGACAGTCCTTTTCAAGTCTATCTAATAATTCTCTACTGGGTTGAAGTCTGGGCTTTGACTTGGCCACTCAAGAACATTCACTGTGTTGTCGGTAAACCATTTCTGTGTAGCATTTGCTGTATGCTTCAGGTCATTGTCTTGCTGGAAAATAAATCTTCTTCCAATTCGTAGTTGTCTTGCCGACTGAATAAGATTGTTCTCTAGGACTGCCCTATATTACATAACTTACCCTCTACCTCAGAGGTGTCAAACTCAGGTGTAATTATATTTGGCCATCATATCAAATGTGTATTAGATCTGGCCACCCAGTATATAGCTCATACAGCGTTAATACTACAAACCCCAAAATGTTTTGGTGCGTTAAACAACCCCTTTTTTTCTGACAATCATAAGCATGCAACCAGTCACATCAGACAAACTCAGACACCCCTCCCCAAAAATGGTCAAATGAAAGAGGCCAAGTGCACAGTTTGCTAAAAAAATCTGCGTACTCCACGTCAACTTTACCTGGCGAGTTTACTGACTTTGAAGACCAGAAATGCTGATTTGAACTGCTCTATAATCCATTTGATTCGTCGATGAACATGAACAAAACACTCAGGAGTCGTCTCACTGATGAACACCTTCTGAGTGACTATCTGACTTAAACCAATGTGCATCAGAGTAAACCAGAGTATAGCAAATTGATATTTTCTACTCATTTTCTACTATCTTCATTGAAGTAAATTATTATTATGTATAGTTGTGTTGTTGTTGGCCTGTGAGAAAAGTTTATACAATAGATGTGTGTTTTATTTTAAATTTGATTTCTCATTTATTTAAAATAAAAAACAAAAGTTCTCCCATATGAAAAGGTTCAACATTACATATCTAGAGAGATGGGAAAGCATGCACAATTGCAATTAATTTTTCACTAAAGATTGAGTTTCTAATTTTGGCCTACTGCAAATATAGGTTTGACACCCCTGCTCTACCTTAACAAGCCTTCCAGGGCTGGCTGCCGAGAAGCATCCCCACAGAATGCCACCACCGTGTTTCACAGTGAGGATGGTGTGTTTGTGATGATGTGCAGTGTTTGGTGTGTGCCAAACATAGCATCTTGTCTGATGGACATAAAAGCACCATTTTGGTCTCATCACACCAAAGAACGCTCTTCCACTTGTTGATGGAGTTTTTACATGCCTATTGGCGAACCCAAGTCATGATTTAATACGAGTTTTCTCCAACGGTGGCTTTCTCGTTACCACTCTCCGATAAAGCTTTGACTGGTGAAGAACTCAGGCAGCAGTTGTTGTATATACAGTTTCTCCTATCTCAGTTGCTGTAACTCCCTTAGGAGTTTTGGATTGCATTTCTGGATTCAGCAACAGATTCTGTTAAGGGACAACAGTTTTTCAAAGTACTCCTGTGCCCATGTAGCTATTCATCACAGTAGTGTGACATTATCTCATGCAATACTATCTATTTCAAATTCAAGGCAGAGAACTTCCAAATTAAGATAAGATGAGATAAAATAAAATATTTTGGCATGGACTAGTTTTTGAGAATCACTTTAGAACAGGATGCTCCTAATTTTAGCAATGTTTCTCAATTGAAAAAGCTGTTCTAGAGATTACTTTTATGTATGAAGTGAAGAAGATATCCTGGTCAAAGATAACTCAGAAATTTCTTACAGCATTACTTGAGGCCAATACTAAGTCATCAAAGGTGAGAATGTGATTAGACATAGTGTCTCTGAGATTCTTAGGTCCAAACAAAATAACATCTGTCTTGTCTGGATTTAGGAGAAGGAAACTGGAGGACATCCAGGCCTTTATGTCTTTTAAGCATGCTTGAAGTTTGACTAATTGATTAGTTTCTTCTGTTTTCATAGATAAGAATAGCTGGGAAATGGAAATTTATAGAGTGTTTCCTAATAACATTGCATAAGGAGGACATATATAAAGTGAAAAGAATCGGTCCAAGCACAGAACCCTGTTGAACTCTGTAGCTAACTTTGCTGGGCATAGAAGACTCATCATTAACATGTATAAACTAAAATCTATCTGATAGATACGATTTAAACCACTCTTGGGCTGTTCCTTGGTTCCCAATGACATCTAGCTTCTAGCTCCATTGGCTCCCTGTTAAATCCAGAATTGAATTTAAAATTCTTCTCCTCACTTATAAATCACTTAATAATCAGGCTCCATCTTATCTTAAAGACCTCATAGTTCCATATCTTCCAAGCAGAACTCTCTGTTCTCAGACTGCAGGTTTACTTGTGGTTCCTAGAGTTTCCAAATGTAGAATGGGAGGCAGAGCCTTTAGCTATCAAGCCCCTCTCCTGTGGAACCACCTCCCAGTTCAGGTTCGGGAAGCAGACACCCTCTGTACATTTAAGACTAGATTTAAAACTTTCCTTTTTTATAAAGCTTATAGTTAGAGATGGATCAGGTGACTCTGAACAATCTCTTAGTTGCTGATATAGCTTAGTCTGCTGGGGGACCGCTACTGATAAACTGAGCTCCTCTCCTCTCTCCTTTCTCCTGTACCAATGCAAATGCCACCATTGCATGTCATTAACTATGTGTCTTCTCTCTCCTGTAGTTGTGTCTCCTCCTCTCTGTCTCCCTCTCTCTGTACTTTTCTGCAGGTATCCTCGGCCTGGAGCTGTACATCTCCAGAATCCAGTTCATCTGCCCAATGTTCTTGATGCTTGTTGTTGTCTTTATTGCCTGCTGTTCTTTTCTCTCTTCTCTTTTCACTCACCCCAACCGGTCCAGGCAGATGGCCGCCCATTATGAGTCTGGTTCTGCTGTAGGTTTCTTCCTCTAAGGGGAGGTTTTCCTCTCCACTGTTGCCTAAAGCTTGCTCAAATGGGATTGTTGGGTTTTCTCTATAATTTATTGTATAAATATTTTCTGTAAGGTCTTAAACCTTACACTGTAAAGTGCCTTGAGATAACTTCTGTTGTAAATTGGCGCTATACAAATAAAATTGAATTGAATTGAATTGAATGTTCCAGTCTGTGTAATAAAATGTTGTGATCTACAGTATAGTGTCAAATGCGGCACTAAGATCTAACAAGACGAGTACAGAGAATAGTCCATTGTCTGATGCTGATAGAAGATCATTAGTGACCTTTCCCAGTGCTGTTTCTGTACAATGATGTACTCTAAATCCTGACTGGAAATCTTCATACAAGTTATTGCTGCGCAGGTGGTCGTGTAATTGCTTAAAAACTACCTTTTCAAGAATTTTAGAGATAAAGGGCAGATTGGATATTGGTCTATAATTCACTTAAACCCCTGAGTCCAGAGTAGGCTTTTTGAGTAGGGGCTTGACTACAGCAACCTTGCCCGTGGTATGTAGTCTATTTGTAAAGATAGATTCATCTGATCTAGTATGGACGTGATGATTAAAGGTAAAAAAAAAAGGATTG
The DNA here is from genome assembly GCF_900324465.2 of Anabas testudineus. Taxonomy (NCBI): domain Eukaryota; kingdom Metazoa; phylum Chordata; class Actinopteri; order Anabantiformes; family Anabantidae; genus Anabas; species Anabas testudineus. The sequence goes on from NC_046610.1 coordinate 26,954,526, forward strand.
GTGATTCGATTTCCGGTTGCCATGTCTCATGCCAAAGTGTCCTTGGGCAAGATACTGAACCCTCAGTTGCCCCCAGTGAGTCAGGTCAGCTGCATAGCAGCTCTGCCCTCGGTGTGTGAGTGTGTGTGCGCTTGTCTGTGCGAATGGGTGAATGAGGCGCAGTGTATAGTGCTTTGAGTACCACTTAGGTAGAAAACTGCTATATGAGTGCAGACCATTTACCATTTAGTCGGGATGGGGACTAAGAGACATGTTGATGGTTTAGGGGAATTAATTACTGACATTAATTCAGAATGATCTATGGGGAGGAAACAGTCTAAGTAGGAGCGTGGTCTTGCAAATGAATCTAGAGGTGTTGTACAAATGAGACCATCCATGCCACATGCAGGGAGGATCTGATAAATTTTGTCTCTAATAGTTTTATTTGTAAAGAAATTCATGAAATCTGAGAGTTGACGGAATACTAGGCTCGACAGAGCTATGACTCTTTGTCAGCCTGGCTACAGTGCTGAAAAGAAACCTGGGGTTGTTCTTATTTGCCTCTATTAATGAGGAGTAATATGAGGTTCTGGCTTTAAGGAGGGCTTTTTTATATATATAATTTTAAACTATCTTTCCAGACTAGGCAATATTCATCTAAATTTGTGGAACGACACCTCCTTTCTAGCTTACGTGATCTCCGCTTTAAGCTACAGATTTGTGAATTGTACCATGGAGCTAACTTCCTCTGATTCACTAGCTTTTTTCTGAGAGGCGCAACGGTATCTAGTATTGTTCCGAGTGAGACTGCAGTACTGCAGTAACAAGATAGTCCACTTATGCTAGAGTAAAGTTGAAATAACTGCCTTCCTCTGTCTTGGTACATGGCTCTGAAATAAATAATGGAATAAGTTCCTTAAATTTGTCAACAGCATTTTCACATAAACATCTACTGTAGTGAATCTTATTCGTAGGTGTAGTAAAGTTTGGTACTGTAAATTAAAATTATTGTTTTATGTTATTAAAAAATGGTCAGATAAAAGAGGACTCATTCAGACAGACATATTCATCCTGCTGCAGCCAGGTTTCAGTAAGACAGAATAAGTCTATTTGATGGTCAATTATAAAATAATTTACTAACAGGGATTTAGACGAGAGAGATCTGATATTTAACAGTCCACATTTGATTGTTTTATTTTGATCTGAGAGAGGAGTCGTCTTTATTTGTATTAGGTTCTTATGAATCACTCCCCTTGTTGGTCCTTGACATAAATAATTTAGGTACTCGGGGAGCAGACACTGTCTCTATGGGCTTATGGTAGTTTTTGGGGGGTGACAGCTGTAAGGAAGATGCAGAGAGGTGTGTAAGACTGCGTCTCTGCATCCTGGGCACTCTGAAATGTCAGGGTTTAGGTCGTCTAATAAACTCTGCCATATTTCTAGAGCGCTGAGACGCGCACCATGTAAAGTGGGATGGATGCCGTCTCTTCTAATCAGACTAGGTTTTCTCTAAAAAGTTTTCCATTTGTCTGTGTAGCCCATATTGTTTGCGGGACACCACTTAGACAGCCAGCGGTTAAATGACAACATGCGGCTAAACATGTCATCACTGGTCAGATTGGGAAGGGGTCCAGAGAAAACTATGAAGTCCGACATCGTTTTAGCAAAGTTACGCACTGATTCATTAATTTTGGTGACTTCCGATTGCCATAATCGAGAGTCATTAACTCCTGTGTGAATTATAATTTTACTGTATGTACGTTTATCCTTAGACAAAATAAACTACATTTATTACAAATCCCCTTCTCACTAAATGAGGCCGAGGAGAAACTAAACATATGTCACACTGAGCAAGAGAGAGCAGGAGAAGAAGAAGAAGGAGAAGCAGCCATGGCTAACAGAAGAGCTAACAGACCTCACAACACAAGAAAGAGTATTTAGAGTATTATGAACGGTCCTTAAGTAACACAGGTGTATGTTATTACTCTTACTCCAGTAGTTCTCTTCACTAAAACTATGAATTTAGTTTTAAGTTGGTTAAAGTTAGCAGAACAAACACAGAGCAACTGAAAAGCGAGTCAGCGTCGACAACAGGAAGTGATACGATGCGCCCACTGTAGGAGGAGCAGCAGGTCAGCCAATCCCCAGCAGCAATGGGAATGCTCAAGTTGCTCTTGGTAGACACTTTTTACCCTCTCTTATGCTGGTTTTACTTTAACCAGATCACTTACATTCATACCAGTGCATTTTGTAGCTAGTTTGAGATTATTTTGTGTAGTCAATAAAAGCATAAAATAGTGTGACATAAACTGGCTTAGGAGTAACAATAAGATTATGGCTGGAGAAAGTAGTCATTGGAAATATTGTACAGAATCAACATTCAGACATTTTTTGTTGATCACCGAAACATGACAGTGTGCTAAACAAATAATCTAATCTGAATGTACTGTTACCCAATATATTTTGTTGTTGAGCATGTTGATTAAAAAAAACAAAAAAACAAAACAAATAAAATTTTAAACTGAGCCTAACTAACTAACTAACCCTAACCCTTGGACAATATCAACAATAATGCACAAATGCTGTTTGTTGACATCAGCTCAGCATTCAATACTGTCATCCCCTCCAACTTGAACACTATTATTATGAGTTAATTCTAATTATTAAGTTTAATCACCAAACTTGGAGACCTGGGCAATAATGCCTCCCTCTGCAGCTGGATCATGGACTTTCTGACCAACAGACCATAGCTTGTTAGGTCAGGCCAAACCTGCTCCAACACCACCGCCATATATATATATGAGCGAGTGGGATTTATATATATATATATATATATATATATATATATATATATATATATATATATATATATATATATATATATATAAATCCCACTCGCTCCTTCCTTGGAGTGATCTTATTGCTTCAAGCTCAGGTCTTGTACCGGAGGCCTGGGAGCTTGAGGGTCCTGCGCAGTATCTTAGCTGTTCCTAGGACTGCACTTTTCTGGACAGAGATTTCAGATATTGTTCCTGGGATCTGCTGGAGCCACTCTCCCAGCTTAGGAGTTACAGCCCCAAGTGTTCCTGTGTCATCACCACATTGAACTGTTGCACTGCTTTCAAAGGGCTCTGAAAGCCTACTGGGTAAAGGTCTGGGAGTAAGCTTTGTTTCCCCTCAGTATTACACATTGCAACTGATTACTATGAGTAATCTACTAGTTATTGACTACTGTTGAAACTATTCACAAGAAAATTGTGCTATTTTAGATAAATGTAGTTGATAGGGGATGCATGGCTGCAGCAACTGATCTAAGAGTGGTTGAAAAAGTATATCAGTGAAGTTTAAGATAAATGTAGGTATATCCAAACATCCAGCACAGTGCAAAACAGTTCTCTTCAAATATTTGAATTTACTTCAAAAATGACACAAAAATACCCAAAAGTCCACAATATAACAGAATCAAAAGGTCCAACAAAACACAAAACAATTTGGAATGTAGTCTGCCAAGTCTTCATTTTTTACATGTCAATTTCAGTCATCTATGAACCTGAACCAGTTACATAGAATTCTGTATATTTTACATAACAAGGACAGGCTGCCTACTCTTTAAACTAACTCTTTAAAAAAATATCTAATAGAAAATATATAATCAAAACAATCAAGCTGGTATGTAGTGAAATGATGAGACTAATGAGTGAGAGATAAAGTCTTTCAAAGCTACTGCCGCCCCAACTGTGTCATTATTAAAGTATTCTCAATAAGTCAACCTTCTGCACCTTCTTTTCCAATTTAAAGTAACTAGAGAAAGATTATAGACCATTGGAGCACTGCACCAACTTAACAAGATAGTAAGCCTGCTAGCCACAGGACAAAGGCATTTTTCTGTACAGTACCATTATCTGTTTATGAGAATTTTAAAATGCAAAGTTTGTTAGTTCTTTCTACAATTCACATGATTAGTTACTGTTTCTTTGCATTCTAGCAATAAAACAATCAGTTTGTAGCCTCACCATATTTCTTTATCTTCATTATAGTGTATGCACTAATTAGATCATCATTCTTTAGAAATGTTGAGTGTCAGAAGTGATCACACTGTATATTTAGTATTTGTTTTATGTTTTTTTTTATTACTAATTAACTGTACATATTTCCTAAATAATTATTATATTAAAAAAAACATATTTTTAATGTTTTGATCCAATGTCAACTGCATTTCTTTCTGCTTTGTTCAATTCTTGTAGTATTATTTTCAACATACAACAGGAATAAACATGGCAGCTTTTTTCTCGTCCGTTTTCTCATCAGCACAGGTGTGAATTTGTCCTGCATCCTCCCATCCCGTCAGTCTGACTCTTCTATTCTTAGCCAGTCAGTCTGTCACTGTTGTCCCTCTGGACTTCATGTCTTCAGACAGACAGTTCCCATGTGACAAACCATTTTTACCTTCTATCCAGACAGGACACATTAAATTGGTCATGGTGGAATTCAACAGCATTGTGTTTAATTAACACAGGATATCATTCAATAAGAGCTGCTGGGAGACATAAACATGCTGAGGTTTCCATTTGGCTCTGAGGAGTGATTTTAAACAACAAAGTGCAACATGGAGACATTAAATGTGTAACTGAAAGCCAGCTGTGTTTATTTGTTGGACTTGTTACTTGTGTTTCAACTGCTAAACACAAGAGTTGAGACCATGCCCTGTCAATTCTAAAATTATTCTCTATAATTGTAAGAAATGCAGCTGTTATACCCATTGCAGTATGTTCAGTTTTTATTTTTATTTTCACACATATAGAGAGGCCACAAAATTCTGTTTCTCATGGACTGCAGTGTATCATGGAATTGACACTGCAGCACAAAATAAATTGGGGAAAAAACTGAAATGTACATACACAGTCTCTGGTAGGAGTATGCTTTCTTGCTTTGATAGCAACAATTTGAATTTTGGATCCACTGTGTCTTATATTTATTAAATGTGCATGACTGAAGCAATGAAATCCATTGGCACATGCTGTTTGTTGGTTGCTAATGCCCACGAAGTCTTGAGGATAAGGCAAGGAAGGGGTCCAGGAGGATAAGATGATAAGATGAGCACAGAGAAACCAGACAGCGGACTACTGAAAGCCAAATAAGCTGTGTTCATCATCATTCGTAATGACATTGATAAACACCTACTGGTGATATTAAAGTAGATTACAAGAGGAAAAAAAAAGATTAATTGTGACCCCTTTGGCTTTCCAGAGGGGACGGAACTGATACAAGAGCTACAAATTACTATATTCAGATAAAACTCTGATTATGCCGTGACAGAACATTTAATTTGGAATACCATACATTCAAGTAATAATCTGCCTCCAACAGCACAAAACAGGATGTAACAGAGGTAGTGCTCTCATTTCACAGGCAGGAAAGGTAGTGAAGGTAAAGAAAATTACTCAAACTTACAAAAAAATAAATTAAGTAACTACACTTCTGATTAGACTGTGTGTTTTCATGCTATGGTTGTAGCAGCAGCTTCTTGCTGGCCTTCCCCAGGTCCTGATTAAGGGGGACAATTTTGTAAACTGCATATCTGTCCTAGGGCAGTTTTGTAAGATGGGAGTGGGCAACAAAAGTAAATAAAAAGCTGAGCAGGAAAAGAGAGTGATCTGATGTGGAGAATAAAAAAATGTGTGTGTGTGTCTGTGTGTGTGTGTGTGTGTGTGTAATATGCTGTTCAAACACACATGTTGAAACTCTCAGAGAAGACACAGTAGAGTGGCTGAGAAGGGAGCAGAGAGAGATAAGCCATTATGGACACAACAACACATACATACGTAGTCAGGCACACACACGCACACACACACACACACACACAAACACAGCCCTAGTGAATCAGTGAACTGAAACTGTCACAGTGAAAGGTTCCTGTGGGTTCCAAGTTGTGTCCCTGTGGATTAGACAAATACTGGCAGCATTTGATATGCACACAAGCACACACTCAGATACACATAGTCACAGACATCTAAGGGTTGACACCAGCAAGCAAAACATCAGCACCCATTTTTCCTTCTTTAATCAACTCTGATTTTCGTTTTTCAGCTTCCCTCTTAGCTTTTTCAGTTTCTTCATATTAACAATCAACATAACTACATAATTCAAGCCATGGTTTTTGTGAGGCATGGCAGTGGATAATTACACACTGAGTTCCACTGGCCACAGACAGACTACCAGCAAACTGGCAACAACCGCAACATGTCTCTGAGCAAGTTTAAAGAGAGGCAAAAGGGAAGCTCCAACCACTGTACTCACACTACAAAATCAGCCCCAAATAAGGAAACACAACTTAACACTACCACGGGAACTGTCCTCTGGCTAATACATACACCAATAAACACTTTTTTTCTCATCTCACGCCACACAAATGACACACAACCACCATTAAAAAAAACAAGTCCCCACTTTTAGCACAAACAAAAGCATTTGTCCATTTCATTTGAATCTTCCAAGAGCACCATAACCAGTATACTATCTTTAATAAGGATACTGGATTTTTAACTATCTAGAACCACACCTAACTGGTACTGTATGTTAGTGCAGCGATTAGCGATGTCCCCTAATTGCAAGGAAATACAGTTAAGTTAAGTTTATATATGGTCAGCACATAGGAAGAATAATGCACTTAATGGGACAAAGCCCTAATTAAACTTGTGTGTGGACTAGTCTAAAAACAACTTCAAAGCACTTGATTGTCACGGTTGCACTTCCTGTTCTGCCCATATATAGTCTGATTGTTACTGTCTGTGCCTCTCCACTCTACTCTGTGCCTGATTACCTGAGCAGCCTCAACTGTGCACCAGTCTCTCTCTGTATAAGCAGGTTTGCAGTCAGCACCAACCCGCCCGATTGTGCCACTTTGGCGAGACACTCCTCAGACATTTCTGACACCTTGCTTGAATATGTCTGCCCATTGCAACCTGGCACACAGTAAGTTTGTTCTCTGATTCTGACCTTTATGTTTCTGGATTTTCTAGTGGACATTAGACCATGCTGCCTTTTCTGGAACTTCTTACATATCTGACCCTCGTTTAGGACGGCACTATCTGCTGCTCTGGATCATCTCAGTCTCCTCAGTTTCATAAAACCTCACCTGCTCACGAGATCTACTACTGGTGTCCTCAATGACTAGCTTCTTACCACCTGGACACGCTGGACTTCACTTCCCAGCATTCACTCCAGCCAACATATTCACCAGTCACTGCCCAGGAAACATTAGACTACATTACCCAGCTTTCCCTACTAATTTTAGTCATAGTTATATATTTTCTATTGTTATATATATATTGTTATATATATATATTATTGTTGTTACAATGTAGTCATTAAATTAGTCTTCATTACCTAATAATTTTTGTCAAATATTTTGTTTAAAATTAACACCGTCTTCCCCACATTTCAACCCAATTTTAGTTGGAGTACAATTATATTTAGATAAAACTACATGGATAAAGACAGGAGGAGTTTCCAGTTTCACCTGGAAGGGAAATGTTTATAAGAGACAGTGCTAATCAATCACACAGCATGTTACGTTTTTCCCATGGTCTTCTCAGGGTCAGTCATTCTTTTTATTAGGTACTTGACCAATAATTGCTAAATTAAAGGCAAAGAAGCAGTGTCTTGATGGTGTGGTGGTGTGATTCTCAAGCTGATGAATTCACTGTGCTCTCCTTGTTTTCATCACTACTCAAACCTCATGGACTTAGTGAGAGTTGGGACTGAGCCATGAGATAAGAGTATTGTTTTGTCTTTATTGTTTCAGACCTGCAGCTCTAGTTTTACTTATCTTTAGGATTCTGATGTCATTGTGATGTTCAGGCTCGGGAGGCAGACACCCGCTCTACATTCAAAGCTAGACTTTAACTTTCCTTTTTATAAAGCTATCTCAACTAATCTATCTCTAATAGAGATGGATTAGGTGACTTTGAACCATCTTAGTTATGCTGCTATAGGTTAGTCTGCTGGGGGACCTCTACTGATACACTGAGCTCTTCTCCTCTCACCTATCTCCTCTATCCATTCAAATGTCCCCATTGCATGTCCTTAACTTTGTGTCTTCTCTCTCCCGTAGTTGTGCTTCCTCCTCTCTGTCTCCCTCTCTCTTTGTACTTTTCTATAGAGCTGTATATCTCCAGAATCTAGTTGACCTGCCCAATGTTCTTGCTGCTTGTTGTTATTTTTGTTGCCTGCTGTTCTTTTCTCTCTCCTCTTTCCACTCAACCCAACCAGCTGAGGCAGATGGCCACCCACCATAAACCTGGTTCTGCTGGAGGTTTCTTCCTCTAAAGAGGGAGTTTTTCCTCTCTACTGTTGCCTAAAACTTGCTCAAATGAGATTGTTAGGTTTTTCTATATCACTTTATATAATTTTTCTAGCAGTGCTTGTCCCAAAGGTCCCTGAGTGTTCTTGAGAAAGGCACTGAACTCCAAGTTGCTCCTGTTTGTGTGTATTAATTGTAAGTTGCTTTGGATAAAGGTCTCCAAAAGTGGATTAAGACTGTTGCTAGCAAGAGGTTGTTCCTGGATCTTTTTATGAAATATCTGTTTCTGAGTGAATTTTCAGCATCCTCTTTTGTAAAACATAGCTTAGCATTCAATTAAACTTTATTTGCAGACAAAACGATAATCAAAAACACTTTATTTACAAAACTGTGGTCAAACAGTCTTGAATAGGAACAGGCTTAATGAATCAATGGAATAATTCAATCAAGTGAAAACTGAAAAAGAGCCTCCAGTGAAAGTTGGACTACTTGCTTTCATTTCCAAATTTAACTAAACCAACATTTGCTTTTTTGAATCAGTTACCACTTTCCGCTAAATTGTCTAAAACAGATTCAATAAATTGAGGCTACCAAACTATAAAATTATGTTTACACTCAATACTGAACTATTCAAATACCATTCTGTTTAATTAATCAATTTTATTTCACATATATACACATCATACTGGCTGAGAGGTACGGAGGGAGGTAGAGAGATCAAACAAAGATAAAAAGAAGACGAATGTGGGATTTCTTTTCTCAGAAGTGACGAAACACTCTGCAAGAAGTGGAAGAAAGGTAAAATATGCACTTTTCAGTTGCTCATGCAGCCAAGGAACTTCAACCCAACAGCTTTTAGACAGTGTGCATTTCTGTTGCAGAGCATGCATATACAGCTAGACACACCTTCTGTTCGATGATTCTTGGGTTGAGATTTAAGAGGGAATCATGTTGTTATTGTAGCGCTCACGTACACGGACCCATTCACAGACTTCTTCTTTTCCCTTGCTCTGCTGACATCTTGTCAGCTTGGGTTCAGTGGTCACGGATATTACAAAAAGTGTGTGTATAAATAGTGTGTGTGTGTGTGTGTGTGTGTGTGTGTGTGTGTGTGTGTGTGTGTGTGTGTGCGCGCGTTAATAGTGCTGATCAGTCAATCTATTGATATGCTCTAGTAACGACAATATTTCCTGCACCGCTCAGAAGAATAACCTGGCTGGTTTATTTTTCTCTTTATGCATTTGCGTGTGTGTGTGTGTGTGTGTTTGTTTGTCTGTGTCCTGGGACACTGTAAAAGGTCAACCAGTGAAAAAACACACTGTACTGACCAGATCAGTGTGAAGGCCAATTCACCTTTTTTAAACCAGACAGTGTGTGATCGGATGTGAAGAGAATATGTAATATTAATAAAAGATTTAACAGATACTGTGGGGATTGTTACCTTGACTGGTTTGCAACATTGCGCTTGGTTAAAACAAGTTCATTTTAAGAGACTAAGGTGGCAGAAAGGTAAACTGAGTCCAGGGTCCACAATCCAATAGTCGGAGTCAGAAGGAAGATAGCAAAGGCTAGAATACAGAGTAATCAGATCCACAGTCCACAATCCAAAGGCTAGTCAGAGACAGATCAGGGTCAGAGTCAGATGTATTGAGCAGATTTATGAGAGCCAAATGATGGACTCTGTAATCCATGGCTGGTTCACGCCGCATGTTGGGCTAAATTTCATAAGAATCCTTCTTGTGCATTGAACAATGGAGGCTGGTCGCCATTAACCACATGAAAAGGCTTCAACCCAGTGACTGAAGACGGCAAGAAGCTGTGTGCGTACTCGACCTAGACCATGGGCTGGGTGAAGCGGGCTGGCAATGTTGCTGTAACTTTTAATAAATTTCCTGTCTAAGTTTGCAAAACCTATAATGCTCTGCAAAGCATCCATCTGAATCTGACTGGAGAATACAATGACTCCCAGAAACAAAACTGTTTTGGTCTGGAATTGACATTTTTCAGCTTTAACATAGAGGTGGTTTTGTAAGAGACGTTATACCCTCTGCACCTGTTTCACATGCTCGGTTTTAGACTTGGAGAAATTAAGGATGTCATCAAAATATACGAAGACAAGCTTATTCAGCATATCTCCTAATACATCATTAACCAGATTTTGAAACACGACAGGGGCATTGATTAGTCATGGTGTCCAGAATGTGCCCTGTCTCATCCTTGAGACAGGGTTGATAGGTGTTTGCGTAGGTCCAATTTCGTGAAGATGGTGGCTTCCTGTCAGAGCTCAAATGCAGAAGAGAGTAGTGGGAGAGGATAACGGTTCATGATGGTGATTATATTCCAACCATGGAAGTCGATACATGGGCGGTGACCCCCATCTTTTTTACCCATAAAGAAGAATCCAGATCCCGCTGGAGAAGGTGCTGACAGGGAAAACAGGCGCCCTCGATGTGGAGAAGTTCCTAGTAGAAGCTCAATAGAACAGTCATAAGGTCTGTGATGTGTGTAATGAAGTAGCTTTTACTTTGTTAATCACCTCCTTAAGGTCCATGTAATCTGCAGGGTGGAAGAAAGATCAGGAAACTTTTCCACCTAGTTAGTAGTCTGGGGTTCAGAAATAGAATGGGCTGTGTGGAGGATAAGTTAAGGAGCAGGTTTGTCCCCAACCAAAAATCCTGCCAGATGAACACTTGATGTTCGGGGTCGACATCCAGTGGTCTCAAAAGCCAGAAAGCACTTAGAACCAAAAGTAAACCAGGCAAGTGAATGATGTGAAACGTCAGTTGCTCGTGATGATTATCAATAGACAAGTGTACAGGATCCGTAAGAGCAGAACAGGGGTGTATGATGTGACCAACGAGTGCTTTCACATGAACCAGCCAAGGCAGAGGATGGAGCTGTAATCTTGCTGCTCCAGAGTCAATGAAAGAATGAATATTCATTACCGTATCTTATAAATGTAGTTCTACTTCTGTGAGTGGATGAGCCTCGGAGGAATGAATCAACGGGCTTTTACTGGACATAATGCAATGCCATGCCATGAGCCCCGCAGTCTTGCTCTCTCCTGTGGGCTAAGTCGGGTTCACCCTATTTGCATTGGCTCTGGGGTGGAAGTATCAGATGGCAGAGTTATGGGTGAATTAGTCAGGCTACTGGAGAAGGAGGTGGTGGCGAGCTACAAAAAGTTGGGTGTGTCCTGATGCGTTCTCTGGTCCATTCTCTGATTCTGCGGTCAATGCGAGTAGCCAAATTAATCAATCCATCAAATTTTTTAGGGAACTCTCGCTTGAGTCGCTAACTAATCTTTGACTTTTTCACTCCCCCTTTACTGAAGACTGTAAAGTGACTTATGGGAAGCTAGCTTATGGCAATTTTCTCCTGAGCCATTACCGGCTGTGAATACTGTTTCCATGCGATTTCCAAAATCTGACAGGGCTCCCTCTACCTAACCCTTCCATGCTGGTCTCTGGCGGAGTCATTTTCTTGGCCAGATAGTTCTGTCACGCCTGGGTTTAGATTCCATTGCCAGAGACCACACAAAGGCAAGAAAGAGTTAAAGAGTTTACAACAAAATGTGCAAATGGTTGAATCAGGGAGTTCTGCGGGGCAATAGCTGGAAGGAGACGGCGTCGGGTAAGTATGACGGTCTAGGAGAAGCGAAAGAGTCATTGAGGGTTTTGACTGAGTCAATTCAATTCAGTTTTATTTGTATAGCGCCAATTCACAATAGAAGTCATCTCAAGGCACTTTACAGTGCAAGGTTAAAGGTTTACTGAGTAGAGCGTATGGTGAATTAAGTGGAATACTCAGTGACGGCTGTAAGGAAATTACAGAAAGGTGTGTAAGACTGCGTGGTCCCTCTACGTCCAGGGCTCCACAATGTCAGGGTTTAAGTTGTCTAATAATAATCATCCCTGTTTTATCCCAAAAAGTTTTCCCGTTGTCTATGTAGCCCACCTTGTTTGCGGGATATCACTTAGACAGCCAGCGGTTAAATGACAACATGCGGCTAAATACGTCGCCACTGGTGAGATTGGGAAGGGGTCCAGAGAAAACTACAAATTCCAACATAATTTTTGCCAAGTTACACATCGATTCCACATTAATTGTAGCGATTTCTGATTGGCACAATCTATCTTTATTAACTCCTGTGTGAATTACTATTTTTATCTTACTGTATTTACGTTTTTCCTTACACAGTTTCAAATAGGATTTGATGTCGCCCACACTGGCACCTTCCAACTGGCAACTTCCTACGAACCGTCACCCAGCCGGCCTCACTTACTGGCTGCTCGGGGACTACAGGAGCAGTAGATAATGAGAGCTAGGTGGCTCCACAACAGCTACTGAGACCTGACTATCTGCCTTGTTTTTCATAGTGCGAAGTCGAGTCTCCAATTCAGTCAACCTTGCCTTGTTGCAAATAACTTACATTGATTATAAATCCACTCATCACTAATGGAGGCAGAGGACAAACTAAACATCAGACATACAAAGTATGTCAGAGCAGGAGTCGCAGACAGAGATGAAGAAGTATAAGCCATGGCTAAAAGATGACTTTCCTCCTTCTTTAGATAAGCTAGCAGAATTCAGATAACATGGTAACAAGAAAGTCAGAGCTTTAAGAAAAAGTGCTTGAGTAATACAAGCGTATGTTCTTCTTCTTCTTCTTCTTCTTCTTCCTTTATGACCTGGTTTTGTTTGTCTTAGTTGTACAAACACGGCACAATTGAATAGCAAGTCAGCGTCGACAACAGGAAGTGATGCAATACAACTACCATAGGAGGAGCAGCAGCTGGTTTCCTTGAATAATACCAGGATTAATATATAGACAGCTAGTGTGGGTCACCTCTAACGTGCCGCAGCTTGAACAGATAGACCTGTATATTGCCCTTTGTACACTTGATGTTTGCATGCTGGAGGCCCCAAGTGGCTGGAAGATACTTCTGTTGAATACATTACCTAGAAAACCTGCATGATCAGGTCATTAAAATACAGTATGTGCTGTAAATGTTCAGGGTGAGTTTACAACATACAGGAGATTGTTTGCACATTTGGTTTTACTTTCCATCAGTGATATGTGTTGAGTGGGAGTGAGATACTCTCGTCTGTTGCAGCCTGTTGTTATGTGCTACTGTAGGTGCTATCAGCCTCATTTGATGTCAGCAATTTACAGGAAGTCATTTGTGACAGGTATGTTTCACAGTTCAGAATTCTTTAGATTTCAGTGCAGATTGTAACTCAGTACATACATTAGTCTGAAATGAGCGAGTGAATCATCTGCACAGGACTGGAAGTTCCCAAACTGAACTTGTTGGTTTAGATGATTTTTGTTTTTATTTTTCTTCGAATCGAATTTCAAAAGTTCCTTTACCATGTTTAAGTTCTTGTGCTTTTTTAAGCAAGCATTTGTCCTGATAGGAAAAAAGGTCATCAATATGTAATCAGCAGATATGTTCCATATAACTTACATTAATTCTATAGTAATTTTGTTGACAACTTTTAAAGCTCAAATTTTCATCTTGTACCTGGTTCACCCGGTCATGGAGAATGATAAACGTGAAATTATGTTTTTCTATCTCATTATTAGAAGAAAAGTAGAAGAATCATTGAGTAGCTTGTAATACACTTCATAACCTTGCTTTGAAAAGTGATGAGTTTACTATGATTACTCACAAACGATAGTACTATAAGTAAAAAACGGTTTATCATCTACAGTGAGGGAAAAAATTATTTGAACCCCAGCTGATTTTGTAAGTTTGCCCACTAACAAAGAAATGATCAGTCTATAATTTCAATGGTAGGTGTATTTGAACAGTGAGACACAACAATGACAAAAAAAATCCAGAAAAATGCGTTTCAAAAAGAGTTATAAATTAATTTGCATTTCCACGAAGGAAAGAAGTATTTGATCCCTTCGAAAAACGTGCTTTAGTACTTGGTGGCAAAACCTTTGTTGGCAATCACAGAGGTCAGCCGTTTCTTGTAGTTGGCCACAAGGTTTGCACACATCTCAGGGGGGATTTTGGCCCACTCCTCTTTGCAGATCCTCTCCAATGTTTGGCAACTCGAACCTTCAGCTCCCTCCACAGATTTTCTATGGGATTAAGGTCTGGAGACTGACTAGGCCACTCCATGACCTTAATATGCTTCTTCTTGAGCCAGTGATTTGTTGCCTTAGCCGTGTGTTTTGGATCATTGTCATGCTGGAGTACCCAACCACGACCCTTTTCAATGCCCTGACTGAGGGAAGGAGGTTCTCACCCAACATTTGACGGTACATGGCCCCATCCATCCTCCCTTTGATGCGGTGCAATTGTCCTGTCCCCTTGGCAGAAAAACACCCCCAAAGCATAATGTTTCCACCTCCATATTTGACAGTGGGGATGGTGTTTTTGGAGTCATAGGCAGCCTTCCTCCTCCTCCAAACACAGCGAGTTGAGTTGATGCCAGAGAGCTCGATTTTGGTCTTATCTGACCACAACACTTTCACCCAGTCTTCCTCTGAATCAGTCAGATGTTCAGTGGCAAACTTCAAACGGGCCTGTAGATGGGCTTTCTTGAGCAGGGGGACCTTGCGGGCACAGCAGGATTTCAGTCCTTCACGGCGTAGTGTGTTACCAACTGTTTTTTTGGTGACTATGGTCCCAGCTGCCTTGAGATCATTGACAAGTTCCTCCCGAGTGGTTCTTGGCTGATTCCTCACCGTTCTCATTATCATTGAAACTCCACGAGGTGAGATCTTGCATGGAGCTCCAGACCAAGGGAGATTGGCAGTTAATTTATGTTTCTTCCATTTGCGAATAATTGCACCAACTGTTGTCACCTTCTCACCCAGCTGCTTGGCGATGGTCTTGCCCATTCCAGCCTTGTGTAGGTCCACAATCTTGTCCCTGACATCCTTGGAAAGCTCTTTGGTCTTGGCCATGGTGAAGAGTTTGGAATCTGGATTGATTGATTGCTTCTGTGGACAGGTCTCTTTTATACAGGTAACGAGCTGAGAGGGCTGCCAATGTCAGCTCGTTACCTGTATAAGATCCACCTGGGAGCTAGAGATCTTGCTGACGGATAGGGGATCAAATACTTATTTCCTTCATGGAAATGCAAATTAATTTATAACTCTTTTTGAAACGCATTTTTCTGGATTTTTTTTTGTCATTGTTGTGTCTCACTGTTCAAATAAACCTACCATTGAAATTATAGCCTGATCATTTCTTTGTTAGTGGGCAAACTTACAAAATCAGCTGGGGTTCAAATAATTTTTTCCCTCACTGTATATTTTCAATGTCATGTAGGCATACAGCCTCAGACTGTATGCCTGTGGGAACAATATCATCTTCCACAATAAAGACATTCAAATGTTACCTCTAACCCTAACCCTCAAAAATAAAGGAAAACATGCCAAGGCTTCATGTTATTTCTATGCCATGGTCATCATTCCCTTTTTTTTTTTTTTTTTTTTTTTGCTCCTTTCAGTCTGTTCATCTTTTTGAGATACTAGATGTTATTTCTTATCCTCAGCGGGCGACAGTGAATAGCGCTCTGCTCTCCCTCAGCTTAAGGCGCCTCTTGCAGGCTTGCTCTACCCTTCTCTGACACAAATGTTTCCCCCACATTATCCTGTACCTCATTGTCTGAGGCTGCCTCTAAAATCCAGTTAGAAATTCTTTTTGGTTGACTAAGTAAAAAACTCCTCATTGTTGCGTGAAGAGCCAAAGGTCCAAAGAGCGACCACAAATAGGTCCACAAATAGAACAGATTTCTGCAAATCCACCTTCTTACATTTACACTATTAAGATGAGTATAAAGAACATTTTTTGCCTTACTTTCTCTGCTCTGTTCAAATGTGAGCACACAGCCAGGCACAAAAAGAGGCTACCATGGTTACACTGCGATTAATGGGAAACTGGGTGTATTGTAATGTAATGCAAATGTAACTGGAAAACCGTGCATGTCCTTTCAGCTTTCAACAAAGAGACATACACTTTGATATTATGACCACAGATCAGTACAGTTGGCTAAACTGGTAAATTGGAACATATGTTTATTATTCATATAGGTTGTAATTTCTTGTGATAGTGATAGCTACTGTAACTGCATGTGTGTTTTTTTCGATGTTTTTATTGCTCTATGTTTACTGTAGCTCTTTTAAGCTGTTCACACTTTGTGGAAAATGTGCTGTCACTTTTATGTACTATTTAGAAAAAAATAAATAGTGATTAAATAGTGGTAAATGGTGGCCATGCAACACAATTTCCCACAGCTTCCAGAAATGCAACCTGAAACTCTTTTACACATGGAGTACGCAAAAACCGATATACAAACTGTTTGTTGTCATCAGTGGTTGGTCATAACTTTAATAACCAGCTGTTATAAAGGTTAGTTTAATTATTCACTGTATGCTCCTCACTGTCACGATCTTAAAACCAGATAATTTTATTGTGAACAATCATTTCCATTTCTAGACAAAATTAGTATGGACATAGTTTAAATGTGTACTTGCCATCTGCAGTATTTCAGTCACTGAAAAGAGCTGGCAGAGCAAACTTTGGCAATAGACTTTTGTCTACTTGTAAGAATCCCTCCCTTTATGCTGCCAACAGGATGAAAGGATAAATGGAATGCTACTTTCAATGTTCAGTGCTCAACAGCTTTCTTTTTCCCTAAACAGCATAGACCAGGGTGATTTCAATGCTTGTCTACTGAATGTTGGTTTTCCCAGCATGGTAACATCAAGGCCAGTACCGTGGTACAGTATTAGTACTAATATATTGGTTAACAATTTTGTAGCATGGACAGTACCATGGTACAAGAAAAGTACCCTGAATAGTAAAACTGAAAACACATCGCATTACCATCATACTAACAACATTTTTGCAAAAATGAGCAGTCCCTTAGGTGTGTTGAAAACTATGAACTGATGTACATACTGTGTACATACTAACTGACTAACTAGAGTTCAGGAATGAAGTTGTAGTGATACTGGTTCTTTTTCATTTCACCCAAATAAAGCTTAGTTTCCAGACTAATGGCCTTTGCTGCCACATCATTCCGCTCTGTGTAATCTCACTGATCATTCTCCACATACTGACATTCTCCTTGAAATCCCTCATACAATTTTTCCTCTCATTTACACTTTATCCTGCTGATTCTTTCTAAAATAAAGCAATGAAATTCATTCATCACTTGCTTGATAATGAAAGACGACGGAGACACTGCTTCCGGGATTTTAGTTTGTAAATTTAGCCAGAAAATGACTCTGAACTGTCATAAAGTGAAATTCTCTGATGGAAACATTTGTGCATGTGAGCACTGCATGTGTGCATGTGTATGTGTACATGCATGCATATGTGTGTATGGCTTCCAGCCCCAGTCATCATGAATCATTGGTTTAAATGATCCTAGCATGCTAATTCCTGCTGATTCCTTTCCATGCTGTTATTATAAAAGTCAGCACAACAGTCATTAACAGCAGAAAACAGCTTAAAACTTTACCCATCTGACTTCTGAATGAACCCAGCGCAGCACGCCATGAAACATGACCCTGTGTGTGTGTGTGTGTGTGTGTGTGTGTGTGTGTGTGTGTGTGTGTGTGTGTGTGAGAGAGAGAGGGAGTGTGTGTGAGCTTCCTAATCCAGGATTTATTGGCCATTAGTACAGCCTGAAAGTCATTACAGTTCATTTTGCTGCCGGCTTGACGTTTTATTAGGACAAATACAGGCTTTTTGGATATGTGCATGTGTGTATTTGTGTGTGTGTACACGTGTATGTGCTTTAGTGTCTATGAGTAGGTTATGTTTGCATGAGAGTGTGTGTGAGTGACATTTTATCAGGATAAATTTCCCCATCGGGATTAAGGCCATGATTTCTGAGAGCAGGAAAAAGACTAAAAAGCCTCAAGAAAGGAGAGATGAATAAATAAAAGAGGGGACTGACACATGGATAGAAAGAGAAAGGAAAGATTGACATGAGGTGCAATAGATGCTGTGAAAGACAGAGGGCTAGACACATAGAAAGATGTGGCACAGACAGATGGACAACATAGGGAATAGGCAAATGATGATGGGGAAGAGTGAGGCAGAAAACTAAACTAAAATTTAATGAATGGAATGATTGATGCTAGCTGAAGACGGAAATGATAGATAGGCTTAACTGATTTGAAAATATCTGGATTCAAGCTTGTAACTGAACCTGGAACAATGTTTGACAATGCACCTTGATCTCTTCTGGAAGCCTTTCTTTTATGTTGAAGAAGACAGGTGAAAGTATTTTACTGTGTAAAATGTACATAAACTCAAAAGTTAAAGCCTATATTTGACTGAAAATAGTACAAATCCAACATATTAAATGAGAAATTTGCACAGCAGTGCTGTGCACGAGTGTTTAGCCAATGCTAAAGTAAAGCCTGTACACACAGGCAAATGAGTAGTCCACTAATGAAAGAAAGAAATATCCAGTTTTTGGAATATTTTATGTAGAGGTATTTTGGAAAGGTGTGATGTCTGCAAAATTCTGCTCAAAGTGCTTTACACTGCATCTCACTCACCAATTCGCGCACTCAAGCACACACACACACACACACACACACACACTCAGATGAGTGATGGCAGAGCTGCGATCCAGCTGATCTGACTCACCGGGGGCAATTTGGGTTTCAGAAGTGTAGACTAAATAACCTTGGTTAGTGGTAATGTTAAGTATAAATTGTGTGTGCATGCTTGCCTGTTTACATGATAAGGCTGCAAATGTGCGTGTTACTCATAAAAGTGAGCTTTATTTGCACATTTTAATTAATTATCCAAAAAAAGCATACATTGCTAGTGCTTTGTTTAGCATGTTCCTAAAACCAAAAAGGATCATATGGTAATCATATAACCATATAAATATGGCAATCTCGCACAGTTTGTCTTAAACCAACCCTGAAGCATGGGTTGAAATAAATGTTAAATAATCCAGTGCTGTGTAAGTTACATCCAACACATGAACATGTGCAGTATAAAATCTTCTATTTGTCTTGGCTACTTTATACTTTGAAAGAAAACTGCAGTAGCACATTACTAAAAATCTGTGATATTCATGTCAGTAATATACCTAGCCAGAATATTTTTCTTGAATAAAAAAGCTTCTCCAGAATCAATCATATATAACGTCACAATGGAGACCATCATATTTTGAAAAACACTAGTGTGCTTTCTTGATTTACTTCTTGTTTTCTTTGTCTTTATTACATATTTTGAGTGTACATATGTGCACCTGCCCTAAGTTCTATTACCATTCAGAAATGCTGTTGAGCCAGCAGAATGCTCAATGCTACAGTCACACATTGCACTGTACAGTTAAAGAAACACCTACAGGCACTATCAGAAGTAAAGCTAAAACAAATGCTGTAAACACCTCCAGCAATCACACTTATTTATTTTCAAGGCAAGACAGTGTAATTGGCTGCAAACCTCAATTAGCCTTACATAATTTATTGTCTACTATTCCTGTAAAGACATGAACTTGATTTGAGCTTTGAACAGATAAACTGCAGTGTTCTTGCCCAGTATCTACTGATTTGCACAATTAGCAACTTCTTGTATTTTCATTCTGACAGTGATCATTCTGTCAGATGCTGTTTCCTGTTTTTCACATTTAATCAAAACATTTAAACACGGCCGGGAGCACATCACACTGGCAAAACACTGCAATGCTAACAATACAAAATCTACTCAAGCATGTGCATTATATTCGTGTGCCATTAGCTCAAAAGTCAGAGATCAACTAACATGCCATTAAACATAATCAAATTACTGCCTAAATCTTCATTAGACAACACTTAGTCGTGATATAATTTTTAGTGTATTTCATGATTTAGTGCACATAAAGTAACACAATACTCAACTCTCGGTACTGACGCTAGTGCAAACATACATTAAAGGGACAGCAACTTTTTGTTTAAGCAGGGAATAGAAACAATTTATATTGTTTTATTTCATTAAATAAATCTTCCTGAACATTTACATAATATTCTTACTAGATGAAAAATATTGTTATTAGATGATAATATATGTACTGGGAAATTTGATACATCAAATTTATTTAAAATATGACTTACAAGATAATATAATGGAGTGACAAGTATTTAGCATCTAGTAATTCATAGCAGTGGCTACAGTGGAGCAAAGATTGTTTCTGTGCATTTAAAATAAAATATAAATAAAAATAAATGCAGTTACTGATTGATTAAATAAATAAGTGAACAAAATTATTTAAAGACAATTCACCTGAAAAATGAAATCATATTCCAAATTTAAAAAGCTTACCTAAAAAAAAAAACTTTGCCAATGCCTCTAATGAAACACTTCGAGAGAAAAGCAAACCATGAGGTCATTGCTTAGCTTTTTACACTTCAATGCAAGGAAGCAGCAGTAGCAGCAGTTCAGTAACAAGATGTATGAATATGCTTCACGTATAGTTATTTGTAATTGTTCAAGGTCACTGTAACTTGCTGCCCAAACAAGTTTTTTTTTTCTTTAGTTTTTTTTTTTTTGTTGTTGAGGCATGTTTTTCTTTTTCCAGACAAGGTTTTTTTTTAAATTGATGCTCATTAACAGCTTTTTTTTTCCTCTTACAAATGCATTTCTTTTTTTATCTTGCCTAAATTAATTATATACATAAATTTAATTAAGAAGCCTTTTTAATTGTCCTTTGAAGCAGCTTTTTTTCCCATCTGACCTTTTTTTCATTAAGGTATTAAAATTTTTGATATTGCACTAAAGGGCCACCGTAAAAACACTGCCTCCTGGATAAATGTGTTAGAGACGCCCCTTATTATGAAATATAATTAACAATTTAATCCATAATATTCTTAACAGGCCTATTATATAGTCCAACAAATATTGGAGACTAAATGGAATATGCCAGATACAATGCAGGCAACTGCATGTAATCAGAATTAAATTTCACTTGCAGTTGTCATCCAATATATTGCATGTCTCAAATAATGTACTAAGAAATGTTTGTTTAAAAAAGATTTCACTTATACTGTAAATTGAAAAAACGTTAATTTGCCTAAAGAAGTGGCTAAATAAAACTACAGAGGTTGTCGTGTCCGTAACGTTACGGCATCAAAATATTGTGCCTGTTATTTATACTTTTTAAATCATCTTTGGGACGTGGGACTGAAGATTGACTCAGACCTAAAACACACTATAAGAAAAGGCTTTTCTCAAAGTTTCACTTTTGTAATAATCAAAGCTGTTGAGGGAACCAAGGTTATGGTGTGGCAGTAGCTTAGGAGTTAAAGTAGTCGCCTACAAACCCCAGGGTGAGTGGTTTGATTCTCGGTTCCTTCTGGCTACTTGCTGAGGTGTCCTTGGACAAGACACCGAAACCCCGTAGTAGTCCACTGTCTGGTAGCTGTCCAACCACAATTTCCCCAAGGGGAACAATAAGGTATTTATTATTATCATTATTATTAAGCTAACCTCCTGGTTTGCCTTCAAAATACAGATCATCCCTACAGTACTCTTTTTCTCATAAGCAAACACAAATAGCAGGAAAACCAGCAAAACAGAAGAGAAAAGCTTGCTGGATAAAACATTAAAAAGCAATAACATTTGAATTAAAATTAATCAATATTATTTAAAATCACTCAGTGCCAGCTGGAGGTATCAACCATATGCATATTTTAAAAGGGCATTTTCTGCTCTGCAGAGCCCCACAGTTAATATATAGGCTGTCTATAAACCTGCTGAAAATAAAAATGCTGTTTATGGTTATATAATGCAAAGGGGTGTCATTTTTCACTGTGCTGGTATATGGAAAAAATAACTATTTACCAACTTTGCCTATTAGTTGCTCTGCTATACAAAAGCTCTTGTTGAGTGAAATTGCACCCAGCACAGAATGAATATATTCTACTTTCATACATTAAATATTTCATAGCTTATATTCCTAACTTTACCAATTAAGATCGCCCTGGGGGAAGTAGAACTCTAACTCTGACTGCCTCTCTCTCTCCTTCTCTCCTCTCCTATGGCACAGTGTCAATTAAAATGACATCTGGTGTCACTGTCACTGTCGATGAAATGACACGTTTCTCCTGAAAGCCCTAATAGGACCACTTCACTGCCACTCAACCCAAATCTCTGCTATAATTGTTTCCCATTCAGTCATCAGCCAATGTTTGAAACAGCCCCTGTTCTTCACCCCACTCTGTAGACTTTTTTTTCCTTTCTGAGGCATCTTCACTTTTCCTTTGTCACTTAACTTTGTTTTTTGTTGTTTTTGTGTGTGTTTGCCTAAAATTATAAAATTTTTCTTATGTATACAGTCATCTGACACCACAAAAGGCAGCTTTTAATCACTGTGAATGACCACTAAAAACAACAGATGTTCACTCAACATCATCATCAACAGGTAGCTGCTGAGTCATTAAACACACAGGTGCCTACTGGTGATAAAAACCACCTGAAAAACTGAAACTGAAAAACCAGTCAGCACGCATTAATGGTTACTAAAAAGAATCCAGCCAAATGCCCTGCAGACCAAAAGATGCCTGAAATCACATCACAAATTTCATGTATGCGTGTGAAATCTGGTGTTTGAAGGATGCACATTAACTGGAAATTTGGGCAGAACTTTGTTTTCTTAAACCTCTCCACATGGAAAAAATTTAAATTCTAGTTTCTTTTTTCTTTAGTGTGAAAACTATATCAGACAAATATTTGCGATATGTAGACACAAATGTGTCCTCTAACGCTTCCCCACTGTGTCAATTGGGAGGATCTAGAGAAATCTAGAGGGTCCTGCTTTTTCACACACACACACACACACACACACACACACACACGCACACACACACACACACACACACACACACACACACGCACACACACATTCATGTCATTTACTAACTATCTAACTATATGTTATAGTAAATGTATATTCTATCTATGAAGGCTATTTACAGTGGCAGATGACAACCTGTTAATAAATCCTGTACAGATCCTCCAGAAGTGTTGGATTGGAAAGGTTGGTTTAAGATTAAACACTGAATATAATATTTATTATACAACATATAAATTATATAACATTTGTTTATTTTTATTTTTCGATTTTGACCTGCTTTATAATAGCAGAGCTTATATAGAGAGAACATCCCAAATACATAAATCAAGCAGTATACAACATGCGATTTGTAATTTCTATATTGCCATTTCTTTCATTCATAGAAAGCACCAGCAAAAGCTTAGGATAAAGTTTGAGTTGGTGCAGTTGTGTCAATTGTAAGCAAAAACAGAACAGCTTCTGTACTCTTCTGTCCTCGTGTCTCCTCTGTTAATGCCTGCTACTGCTGTACATTTTAGAAGGCAGTAGGAGAAATCGAGTAAAGTTTGAAGCTTTCCATTTTCTAACTCCTTCACAGAAAACTTACAGGAGTTTCTTACCTGCAGAGGTTTTGGGAGAAACTATTTAACACAATACAGATATCCACTGCCTAATTCCTTGTTCATGTGCCTGACACTGTCTGCCTGGAGTGATGGCAGCACAGTGAGCCTATCTTTCCAGTTCACTTTAGCAAAGTAAACAACACATTAACATTCATGACTGTCAATTTGAAAGACAACTTTAAAGAGTCCTCAGCACATTACTTCACAAACTGCTGTAAAACAAAGCCTAAATAACAGAATATCTTCGAGTTCTGTTGTGGTTCACAGGAAATCTGCAACACTTAAAGGATCTAATCAGTCCCCTAAAACTTGCTGCTCAGAAACTACAGTAGAAGGAAGTAAAATTTTGAAGCAGGTGGTTTTAAATGGTCTAAATTTAGTGATTCTACCATTTCTTTCTCAGTCATAAATGTTCTACCAACATTTACATCCACAAGGTGAAATTACTTTTGAGTGCAGCACTTTCACTACCCCAGACACACACACACCTGAATGTATTTACACAAAAGGTTATAATCAAATAATGCATAATCATTATCATTGTGATTTTTTAAATGACTGTGGCAATTACTGGCCACAAACAAATGAACTACATATATAGATAGATATAGATACTGATAAAAGTTGTTTAACTTGTATAATTATATTACTCTTTGGTTCAGTTTATATGTTAAAAAAAGAAAGACGTTTCACTTGAAGCAGCTTCAGGCAACAAAATGAATAAAAAAGAACAGTCCATTTGGGCTTTGCCAGTGCAAAACGTGGCAGTCAGACAAAAGGAACAACTGAGGCAAAAACAGACAGATAAAGCATCCCATGTCCCATGTTGCTCTTTCTTCTCATTTTATCTCCCTCTCACACAATTGTTTATGGAGTGTGTAGACAGATCAACTCACACACACACACAAGGAGGGAGGCAACTGTAAAGGAAGACAGAAAGAGGTAGAGGTAGAGAATGCAATTGAGCTAGTATCAATATCCCACAGGCCAGTCAGCGGACTGCCTCCTTCTCAGCAAACACAGCCTGTCTAAAATGTGGATTCGATACTGACACTTGGAGAACTTGTTTGTGTGCATTTGTATGCGTGTGTGTATGTTTTTACACTCAGGGACCCTGATTGTTTTGTGTTGACTTCTTCAAACTGATTTCAGTTGTGCTGAAGCTTTATTTACCCAACTCACATTGTCCATATAAGTGAAACCCTGTTTCCTCAGCAGCTGCTTGGAGAATGATTTGACAACGTGGGAAAGGCTTCTACTAACATTTACATTTCGTCATTTAGCAGATACTTTTATCCAAAGCAACTTACAAGTAGGGTACAAGGGTAGGCAGGGTAAGCATGAGGAGGTCTTGCCTCCCCTACTGGTGGTAGGCCACAGCTGGGATTTGAACCCCGGTCTCCCACATGGAAGGCAGTGATGTTACCACTACAGCAGTAAGCAATAAGAAGGCCATAAACTTTCCAACAAACATCTGTGTGATGTAGCAGGATTATGCTGTAGCAATGAGAAGGCTAATGTTAATAATAACAATTATTATTATATTATTATTATTACATAATTATGACATATCTATTGTGTTATAATAAAATCTGTATCTTATTTTAAGGTTGGTGTTTTGTAATTATAGCCCAATAGGGTAATTGTCACATCTTTAAAATTAAGATTATTAAATGTGTTTTTATTACAATTTGTAATAAGAAATGGCTTAGAGACCCATTGTATTTGTTATTTTTATCATATGAGTTGTACTATATATTGTAATTATGAAATTTGAATGTTGTGATCCTGAGATTGACATTTGTTTCTTATAATGATTAGGTTATGGACTTTGAAACAAGAAAAATGGTTATTACCTTTGACATTTATTTTGTGATGAATTTATTTAATTCTGCAGTTACAAAGTTCAACTGCATTTAAAAACAAGGTAAGAAAGTTGGCTTCATGGAACCATTTATATTTTTGACCAAAATTAAGTTGGCTTAAGGGTCATAACAGTTTTCTTTTGTTAAAATTCACATCATTAAGCCTCTAACTGCCAATAATGCCTTGAGGAAATGTGTCCATCACAGCACAGTCACACAGCCCAAACAGGTAGCATGGTATGACTTTTTTTGTGCCCCTGAGGATTTCTGCCAATCACAGCAGCAGCAGGCCAAAAGACAATAGAAAATGTGCTATTTTATTTTTATTTATTTTCATTTCTACCAAAAAATAACTGTCCACTGCCCCTATGAATGTGTCAGAGGGATCAAGAAATGTCAAAACTGGCACTGTCTCATGTTTAGACAACATTTAGACACACACACATAAATGCGCACAAACATATTACTGCTCACTTATGGATAACTCTAGTCTTTGGCCAAGGATAGTCTGACAGCTCCCTTGGAATTGTCTTTAGGGAACCAAGAGTGTGTGTGTATGTGGACCATTAGGGACCCATGGGAGGAATGTCAGTCGGTGACAAGGGACTGGTCCATTCCCCAAAGGGGACAGCAGTGAAGGGGTAATAATGGTGGTGATAGGTGAGCTCCGCTCGGTCTGTTTCCCTGTGTAAATGTGTGCGTGCATGTGCATGCCTACTTGCCTAAGGGCCTTGGCTTGCCCTTGTGGGAATATTAACCATTATAGGGACGAACTATAATGGTAATGATAATGTTGATGATAATAATTTAGTTGTCAATGATGCTGACGATGTGGAGGATGAAAAGGAAGCAGGGAAAACTACATGAATGGTACTGGGCTGGGATATGAAAGGAACAGATGCACTGAGCAGTGTTGAAGAGTTTATTGTGTAGTGTACTGTGTGTATGATCTCCAGGTATGGTGCCACAAGTACAGTGGCAAGAAAAACTTTTGGAATTTCATGGTTTTCTGCATTAATTTGTCAAAATGTGCTCTGATCTTCATCGAAGTCACAACAATACAAAAACAGTCTGCTTTAAATAATACCACACAAACATTATATGTTTTCATGTTTTTATTGAACATAACATGTAAACATTTACAGTGCAGGGTGGAAAAAGTATGTGAACCTTTGGACTTAATAACTGGTTGACCCTCCTTTGGCAGCAATAACCTCAACCAAACGATTCCTGTGTCTGGTGTGAATGGCTCTCTTAAGGTCAATGCCACAGCATTTCAATCGGATTGAGGTCAGGACTCTGACTGAGCTACTCCAGAAGGTGTACTTTGTTCTGTTGAAGCGAATCTTTTGTTGAATTACTTGTATGCTTTGGGTCATTGTCCTGTTGCATCACCCATCCTATGCGGAGCTTCAGTTGGTGGACAAATGGTCTTACATTTTCCTGCAAAATGTCTTGAAAAACTCTGGAATTCATTTTTCCATCAATGACAACAATCTGTCCAGGCCCTGAGGCAGCAAAGCAGGCCCAAACCATGATGCTCCCTCCGCCATGTTTTACAGTGGGGATGAGGTTTGGATGTTTGTGTGCTGTGCCTTTTTTTCTCCACACATAGTGTTGTGTGATTTTTCCAAACAACTCAATTTTGGTTTCATCTGTCCGCAGAATATTTTGTCAGTAGTGCTGTGGAACATCCAGGTGCTCTTTTGCAAACTTCAAACATGCTGCAATATTTTTTTGGACACCAATGGCTTCCTCTGTAGTGTCCTCCCATGTACTCCATTCTTGTTTGATGTTTTCCTTATTGTAGATGTGTCAACAAAAATGTTAGCATGTGCCAGAGATTTCTGTGAGTCTTTAGTTGACACTCTAGGATTCTTCTTTACCTCATTCAGTATTCTACGCTGTGCTCTTTCAGTCATCTTTACAGGACGACCACGCCTAGGGAGAGCAGCAACAGTGCTGAACTTTCTCCATTTGTAGACAGTCTGTCTTACCATAGACACATGAACAGCAAGGCCTTTGGAGATAATTTTGTAACCCTTTCCAGCTTTATCCAAGTCAACAATTCTTGATTGTAGGTTTTCTGAGATCTCTTTTCTGCGAGGCATGGTTCACATCAGGTAGTGCTTCTTGAAACCAGTAAACCCAAAACTGGTGTGTGTTTTTAAAGGGACAGGACAGCTTTTAGCAACATATCCAATATCATCACACTGATTGGACTCAAGGTTGGCTCACTCCTGGTTCATATTAGCTCTTGGAGAAGTCATAAGGCTAGGGGTTCCTAGTTTTCCACCCTGCACTATGAATGTTTACATGTTATTCAATAAAAACATGAAAACATATAATGTTTGTGTACTATTATTTTAAGCAGTGTTTAAGAAGCAGTGTTTTTCTATTGTTGTCAGAGCACATTTTATGACAAATTAATGCAGAAAACCATGAAAAGACATGCAACCCTGCAGACTGATAGGGGGTTATCTGCTTGTTGGTGAAATCATGAAAGTTAATTGTTGTCTTACTTTTTGTCAGTCAATTTCAAAGAAGCACAGACTTTATTTTTACCGACCTCGCATCAACAGTATCAAACATCACTCTGGACCCAAACACAAACAACCAGGGCAGCTTGTAGATTGAATAAAATATGTTTAATTCAGGCTTACAAGGGAAAAGGGGTTAAACTAAGTATAGTCAATCCTAAAACCCAATCCAAAATGACTGCGTGAAACTCCTAATGACAATAGGACAAGATCGGAACACTGCAGAAAGTACAAAAGGTTCTACAGGCTTGATAGCAATACAGTCACACAAGTAGCTTAACATGAACTCGGCTGAACGTGGCTTGGAAGTAAAATGCCTACCCTCTGTGAGTGGTAAGCCTGAATGCCTGAATGCCTGAAGCTGAAGCCATGGTTAGTGTTGCGACTGTTGTCCATATTGATTTATTTATTTTATCTTTTCTTTGTATGTTATCTCCACTTGTAAATTGGCTTTTTGGCAGTGGTAGTGTATGTATTGTGAATCTAGCCACAGGGGTTGCAAGCCATTTACTTCTGTGCCGGTCCCAAGCCCGGATAAATAGAGAGGGTTGCGTCAGGAAGGGCATCCGGTGTAAAAATTGCCAAAATAACCATGCGAATCATTCACAAGACTTTCATGTTGAGGTTCTCCTTAGGAGTGACCAGGTTAGACAGAATAAGGAACGAGTACATCAGAGGGACGGCTCACGTTGCATGTGTTAGCAACAAAGTCAGAGAGGCCAGACTGAGGTGGTTTGGACATGTTCAGAGGAGGGATAGTGAGTATATTGGTAGAAGGATGTTGGAGATGGAGCTGCCAGGCAGGAGGACAAGAGGACGACCAAAGAGGAGATATATGGATGTTATAACAGAGGACATGAGGTTGGCTAGTGTTAGGGTAGAAGATGTTCATGATAGAGTGAGGTGGAAAAGGATGATTCGCTGTGGCGACCCCTGATGGGAAAAGCCGAAAGAGAAGAAGAAGTGTATGTATTGTGAACAAATGGTCATTTTGTAAAAAAAATTATTGGCTTGCAATTACATTCTCTACAAAAATGTATTTCTAATTGTAGTTGTAATTGTATTGTAAATAAATTGTGCCTCAGCAACCCAGTCTCTGAAGAAATCCAAATAAGGCATTACACTTACAGTTGTTTAGGGTATGTATGTATGTATGTACAAATGTGTGTACATGTATGTTAGCAGTAATCTCAGCTTTGGATGATGTAAAGAATGCCATATATTCAACTTTATGTACTGAAAATAATAACAAATATGGACAGATTTGAACTCAAAATAATCAAACCAATAACAGCTAAATAATTAGAAAAGTACAAATGCATCCCAGGGATAATGTGACTGGTTGCAACAGCTGCAATATTATGTCTAAAATTTACACCATAGATGTTAATTATTTTAAGATATTAATAATAATAATGCTTTTTTTTCAGCCTCAAATGTGGTTAGTTCACTTTGTGCTGACATTTGCTTATTAAAATATGCCACGACTGTTTGCAATTAACATGAGAAAATGCAATGTGACTTACTTTTATTATGAGGACAGTAATGTGGAAAAGGCCATGTTTGACATTACTGAGAGGTAGTTTTTAAGTTTACACTACTTTAATATCAAAATTTTTGAGACAGTACATATATTTTGCAACTGTTGTCTGAATGAGCACAATATACAGGATGGTTTTTTCCCTAATTGAACAAAGACATTGTACTGACCAGCTCCCTGACAACACCAAACTGAGGCCCTTCTGCGAGTCCAGACTGAGAAGGTAAGGTTACCAAGATAGAGGTAATCACTCTCATAGCATCAGGTTTCGACAGACAACCTTCCACTCACAAGCTGCTTTACTAAGTTCCAGGCTAACAGCATCTGCTTACAGCTGGTTAGAGACACAATATTGTCAAGGGACTCCTCGCAAATATACTGTAACAATATCAAGTCTGTGTGCCTGTCTGTCTTCCTGTGTGTGTGTGTGTGTGTGTGTGTGTGTGTGTGTGTGTGTGTGTGTGTGTGTGTGTGTGTGTGTATGTACGCCTGCATGTGTGTGTGTGTACGTCTGTGTATCTGTGGTCCCAAACCAGTGATTGATCATTAATATTTTATTTCTTTCGGCTTGGTGGAGGCCCTCAGGAGAAAAACACATTGTTATTATTCACAGGCACACACACAAAAAAAACAACACATGAACACACTTACTCTCAAACACACAACACCACATTGATACATAAACTGAAAATACTCACAGCACACACACAGAGTCCAATTTGTGTTGTCGATGACTGAGTTGTTTTGGACAAGGAATCTCAAGGGGCAAAGCTGTCCGTGCATGTGCTTTGTTTTGTGTATTGAAATGTGTGTTGAAATATGTGTCTGTGTGTGTGTGTGTGTGTGTGTGTGTGTGTGTGTGTGTGTGTGTGTGTGTGTGTGTGTGTGTGTGTGTGTTTGTGTGGATGGTCATACTGATTATCCTTCTTCTTCTTCTCTTTCGGCTTTTCCCATCAGGGGTCGCCACAGCGAATCATCCTTCTCCACCTAACTCTATCATGGGCATCTTCTACCCTAACACTAGCCAACCTCATGTCCTCTGTCTTAAGACATCCATATCTCTCCTCTTTGGTCGTCCTCTTGCCCTCCTGCCTGGCAGCTCCATCTCCAACATCCTTCTACCAATATACTCACTATCCCTCCTCTGAACATGTCCAAACCATCTCAGTCTGGCCTCTCTGACTTTGTCGCTAACACAGGCAACGTGAGCCGTCCCTCTGATGTACTCGTTCCTTATTCTGTCTAACCTGGTCACTCCTAAGGAGAACCTCAACATCTTCATCTCTGCTACCTCCATCTCAGCCTCTTGTCTCTGTCTCACTGCTACCGTCTCTAACCCATAGAGCAGAGCTGGTCTCACCACTGTCTTGTACACCTTTCCTTTGAGTCTTGCTGACACTCTTTTGTCACACAACACTCCTGACACTTTCCTCCACCCGCTCCAACCTGCCTGCACTCGCCTCTTCACCTCTTTTCCACACTCTCCATCACACTGAACTGTTGACCCCAAGTACTTAAACTCCTGTACCTTCTTCACCTCAGCCCCCTGTAACCTAACGCTTCTACCTGGATCCCTCTCGTTCAGACACATGTATTCTGTCTTACTACGACTGACCTTCATGCCTCTTCTTTCCAGAGCAAACCTCCACCTCTCCAGCTGTTCCTCTACCTGCTCTCTACTCTCACTGCAAATCACAATGTCATCCGCAAAAATCATTGTCCAGGGAGATTCCTGTCTGACCTCATCTGTCAGCCTGTCCATCAGCATAGCAAACAAGAAGGGACTCAAAGCTGATCCTTGGCGTAGTCCCACCTCCACCTTGAACTCCTCTGTCTGACCTACAGCACATCTCACCACCGTCATACTTCTCTCATACATGTCCTGAACTAGTCTGACGTACTTCTCTGCCACTCCCGACAACCTCATACAGTACCACAGCTCCTCCCTCGGCACCCTGTCATACGCCTTCTCTAAATCTACAAAGACACAATGCAGCTCCTTCTGTCCATCTCTGTACTTTTCCATCAACATTCTCAAAGCAAAAATGGCATCAGTGGTGCTCTTACGGGGCATGAAACCATACTGCTGCTCACAAATCTCCACCTTCTTCCTAAGCCTGGCTTCCACTACTCTTTCCCACAGCTTCATTGTGTGGCTCATCAACTTTATTCCTCTATAGTTGCTGCAGTTCTGCGTGTCACCCTTGTTCTTAAAGATCGGAACCAGAACACTTCTCCTCCATTCCTCAGGCATCTTCTCACTCTCTAGAATCCTATTGAACAAACTGGTTAGAAACTCCACTGCTGTCTCTCCTAAGCACTTCCACACCTCCACAGGTATGTCATCAGGACCAACACCCTTTCCACTCTTCATCCTTTCCAATATCTTCTATTTCCTGCTCCACAACATCAACATCTTCCTCTCTTCTTTCCCTGTCATTTTCCTCATTCATCAGATCCTCAAAATACTCCTTCCATCTTTTCTGCACACTCTCCTGGGTTGTTAGTACCTTTCCATCTCTGTCCTTAATCACCCTTACCTGTTGCACATCCTTCCCATCTCTATCTCTCTGTCTGGCTAGCCTGTTCAAGTCCTTCTCTCCTTCCTTTGTGTCTAACCTGTCATACAGCTCATCGTAAGCTTTCTGTTTGGCCTTTGCCACCTCCCTCTTCACTCTACGCTGCGCTTCCTTGTACTCCTGTCTACTTTCCTCAGTCCTTTCTACATCCCACTTCCTTCTAGCTAACTTCTTCCTCTGGACGCATTCCTGTACTTCCTCATTCCACCACCAAGTGTCTTTACCTCTTTCCTCTTTCCAGAGGACACACCTAGCACCTTCCTACCTGTTTCCCTGATAACTTCTGCTGTGGTTTCCCAGTCATCTGGAAGCTCATCCTGACCACCCAGAACCTGTCTCAACTTCTGCCTGAATTCCTCACAAGTTTCTTCATTCTTTAACTTCCACCACTTGGTCTTCTTCTCTGACTTCCCTCTTTTCTTCTTCCTGACCTCCAGAGTCATCTTGCACACCACCATGCGGTGCTGTCTGGCTACACTCTCTCCTACCACCACTTTGCAGTCACTAACCTCTCTCAAATGACCTCGTCTACATAGGATGTAGTCCACCTGCGTACTCCTACCTCCACTTCTGTATGTCACTCTATGTTCCTCTCGCTTCTGGAAGTAAGTGTTGACTACAGCCATTTCCATCCTCTTAGCAAAGTCCACCACCATCTGTCCTTCCAGATTCCTTTCCTTCACACCAAACCTGCCCATCACCTCCTCATCACCTCTGTTGCCCTCACCAACATGCCCATTGAAGTCTGCTCCAACAACAACTCTCTCTCCTCTGGGGATACTCTCTATGACCTCATCAAACTCACTCCAGAATCTCTCCTTCTCTACTAACTCACAGCCAACCTGTGGCGCATACCCACTGACTACATTCATCATCACCCCTTCAATTTCTAGCTTTATGCTCATCACCCTGTCTGAGACTCTTTTCACCTCTAGAACATTGTTCACAAACTCCCCCTTCAAGATCACTCCTACCCCGTTTCTCTTCCTATCCACACCATGGTAGAACAGTTTGTATCCTCCTCCGATACTACGTGCCTTGCTGCCCTTCCACCTTGTCTCCTGTACACACAGTACATCTACCTTCCTTCTCTCCATCATGTCTGCCAGCTCTCTGCCTTTCCCTGTCATCGTACCAACGTTAAGAGTCCCTATTCTCAAATCTATGTTCCTGCCTTTTCCCTTCTCTCTCTGACCACGAACCCTTCTGCCTCCCCTCTTTCTTCGACCAACAGTAGTCAAATTTCCACCGGCACCCTGTAGGTTAACAGCATCGGTGGCGGTCGTTGTTAACCCGGGCCTCGACCGATCCGGTATGAAAGTCTTGTGAATGATTCGCATGGTTATTTTGGCAATTTTTACGCCGGATGCCCTTCCTGACGCAACCCTCTCTATTTATCCGGGCTTGGGACCGGCACAGAAGTCACTGGCTTGCAACCCCTATGGCTAGATTATACTGATTATCCTAAACAGGACTAAAAAGATAAAATGAATGTAGCGAAGGAAGGTTATGACCGTTCTCTGAATGTGTATGTTAAAATCCTCTCAGGTGTATTTATTTAGAACTAAATGTTCAGAGCAGCTATTCATTTATTAATTCATAATAAAAGTAGAATAACACACACTCTCTAAGTCCATCGCCATAAATTGAGACAATTTTCTCTAATTTTTTTTTATGTTTGTTGTTTTGAGTTCCTTTGCCTATATGAAAGAGGAAAAGCAACAATTTTAACACAATTATTGGTTCAGTATACTGTAAACCTTTTCTGAACAGTTAACAGATCTAAAAGGACAACATTCACTACTAAAGAGAGTTTCAGAACAGACACCAGCTTTGAGAAGTAGTTAACGACCAAAGAAATGAGCTAATTAAATAGTGCCATTCAGACAATACATAACATTTAATAACATTTAATTTATTCAAGTTCAGAGGGTAGATATCTGGTCTGTATATACATGGACAGGGTGCCACCGGTTCCACGGTCATCTGTTTGCTGTTGCACTAGATATTTTGGTTTGGATTTGTCAGGTAAGATGTTGACCTGTGACTGTATAACTTTTAAGTTCTTTAAATGTGACTTTAATTATCTGATCTATTAAATATCATCATGTAAATGTCTTTAAATGCCACTCGCCAGTCTTTCTGTCACACCTTAAGCTCTAAATGACAAAGAGAGAAATTAAAAGACCACTTAGCCCACCAGAAAAGGTCAATTATGCATATTCTCAGTACAATGACTACATATAATTTTAGTGTAGATAGGAACAGAAAAAGTTTATTAGTTTTAACAAGCTGCAAAGTGGGGGATTATTTTTTCAAATTTTGATTTAAAGTTATTTGTATTGATAAAATACCTTATTTTTTCTTGATTATTTGTTATTAGCTTCAATATTTGTTATAGCATGGTACACACTTACATCTACTTGCTGAGGTGTCCTTGGACAAGACACCGAAACCCCATAATGTAGCGCTGACACACCGTCTAGCAGCTGTCCAACCACAATTTCCCCAAGGGGATCAATAAAGTATTCATTATTTATTTATTATTATTTATTAATTAAAAGTAACCAAAAAAAAAAAAATCCTCTCAGTGGTGTATAGTGTATATACATTTTACACATCTATTGTCAGGAGAACTAAAGTTAGTGCATCTCAAAATTAGTGATGCACTACAATTTATAAACTACGATTTGCTTCATTCAAAAGGAACCTTCATTAAAGCATTGTAACATTACACACACTAAAAGGTTTGTTCCACAATGGCCATGTTTTCTTACTGAGCCCTGTTTGAAAACCAATATCCACTCCCCTCGGGTGTCCGTACTTCTCATGATGTTGAGCCACATGCAAGTTCGAACTGATCACATGTACAGAAAGTTGGCTGACTATTAAGTTATTTTATGGAGGCATGGAGGTCAGGCCAAGGTCAGGCTAATTAGACTATTATGGACTTGACCTTGACTTTAGTAAGTCGTCAAAACTGTAAATATGAGTATGTACTTCTACAGGGGCTGACGAAGTTCATTCTTGATGAAGCTAAGTGACCCATGAAATATGTGTTAGCCTAGCAGAGCAGTCTATTTTAATAAGCAGCAGTTAACACAAATCTAGAAGTAGGCTTGGAAACATCAGCAGCCTTCTTTTTTTGCCATCTCATTAGGACATCTGTCATCTGTTAACATGTTATTACACATCAGGTGTCAAGAACTTGCACAACTTGTGGCAACAAACTATGTCCAAATATTTTAGTCAACAGTCCCCAATACTTGACATCATTGTTATAAGATATTAACTTACTAAGATATTATTAGACATTATAAGATTATTTGTCTTATAATGACATTACACATTCTCTGTATCCACAAGAAAATAAATATTTGAAACTCCTTCCTAACTATGGATGTGTACTCTTGACTTGTGTAATAAAAATATATTTTTCATTAATCTAAACAAAAAAGTGGACTTCTTTAACATCAGTGTTTTCAACCACCTCTCTTGGAATCCTGGCTTTTCTGATCCTGACTGATTTTGTAGCTCTTAGTCTTGATCTCTCCCTGGTTGAGGTTTCTGCTTTTAGCCTCTGACCTCTCCCTCTCCTGGAAACTTTGACTCTATGCTTTGGCTTTCTATTTGTGGCTCCCGACTTAATATTTTTGGATTCTGCCCTTATGAAACTATGACTCTAAACATTTAGGATTCTGGATATTGAATTTCAGATTTATTCCTCCTATAGTAGTAGTGTGTTTCCCTCTGGTGGTGTTGTCCCCCCACCTACCTCGTCCTACCATGCCTCGTCCCCCACATGAGTCTCCTCCATATTTCCAGTTCCAGAACCACCTGTTGGATAGCAGGGTTTGTTACCCTTACTCTTATCTTGTTCATCAGCCTTTTGCCAGTTAAACACCACCTTGTTTTTTTTACCTGAGCATCAAAAAATAGCTGCCAGATAGCACATGTCAGCAACACTACAGAGTTTGGTGAGTTGTTTAAAGACACCTCGACATGTAGCCACTGGGGAAGACCCTATTCTGAATTTTACAGGGAGCCAATGGAGAGAAGATAATGGAGGAGAAATATATTGCTATTTCCAGTAAGAACTCTGGCTGCAGCATTTTGGATTAACTGGAGGTTTTTTAAGGAGTTTTTGGGACATCCTATTAATACTGAATTACAATAGTCTAGTTTGAAAGTAACAAGTGCATGGACTAGTTTTTCAGCATCACTTTGAGACAGGATGCTCCTAATTTTACCAAAATTCTATAGGTGGAAGAAGGTGTTTCTTAAATATAAATATAGCTAGGTACCATCTGCATAGCAATGAAAAATTTACAGAATGTTTCCTAATGATATTGCCTAAGGGGGACATATATAGCGTGAAAAGAATCTATTCAAGCACAGTCCTAACTCATAAACATCATCACATGCACAACCTTACAAAATTTACATAACTAAAATAATTAAAATCATGATCCACTATTTAAAAAGGCTGTCACCGTTTCGGCCTGGCATCAGGCCAAGCTGAGGATTTCCCTCACCTCTTCACTTCACTCTCCCTCTGGACTCCGCCCACCAGCCCATTCTCTCCCTCTGCTCACAGCAATCAGCTGAACATTGGACTCACCTGTGGCCACTTTCCCCTACAAAACTCTCCTCAGCCCTTTTCCCCTCTGTCAGTTCGTCGTCGCTCCCCACCTGTCTTCAGCGTCGCTCCCCAACCAGTCTCCAGTCTGTGTTTACCGTGCCTGCTAAACCTGCCTGTTCCTGCCTGTCCTCCTCAGCCCTGTCTGCTTCCCCCCTGGAATCCCTGGACTTGTTTTCCCCCTCTGGACCTTAGACTTTGTTACCCGTTTCCCGTGAGTGTTTTCCTGCCCTTGTGCAGTGGTTTTTGTTTTGTCCTTTGATCCCTGAGTTGTTACTTGATCTCGTGTTTCTGCGTGTTTTTGTAGTGTCTGTTGACACCCTCCTTAGTTTCCCTTGATTTTGTAGTTTTCAGTAATAAATCCTGTTTAAGTTCATTCCTGCCTCGTCCCCCTCAATAAACTGTGACAAAGGCAGCATTATGTTTGTAAATTATATCTATACCCAGACGTAAGAAACTTAAATGCTTGAACAAGAGATGTCTGAATGTGCCGTCTTAAAAATCCTAGCCCTTTACACATAAGAAAGGCTATTCAGAGTTGGTGCTGCAATTTTTTGCACATTGAGATTGATATCTGATGTGGATGGCCTCACTGATCGTCATAGGTCCTAGGTCCAGAGTGTCATTTTAACAGTAGAGCTCCCAGTACTACAGTACAAGGGCCATGGGATGATGAAGTTAGTAAGATAGCTATTGGGAAGTAGAGTTCTAATGTACAGTATTCAGGATGTGTAGTTTCATGGTTTTACTACAAATAAGTCAATAGAATGAAATATCATCTTTCTATTTAGCTTTTCTGAGTACTCAGCTGTATGTTGTTATGAATGAGCCAATTTCTCCTGCTCCATTATTATAATAAATGACAGCACTTATATTGTTATATATTGAATTGTGTAACTGCCATCTGTAAAACTATGTTAAACCTCCTGTGGTTTTCTTTCCCTTTGTCAAAACATCTGGGTTTTAATTGACTCCCTTTTCATGCCATACACTGTTCCACAGCTTCCTACTCAGTGTGCATATGTCCTCAAAGGTGAAGTCGTACAAATCTGTGTGTACAGCATTGTCACACTAATTGCTGGGCTCGTATTTGTGCTTGTGCTACAAGAAGCAGAGCGACAAATTTGTTCCGTCAGGCTAAGTAAAGCTCCACCCTATTCTTCCACGTCCTGCCTCTGAGGGGCGCTGCTCATTGTTTAAACATCTGGCATCCTAATGCTGCTGTGTGTTCAGCTACTTGGCAGTACTCAGGTTGTGTGTGTGTGTGTAAGTAAGTAAACAAAACTAAATGTGTGTGATTGTGTGTTGGAGGAATATGAGCCTGTGTGTAAAAAAAAAAAAAAAAAAAAAAAAGGATGTGAACATGATTGTTTCAATCAAGCAGAGAAAGCTCCAGGATTTAAAATGTGTGTGCACGCCTGTATGTTAGTGCATGTGTGTGTGTCTACAGTACAAAGGAGATGGAATCATGTGACACTGATTGAGCTATTTGTTTTCCATCTCAGTAGGAAATGTAATTGATTGCTTGACTTGGCGGGTTCAGCCTCTTCAGAAAAAAGTCAAAACACACATACACACACCACAGTACTTACATGTGTGTGCACATACTGCATATGTAGTAAGCACAAAATCTGTCAATACCAAATAAATGCCATGACATCAGCATTGTTAGCAACCTTCTAACAAAATAATAATACACTGATCTTTAAGAACAAGGGTAAAACGCAGAACTGCAGCAACTATAGAGGAATAAAGTTGATGAGCCACACAATGAAGCTGCGGGAAAGAGTAGTGAAAGGCAGGCTTAGGAAGAAGGTGGAGATTTGTGAACAGCAGTATGGTTTCATGCCCCGTAAGAGCACCGTTGATGCCATTTTTGCTTTGAGAATGTTGATGGAAAAGTAAAGAGATGGTCAGAAGGAGCTGCATTGTGTCTTTGTAGATTTAGAGAAGGCGTATGACAGGGTGCCGAGGGAGGAGCTGTGGTACTGTATGAGGTTGTCGGGAGTGGCAGAGAAGTACGTCAGAGTAGTTCAGGACATGCATGAGAGAAGTTTGACGGTGGTGAGATGTGCTGTAGGTCAGACAGAGGAGTTCAAGGTGGAGGTGGGACTACGCCAAGGATCAGCTTTGAGTCCCTTCTTGTTTGCTATGCTGATGGACAGGCTGACAGATGAGGTCAGACAGGAATCTCCCTGGACAATGATGTTTGCGGATGACATTGTGATTTGCAGTGAGAGTAAAGAGCAGGTAGAGGAACAGCTAGAGAGGTGGAGGTTTGCTCTAGAAAGAAGAGGCATGAAGGTCAGTCGTAGTAAGACAGAATACATGTGTCTGAACGAGAGGGATCAAGGTAGAAGAGTGAGGTTACAGGGGGCTGAGGTGAAGAAGGTGCAGGAGTTTAAGTACTTGGGGTCAACAGTTCAGTGTGATGGGGAGTGTGGGAAAGAGGTGAAGAGGCGAGTGCAGGCAGGTTGGAGTGGGTGGAGGAAAGTGTTGTGACAGAAGAGTTCTCCTTAGGAGTGACGAGGTTAGACAGAATAAGGAACAAGTACATGAGAGGGACGGCTCACGTTGCCTGCGTTAGCAACAAAGTCAGAGAGGCCAGACTGAGATGGTTTGGACATGTTCAGAGGAGGGATAGTGAGTATATTGGTAGAAGGATGTTGGAGATGGAGCTGCCAGGCAGGAGGGCAAGAGGACGACCAAAGAGGAGAGATATGGATGTCTTAACAGAGGACATGAGGTTGGCTAGTGTTAGGATAGAAGATGCTCATGATGGAGTGAGGTGGAAAAGGATGATTCGCTGTGGCGACCCCTGATGGGAAAAGCCGAAAGAGAAGATTGTAGGTTTGCTGTTAGACACATGTTAAGATGTTCACAGCACATACAGTATTTCAGTTGCTGTTATGAGTTATCGGAAGCATGGCATGTGAAGAGCTGTGAAAATGTAACACCACTGCTAATAGTCTTGTGTGGAAGGTACCCCTAACCCTAATCCCTTCACTTTTGGATGCCAGCCTGATGTTCTAATGACATACAGTCTATGAGTTTATAAGCTACAGAAAGAGAGGATGTGTATAGCCCATACCCAGTAGTTTACTTACTCTAATCATGAACTTTGTGTGGAGAAACAGTTTTTTGTTTTTTTTAATTAGGGCACCACAGGATTAAGTAATAAAAAAAAAAAAAAAAAAAAAAAAAAAACATTTTTTATTTTAAAGTCAAAATTTAGGCATTGTTTCAACAACTCTGGTATGTATACGATGACTGGTAAATGACAGCTTCACAGACTGAAACTCTCAGATTTGCTAATTTATACAAATGTGTTCTTTGGTAAGTTGAATGTAAGTAGAGTCTGCAATAGTGGAATGATATACATCATAATACATCACTTTTTGAAGAAAGGAACAGAATAGCCATAACTCACTGCACCAGAAAGTATTCAGTGCCTCACCTTTTCTACATGAAGAAGAAATTTGTTTGAAATCTTTGCAGATTTATTTAAAAAAAATAAAAAAAAAAAACACATGTAAGTATTACAGTCTTTACTTTGTTGAAGCACGTTTAGCACTGATCACAGCCTCAAGCCTAATTTCTTAACGATATACTCTAATTTAAGCTTTGATGCACTATGTGTTCTGAAACTCTTGGGGGCAGGACAGAATTATTCCCATGCTGACATCTGTCCATCACAACATTAAATCCACGAGATGGATTAAATATTGTTGCTGTTCTGTGTTGTTTTATCTACAGATATTTGTGGGCTAACTTTTAGTTTTGGGTATATGCTTAAAAGTTACTAATTCAGATCTAGTTTCTTGTTTTATCTGGTTCGATTACCGGTTCCTCCTTGGTACTTCCTGTCCTTGGATAAGACACCAAAACCCTGTACTAGCACCAATATATACTGGTAAAAGTGATGCTAGAATTATCATTCCACAGATAAGATCTTTGTTGTGGTTATTACTGACAGAATTTATTTTTGTTTTATTTCTTGGACTAATGTGCAGATGCTACTAGGTGTGTTACTTTTATCTTGAGGGGACTGTCTTTAGTTTGCTGTTAATAACAATTTTGATTTGTTATATATTTACTTTATCCCTTCCTTCACAGACTAGAAAGGAAAAATGCTGAGCCAAACCAATAAGGACTAAGCTATCATACTATGATACTAAGTTTTAATATTTGTCTATTTTAAATCAGTAACACCTTATTACCTAATTTAAATGGTGGGCATTTATTGTAGCTCTTGTACATTAAATAAAACTTAAAAAAAAAAAAACATTTATTAGTACTCTGCACTACACTTTTTGTGGACTTTTTTTATCTGCCGTCGTGATGCCACTGCACCAGCAGACCACTTCATAGAAGATGGCTGAGGCCACCACAGAGTCTTTAGTAGTGCTGTTCTTTCTTGTATAGTGCATCAGTGTTGTTACCAGTCCAGTTTATTGGTCCATTGACTATCTCACAAGAGGACGCAGATAGGTTCAGTGCATAATTGAATTATCAGTACTGTATTTAATTCAGCAGTTAATGATTTATGAACATTCTTTGTCCCCCTGCTGTTCTAGTTTTCCTACTATCTCTGTCCTCCCCATAGCTGATTAGCTGGATCAGGTGGATTCAGTAAATTAGAAGCTGGAATAAGACACCTGATCTGTGGATAGGGAAAGGGTAGTCATAAAACAAGCAATGCATGGGGTCTTTGATGGTCAGGTACGAGAACCCCCATCTATGTTATTGTGTTGTGATACACAATGATAACACTGTAATGTGCAACTACTGGTGATGTCAGTAAATATATTTAAAATGTCTGATGTGATTTAATGTAACTTTATACATTCCTTTGGTGGGTTTACCCCAATAACGATACATTATTTTAAGAAATGTAAAGTAGCTTTTAATTATCATAAAGACCACTGAAAAATTGTGATATGATAAAGCAAACCACAATTACTGCAGGGCATGGAGGTTTTTTAGTGTCATAATTGTAAAAGCAATTTATTTGTGAACTGGCAATGTAATATGTGATTTATATATTGATGTGAAGTATACAGAGTACAGACGCGTTTTACACAATATTAGGAGTACTTATTTAGTTTATATAGTTAAAATGTCGTCAAACCTTCTAATTTTATAAAGACATACCATCACTATTACAATGGGGATATACTTAGGATACAGTTCAGTCCAGTCCACGATGGTTTGATACGACATAAGCAGCTGTAGTTCTAGATACATGGGGCGATATGTCAGGCTGTGCATGCTCCTGCCAACAGCAATCACTTTTTGGCACAATACCGGCCTTTTCTGTCTATGATTGACTAGTAGTTGTTATGCTTGTTTGGTAGGTTTGTTTAGCGTAGGGTTAGAGTTAACCAATCAGAGGGCAGATTGGGAGTGGGTCAAAACAGATGTAGGTGTGTTAAATAAAGCATTTAATTGCCAACTGCAAAATGAATTGCCATTTGAATAAAGAAACCAAAAATCCATGGCAATATGAAATGCAATTGATTTAACTTTATTTAAATAATCTAACCAGAGAAACTGAGAATTGAGCTGGCACTTTTTTAAATTGAATTGCAATGTGCATTTTTAAATTGCATGTTGAATTTCCAAATGTAAAATTAATTTCCATTTAAATAAAGAGACCAAAAACCCATGGTAATATGAAATGCAATTGATTTTTGTTAGAAAAATTGCACAAAGAGTCATCCTTTTTACATCTGTTTATCTCATGAAACTGCTATTGTTATAACCATTATCTTAAGGAGTCAGATAGGATGCTCTGACATGGAATTCACCTCAAGAAGAGAATCAACTACAACGTCACAACTGCCATTGTTATGCCTTTACAAACAAGAAACAAGAAAACATCTTCCTCCCATCTGCAATCTATAAAAAGAACTGCATGTGTTAGACTTTTTGTGTTTTGCCTCTGTCAGTGCATGCTCCATTGCACAAGAGACATTAAACTACTGCCTTATTAATCTCATCGGTGGTCTTGAGTTTGTTTCAGAAATCAATTTTACTTTTATTTAAACTTTCAATTAAAGAAATTTAGAACTGATTTTCCAGTGTCGGTATGCATTTTCAAATGTAATGATCAGATTGCATATTGAATTGCCAATTGCAAAATTGATTTACAACACTAAAAAACTTCCATAGGATGTGACAAGAAGCATACTGTAACCTGAACTCCACTAAGTCATAAGTTATTCTGCAAAGAGTCACTCTAGATGAAGTGCACATTTCAGGTCACACATATTCTTTAGCCTGAAAATCTTTATAATTTGACTACTTTAAATGACTTCTGTTGTGATCTGACGCTGTATAGAAAATAAAATCAAATAAAATGTACTTGACCTGTAAGGGGGGGCAGGGGTGCTACTATAATGTTAGAGGAAATGCTGGATACTATTGATCAGTGTGGGGAGAAAAATGGTACAATATAGCACATTAATGTAAACTGACAGCTCACATTAACTTGATTGCCTGTAATTCATTTGAGTTACTTTCCCACTGAATTACTAAAACAACACAGAACATAATTATGCTATGGTTGGACCATAAATAAAGAGCCAAATGTTAGACGAAGCTGGATGCTTTGATAAGGGCGCTTTCACCATGATACATACACCTTAAAAAGGTAAGAATAACAGCGTAAAATTTAAATAGCATCCAGCCTAGAATTAGCCTGCCACTGGAAACAATATCAACATGCATGATTCAACTGAAAAAAGTGTAAAATTTACTTTTTTTGTTAAACATAATATATCTCATCCTAAGCTGAACAAATTAAGATCATTTTGTGATCAGCTGTGTAGTAACACAGGGAGAAATAAAATGTAACATATATTAATATATATTTATAAAATATTGATAAGTGAACTATGTTTAAAATTAACAACAAGAAGTCTCCCATCGCATGTTTCTGGTGTGCAATAGTATCTGAAGATTTACTGCTTTTTTTGCATTTTCAATTAAGGCATTTGTTTTACAGTAATTTATTGGAGTGCTTACAATGAATAAAATATTAATTCAATACTTAATCAAATGTTGCTACAATCTCTGTGTGTTAAGTGTTTGTATGTGTGTGCGTATGTGAGTTTTAGGGGGGTGCGTATGCATTTATGTCTGTGAATCCATGCATGAGTCAGTTTGTGGCCTGCTTCTCATTCAAAGTGACATTTTAAGCAGTTTAGCTGTCACTCTGCAGCGCAGCGGCACAGTGTTGATGACCACCCCCCCATGGGTTTTGGTACAACCCAATGGAGCTTTGCCTGTTAATAAGGGCCCTGCCATGTCCACTGGGTAACGGGGGGGTTGACAGGATAAGTGACTATCCTAGCGGGAGTGATACAGCTGAATAAGTCCAGAGACTGTGATGTGATGTCTAATAAGCAGTCTGGAAGCAGAAGCCCAGTTAACTGCAAGTCATTTGAAGCTCTTTTTGAAGTTTTCTTCAGTGACAGAGAATCACTCACTCTTCTGAACTTTCTATTCCTCAGAGCAAGCTGAACAAGTTTACTGCATTATCTGGGGAGCTGA
The DNA here is from genome assembly GCF_900324465.2 of Anabas testudineus. Taxonomy (NCBI): domain Eukaryota; kingdom Metazoa; phylum Chordata; class Actinopteri; order Anabantiformes; family Anabantidae; genus Anabas; species Anabas testudineus. The sequence continues at coordinate 26,998,964 of NC_046610.1, forward strand.
TGAAAACACATGAAAACATACCAACACTGCTGGTGTCTGCTGTAAACAGAGACCCAGCAGAGCAAAGGCCATTCAGGGTCTCAGAAAGTTCACTGTAATGTTCAACAAGAAAACAGATTTCAAGTCTGAGGACACAAACTGGGTACATTTGTCCAATTTTTCCATATGATTGCTCATTTGGATTGTGTTGATTGCACTTTACAGTCAGGTTTCCCTAAAATGTGCCTTGTATCTCTGTGTGAAATAAAGTATGTGACACAAAAAAAAAAAAGTAAAATAATCCACAAGCCAATCCATATTTTTTCATATCCATTTATGAGGAATCTGAATATATGTATTTATTTAGGTGGAGGATATGGATGGTTTAAATACAATAAATTTTACTTTTCTGACTTTCATTAAAAAAAAATTGCAAAATTTATTATTTTCTACAAATGTTTTCTTTCTTGAGGTACTAATACTGGTACTTCTCGATTAAGGGTTTAGCCAGGTCTTAGGTCGAGCATTATGTCATATAATTGTTACAATAATTATCACAGTAACTGAACTATAAGCTCTCAATTTAACAGGCTATGTGTAGTAAGCAGTTAAATATTTCCCCAAGGGAATCGATAAAATATATGATTAAGTGATGTGCACTGTTTTACTCTGAATCACATTAGAACATATGTGTCAAACTCAAGGCTCGCGAGATCATTCTATATAACTATTATTGTTAATAATGGCCCGGCGATATAAAGCGCTGGTAACACCATAAACTACAGATCCCATAATGCAGCGCTTCAGCTGCCTTGCCGAACACTTTCTGCGTTAATCAAGTCTAGCTTATGATGCTGCTGCGGAGCTAAGCTAGTCCTCAGGACACCAAGTGATGTTGAACCAAGTCGCCACAACGGTGCTCCTAAATACGCATTTTGCTGCGGCGCTTTGGTGACTTTGATGAACAAAATAAGAATTTTGCCTTCGATGTGAAAACTGCACCTTATCAGATTCAGATGGAGCTGATTGAGCTGCAGTGTAATGGAACATGAAGGCAAAGTACGACAGTGCAGGGTCCGCACAGCGTCTTCACTCCATTCCCTCCAGCTCCGTCTAGATGCGGCTCGAACCTCACATCAAACATAAACGAACTTGTTGACAAAACAGATGCCAGGCGTCCAGCTCTAAAGTGACATACAGCAAAGAAAACTGAATGATTTGATTTGTTAATGCTGAGAGGCACAAATTCTATTTATACTTCCAGGTTTTTTTATGCAGCATGTTTATATTTTAAATTATGTATAATTTTGACAGGATATATTTTTATGGAGAGCAAAATATTATAAGTTATGTAAGGTTTGAGTTGATTTATTCCGGAATAATATTCCTGTCCGTTTTTAGTCATATTTATGTTCAAAAAGGTAAAATTTTAATAGTTTTAAAGTTTTAAAAGTTTAGTTTTAGTGCATTCAATAAATGTTTATCCTGTTCGGCCCACAACGTGAAATGTGTTTTGGATTTTGTCCCCCTGCGCAATTGAGATTGATACCCCTGCATTAGAATGTTTGAACCCCTTTGGCCTGAAAGCTGTGCAACAACACAAATAGGTCCTGTAAAATTCAACTCAGTAATTGTACTAATATACTATGACTTTGTAAAACACAATTTTGCAATTTAATTTAAATTTTGGTCCTGCTGCCTCTTTTGACCTAGTGCGATTTAGATAAGGTAGGCATTATAGTATAATACATGAAACTACAGAAGTTTATATGAACAGTTAATGTGTATAATTCATAATAATAAGGTTGTCCCTGATAAGCAAGCAGAGGAAAACAGTAGCAAGGAAAACTCCCTGAGAAGGCAACAGGGAACCCATCCTCATATGGGTGACCACATGCTATGTGTTAGGCAGCAGGCAGTCCAGTATAACAAAGTATAAGTTGATTTCTTTAAGTTAATATGGAGTCAGTTAGCTATTGGAGGCTCAGGTAGACTTGTAGGAAATTCCAGTCCTGAACTACTGAGCAACTGCCATTGAGTCAAGACCTCAGAGAAAAAACTGTCGACATCAGCTGAGGCCAGGACTGTCTTCATGGTAGCGTGGAACCAATCCCAGTCATCACACACATCCCACAGGGACCATACGGGCATCCAAGCGACGAGATCTCCAACCAAAAGCGGGGCATCAGGACAAGTCAGACAGGTCCAAAAGGCAGAGGGTGGAACAATATGTGTACCTCGACAGAGGGACAGGAAGAGGGAAAGAGGGAGAGGGAAAGAGAGAGAAAGAGAGAGAAGAGGAGAGAGCAGAAGAGGAGAGATTTAGGTATGGTCACAGTCAGATAATGTATGAAGTGAATGTATATTTAGTGTACAGTTCAGCAGGAACTCCGGCAGGACTAACTATGACAGCTTACAGCAACTAAAAAGGAGAGCCAGAAGGAAACACAGACATGGGGCTCCCTGGGATGTAAAGCAACTAATCACAGTCAACAAACCTGACGGTGAAGTATATCGCCATTTATTTAATGAGAGTGGGGAAGACCGCATCTACACATACCAGTTTACCATGATGCTCTACATCCGTGAGTCTTTACCTAAGGCAAATCGACTTACAAAAATGCTAAATAACCTAAATAAATAGGTTTTTAGCCTAGATTGACTGTGTCTGAGTTGCGAATGCTATTTAGAAGGCTATTCCACAACTTTGGGGCTTTGTAAGAAAAAGCTCTGCCCCCAGCTGTAGTTTTCATAATACGAGGTGACATGCAGCCTGCATCCTTTGATCGAAGTAGGCGTAGTGGATCATAAGGCACTAGCAGTTCACTCAGATACTGCGGCGCAAGACCTTTTAATGCTTTAAATGTCAAAAGTAGTATTTTAAAATCAATGCGAAATTTCACAGGGAGCCAATGAAGTGTAGATAAGATAGGGGTGAGGTATTTGTATCCTATGGTTCTAATGAGGACTCTCGCTGCTGCATTCTGAACTAACTGAAGCTTGTTTATGCAACTAGTTGAGCAACCAGACAGTATGGCATTACAGTAGTCTAACCTAGAGGTGATGAAAGCATGAACTAATTTTTCTGCATCATTTAGTGACAAAATATTTCTTATCTACGCAATATTTCTGAGGTGAAATACTGATATTCTGGTGATATTATCTACATAAGCTTCAAATGAAAGACTGGAATCTAGAATCACACCAAGGTATTTTACTGTTGCATTAGAAAAGGCCATATAGAGTTACAGTGTGATCTAAAGTCTTGCCTCTAGTTGCATGTGGTTTTATGACTACTACTTCTCCCTTATCAGGATTACTGTAAGCAGAAGGAACTTAAGTAGCCTTCAGTCTATTATTATTTTTTAATTCAATTCAATTCAATTTAATTTGTAGAGCGCTTTTTACAATTGACATTGTCACAAAGCAGCTTTACACAACCAAAGAACAGTACATGAACAGTGAATGTGTATGAATCATGAAATGAGATTGTCCCATTCTTTACACATGCTCAGATTCATTAAGCTGTTTGTTCTCATCTGGTTTTGATGAAACATACAGTATAACTGTGTGTTGTGTGATGCTTCCGGATTCTGTTGCCCAGAGGAAGCATGTAGTGGGAAAAAAGCAGTGAGCCTAAAACTGAACCCTGTGGAACACCAAATTCCACTGGACAGCATGTGGAGTAATCACCATTTACATCTACATACCGATAACAATCAGTCAAATAGGATCTAAGCCAGGAGAGGGCTGTTCCCTTAATTCCTACAACATGTTCTAATCTGTGAAGGAGAATACTATGATCAATAGTGTCAAAAGCTGCTCTGAGCTCGAGTTACACAAGCATGGTGACGCAACCCTGATCAGAGGCCAACAGGAGGTAATTTACTACTTTAACAAGTGCTGTCTTTTTGCTGTGTTGAGGCCTAAATCCTGACTGAAACAGTTCTTGTATGCAATTTCTATGTAGATAAGAGCACATCTGTTCTGCTACTATCTTTTCGAGAATCTTCGAGATAAAGGGGAGGTTTGACAGCCTGTAATTGGACAGCTGACAGGGGTCGAGATCAGGTTTCTTAATTAGCAGTTTAATAACTGCTAATTTAAAAGATTTTGGAACATACCCACTGCTGAGTGAAGAATTAATTATTTTCAGCAGGGGTTCTATTATTTCTGGCACTATCCGTTTTAGAAAGTGTGTCAGTATAGGGTCTAATGTACAAGTTGATGATTTTGCAGAAGAGATGAGTGAAATTAGTTCATTCTCTTTAAGGGGAGTAAAGCATTCTAGATTCTGATCTGCTGATCTTCTGTGGTTAGTTTATCATCTGCATCTATTAAATTGTCTGGTTTCAAAGCCTGAATTTGTTGCCTAATATTTACAATTTTGTTATTGAAAAAGTTCATGAAGTCCTCACTACTGCACAACGTTGGTTGGTGATTAGTGACCTTTACATGTGCTACAACATGTAGAGGGTCCAGCTCCACCCCCAGAACAGAGCCAGCCCTCCTAATCAGTTTGTTCAGCCTGTTAGTGTTGCCACCTTCATGTTGCAGCCCCAGCAGACCACATCATAGAAGAGGACACTGTCTACCACATGTTAAAGGACCCGAATCTCCTCAAGAAGTACATCCTACTCTGCGCCTTTTTGTACAATGCTGCTGAGTTCTTAGTCCAGTTTGCTGTCCAAGTACACTTCTAGGTATTTGTCCTCAGATATTAGTATAATTGCTTTGAAACTACCTTTTGAGATGGTTTGGACATGTGCAGAGGAGGGATAGTGAATATATATTTGTAGAAGGATGTTGGAGATGGAGCTGCCAGGCAGGGGGGCAAGAGGACGGCCAAGGAGGAGATATATTCGGATGTGTAAACAGAGGACATGAGGTTGGCTGGTGTGAGTGTAGAAGATGCCCACAATAGAGTGAGGTGGAAAACGATGATTCGCTGTGGCGACACCTGATGGGAAAAGCCGAAAGAGATGAAGAAGAATTCAGAATGACCTTTGGGGATCTAAGTATGAGTGAGTTCTAATAAATTAATCTAGAGCTGTTATACATACAAGTCCATACATACCGAAGGCAGGGAGGATCTGATCATTTTTTTCTTTTATTTGTGAAAAAAGTCATAAAATCATTGCTGCTAAGAGTTAGGGGATACTAGGCTCAACAGAGCTATGACTACAACTTGGCTACAGTGCCTCTTTCCAGGCTAGGCAACATTCATAAAAATTTGTGGAATGCCACCTCTTTCCAGCTTACGTGATCTCTGCTTTAAGCTATGGATTTGTGAATTGTACCACAGTACCATGATTCACAACAGTATGAACTATTGTTCATAGGCGTGAGGCTGCAGTATCATCAACAAGATAATCAACTTGTACTGGAGTAAAGTTAGGATGACAACACCCTCTACTGTAGTGATTTTTTTTTTCTTATGTGAAGTTAAGTAAAGTAAAGTAAAATCAAATGTTAAAAACTGGTAAGATAAAAAATGGTTTTGAGGAAAACCTATTAAATGATTAAGGGTGTGATTAAAACAGTGAGTGGGTTTATTTACATTTTTGGTAAAACCAATGGAGCCATCCACACCAGACATACCAAGAATATTTGCTGTTGCTTTGAGAGCATTAACTCAACCAATGCATGCTGGGAAGTCTACTAATATGCTAATTTTATCAACCTAAATTATTGAGTATTGAACTCTAAAACATTCATTTAACTCATAATTTTAGGGAAAAACTTAAGTCAGAAGAAGGAATGTTTATAGGTTCTGTCAAAAAAACTTAACTTTAAGCTGAACTAGCTTGGAAGACTTAGTTATTTAGGGTAAAAAAATAAGTGAGATAATTCTTCTAAGAGTGAACAAGAATACTCATAATGCAAAATAAAAACCCTGACAATATCTATATCTGACCACCAAACAAACCCATTCTTCTCCAAAATCTTTTTTGCTATGCTGCAATTTCTAGCCATTGGGAAACCATTCCTCAACAGGAGAGATGGTACATATGATAAATCAGGTATTTTACTAAATTACCAAATGAAGAGGGTGATGGACAGGAGTGGGAGACAAAAGATACATTAAAAGGGTCTTGGAAGGGTCTTGTAATTAAACCATTAACATCACCCCAGAAGATCTCCTCTATAATTCCTGATGGTTAGTAAACTAAACAGGTCAGATATATGTCGGTTCTGTGAAAAAAAAAAGACACAAACCCACATGACTGGCAGGGACCATGTGTCTTAATCCAGCTGTTGATGACATTCCAGGTATTCTCAACAAAGGTACTGGCTCAGTTGCTATAACAACTCAATACTCCAAAACACCACTGTAACAAGAGACAGATGGAGTTTGATGACCGCTTGTACATAGCTGCTGTAGAGTGGAGAATTTTGTAAACTTGGAGCATTTTCATCTTGGTTAGGTTTCTTTTCACACTGAGAAAAATCCAAGTGGACTAAACGAGAACCTTCTCTCCGCTTATTGGTCAGATGTGTCTGCAGCTGGAACAGAAAAAGTAAATACAGGAAAAAAGTAAAGTGTTGTGGACTACTGTATGTTTGTGTGACAGATAATTTCACAATGAATGTTAAAACTTGTCTGATAAATTGTTTGGGAGAAGGAGCAGTCTAATCTTTACAGGCTTTCCAACAGGCTGGTTTAGGCGATCTACATGGTCTTTCGGCATGAAAACATTCTTGGGACATTCAGGTCCAATATTCTTTAGCCTGAAAAGCCTAATAGGAGAGCTTTAACGTAAATGTGCAATTGCACACTAACACTACAGTGTTTACTTTGGTCTACACAAGTGGAATAAATCTGTAGTTTTACTGACATCCATTCATTTATTATACAATTTACATTTACAATATAATAATATAATATACATTTAGTCATTTGGCAGGTGCTTTTATCCAAAGCAACTTACAAGGGTTGGCATGGTAAGCGTTAGGAGGTCTTGCCACAGCTGGGATTCTAACCACAGTTTCCCACATGGAAGGTGGTGATCTTACCGCTACACTAACCAGCCACTCAATAGCAGTCCAGTATTTATATTATATCTAAAGCTACAGTAGTGAACAGCTAAGCAGTTCATTAACCCTACTTCTTGGGATTATCTGTCTCTTCCAAGTACTAACACTTCCATCTGTGAGGCTGTATACAGTATGTGCTACTGGATGAATGGACCATTGGTTTTATGCCTGGCAAGCTGTTTGAACAGCTGTTTGTATGCTTGGCTGGATGGCAGTGCAGCCTGTTAAGAGAAACACTTGAACAAACCAAACCAAATAATTTTAGTCCTTCACAAGCTATCGATTTCTCCTGTGTATCAGGACGGTTTAAATTTGGTCATGGAAAAAACATTTGCATGAGTCAATTGGAAACAGGACCGTGTGTTTGATAAATTTATACATATTTAAAATATATATAAATTCACTCATTGAATTCATGGTTCGATACAGGTAGCCACCCCTCTGGCAAGTGAAGAGGAAAAAAAAGGTTGATTAGCTGGAAAAAATTAGGCTGAAAATAAACTTTACTGACCAGTGTTATGTTCCACATAATAAGGCTAAGATGAGGAGAAACAAAATGTCTGGACATACTGTAGTGGATGAAGCCTATGACACTTTAGATAACAATCTGTTTCCATTCATTTGGATACAATCCTACAAAAAAAAAAAGAAATGTGTTATTTTAAAATTCTATGATAATGAACTTTTTTGTTTGTTTTTTGACAACATGAGACTGTTAAGATACATCTGACTGACTGTGGCAATACTATAATGTATTTATTTCTGACCGACATATCGTAGCGTTAGAGCGGAATTGGGCACTGATACACTGGGCCATTAAAAAGTATCTTATGGCATTTCCATGACATTTGTAGTGGAAACTCATGAGCCTCAGAGGATGAATTCTGATGTGCTCCCTGACCTTTCATCTCACTCCACCGTCAGGTACTTTGCTTACCATTCTACATGAAAACACACACGAAACACTGAGAGGAGAAGTTGCTTCCAGGATTTCCATCTAATCGAGATCAGTTTCTTCATTATTTTCTGGCTTACAGTTAGCTGTGACAGAAACAGCATGGCTGGGTAACAAGCATGCACACATTTATTTTTCCTTTCCCCATTTCTTCATATCTGTTTTATCTCACTAAATGGGTTGTCATTTCCTCTTACACTCACACTGAAATTTCCTACTTTACTCAAGACCTCTGTTTTAACTCTATTTCAGTGCCATATATTAAAAGAAAGAAAAACTGATACCCAGAGCACATTTTGTGTCTGTGTGTGTGTATTTTTCATTAATTCATTAATTCAATCTCATCCGCTTATCCGGGACCGGGTCGCGGGGGGAGCAGCTTAAGCAGAGATGCCCAGACTTCTAGACTTTCTATGCCTAGAAATCCTGTCCATAAAAATAATGAGGATCGGTGACAAAGGGCAGCCCTGTCGGAGTCCAACATGCACCGGGAACAAGTCTGACTTACTACCGGCAATGCGAACCAAGCTCCTACTCCGGTCATACAAGGACCGAATGGCCCTTAACAAAGGGTCCCGAATCCCGTATTCCCGAAGTACCCCCCACAGGATGCCATGAGGGACGCGGTCAAACGCCTTCTCCAAGTCCACAAAACACATGTAGACTGGATGGGCAAACTCCCATGAACCCTCGAACACCCCAGCAAGAGTATGGAGCTGGTCCAGTGTTCCACGGCCAGGACAAAAACCGCATTGTTCCTCCTGAATCCAAGGTTCGACTAGCGGCCTAATTCTCCTCTCTAGCACTCTGGCATAGACTTTCCCAGGGAGGCTGAGGAGTGTGATCCCCCTATAGTTGGAACACACCCTCCGGTCCCCCTTTTTAAAAAGAGGAACCACCACCCCGGTCTGCCAGTCCAGAGGTACTGTCCCTGATCTCCACGCGATGCTGCAAGACAACCAAGACAGCCCTACAACATCCAGAGACTTTCAGCGAATTTCATCCACCCCTGGTGCCTTGCCACCGAGGAGCTTACTGACTACCTCTGTGACTTCGACCAGGGAAATGGACGAGTCAACCTCTGAGTCCCCAGCCTCTGCTTCCACAACAGAAGGCGTGTCGACGGGGTTGAGGAGATCCTCAAAGTATTCCTTCCACCGTCCTACAATGTCCCCAGTTGAAGTCAGCAGCTCCCCACCTCCACTGTAAACAGTGTTGGCGCCAGACGGTTTGCCAGAATTTCCTTGAGGCAGACCGATAGTCCTCCTCCATGGCCTCGCCGAACTTTTCCCAGGTCCGAGTTTTTGCCTCTGCGACCGCGCGGGCTGCGGCATGTTTGGCCTGCCGATACCCATCAGCTGCATCAGGAGTCCCACAGGCCAACCAGGCCTGATAAGACTCCTTCTTCAGCTTGACAGCTTCCCTTACTTCCGGTGTCCACCACCGGGTTCGGGGGTTGCCGCCGCGACAGGCACCAGAGACCCTACGGCCACAGCTCTGAACATCCGCATTGACAATGGAGGTGGAAAACATGGTCCACTCGGACTCAATGTCTCCAGGCTCCCTCAGGACCTGATTGTAGCTCTCCCTGAGGTGGGAGTTGAAGACCTCTCTGACAGAGGGTTCCACCAGACGTTCCCAACAGACCCTCACAATACGTTTGGGTCTGCCAGGTCTATCCAGCTCCCTCCTCCGCCATCGGATCCAACTCACCACCAGGTGGTGATCAGTTGACAGCTCAGCCCCTCTCTTCACCCGAGTGTCCAAGACATATGGTCAGAGGTCAGATGACACAACCACAAAGTCGATCATAGACCTCCGACCTAGGGTGTCCTGGTGCCACGTGCACTGATGGACACCCTTATGCTTGAACATGGTGTTCGTTATGGACAAACTGTGACTAGCACAGAAGTCCAATAACAAAACACCACTCGGGTTCAGATCAGGGAGGCCGTTCCTCCCAATCACGCCCCTCCAGGTATCACTGTCATTGCCCACGTAGGCGTTGAAATCCCCCAGTAGGACGACAGAGTCCCCAGTCGGAGCACCTTCCAGTACCCCTTCCAGAGACCCTATGAAAGCTGGGTACTCTACACTGCTATTTGGCCCATAGGCACAAACAACGGTGAGAGACCTATCCCCTACCCGAAGGCGCAGGGAAACAAACTCTCTCGTCCACCGGGGAAAACTCCAACACATGGCAGCTGAGCTGGGGGGCTATAAGCAAGCCCACACTTGCCCGCCGCCTCTCACCATGGGCAACTCCAGAGTAGAAGAGAGTCCAACCTCTCTCAAGGAGTTGTGTTCCAGAGCCCAGACTATGTGTGGAAGTGAGCCCGACTATCTCTAGCCGGTACCGCTCAACCTCCAACACAAGTTCAGGCTCCTTTCCACCCAGTGAGGTGACATTCCATGTCCCCATCGCCAGGTTCCTTGTCCAGGGATTGGGTCGTTGAGGCACCTCCCCACGGCTGCCACCCAATCCACACTGCACAGGCCCCCTATGCTCCTTCCTGCGGGTGGTGGGCCTACAGGAAGCTGAGCCCGGCCGGGTCCCGTGGGAAAGATCCCGGCCAGCAAGCGCTCGCCTACGTGCCCCAACCCCGGGCCTGGCTCCAGGGTGAGGCCGATCCGGGCGACGTAACAGTCCTTGATTTAATTTTCATCATAAGGGGTTTGTGAACTGCTCTTAGTCTGGCCCGTCGCCTAGGACCTGTTTGCCTTGGGAGATCCTACCAGGGGCTTAAGCCCCCGGCAACATAGCTCCTAGGGTCATTCGGACACGTAAACCCCTCCACCACAATAAGGTGGCAGTTCGAGGAGGGGGTGTGTGTATTTTCTTAGAGAGAACTTAAAAAGACAGTTGAGATAAAACAAAGGGAGAGGAAATTTTCTTCTTTTAGAAAAAAAGTCTTCTCTCTCCAGACACAACCAGCACACAGCCAGGTGGCAATAGCTGCTGCTAAACATTGACTGGGTTAGTGGTTGACTACTTTACTGCTGGCCACATTACAGTAATGTTGCAGGAGGCATGATGCTGTTAGTTTTTATGTGGCTATGGCACAATTAGACTGATGTGTTGGAAAGTTTCAGCAAATCTTTGATAGAATGCATGGATGTGATGTTAGTGTGTTGTCAATATTGTATAGATGCAAAATCTCAGAGTTGCAGTTTGAAAATAAAGGACAGTTTATGAAAGACTGAAGCAGCCTGGTACAACCTGCTGGAATTGCTGCAGATTGAGCTGGTGTCAACAGGACATATGGCCTTCATTGAGGTGCAGAGGATGCAGTAGCAAATGTTGCTGTTTTTACTTGTCATTCAGGTTTAATCCTCATGGTTTAGGTACTGAGCTATGGACCCTTCAGGTATACCCTATAGGTAAGTCTGCTGGGGGAACTCTATTGATAAACTGAGCTCCTCTCCTCTCTCCTTTCTCCTATATCCATTCAAATGCCACTATTGCATGTCATTAACTTTGTGTCTTCTCTCTGCTGTAGTGTTTCCTCCTCTCTGTCTCCCTTTCTCTGTACTTTTCTGCAGGTATCCTCGGCCTGGAGCTGTACATCTCCAGAATCCAGTTGACCTGCCCAATGTTCTTGCTTCTTGTTGTTGTTTTTGTTGCCTGCTGTTCTTTTCTCTCTCCTATTTCCACTCACCCCAACTGGTCGAGGCAGATGTCCACCCACAATGAGCCTGGTTCTGCTAGAGGTTTCTTCCTCTAAAGGGAATTTTTTCTCTCCATTGTTGCCTAAAGCTTGTTAAAATGGGATTGTTGGGTTTTCAATATATTTTTTTGTATAATTATACTCTGTAAGGTCTTAAACATTGCACTGTAAAGTGTATTAAGATGACTTCTGTTGTGAACTGGCGCTATATAAAACTAAACTGAATTAAATTGAATGAGAATTTGGATTGTATGAATCATAATAATCAGATTGTCCCCCCATCAGTAAGACTAATGCAGAGGTCCAACAACAATCCTGGTCAAATATAGAAAGGCAGTTCCGACAGATAGAACCTGACAAGGCTAATAACTAGGGCAGTGCACAATCCAGGACATACACAGATATCCAACAAGTAGACAGAACTGGGAAGAGGGCAGAAGGTAACAGGAACAGGATCTGGTCCAGTTCTGTGATGAGGGAGAGGATGGAGGAGAGAACAGGTGAGGCAGGTTTGATAGCAGGAGGTTAGTCCGAAAGTAAATGCTGGGTAGTATGTCCTCTCAGGAAGGTGTGAGACTATCTGGGGGCTTTAGGAGACACAAGGACCTGCTTATAAAAGGAGGGAGTAGCACAGGTGTAGAAAATGAGCAATCAGAAGGCAGGGAGGAGGAAAACAGGAACGGATCAAATAAGGAAATGAAGGACAGACAGGCAGGAGGAGCTGTGACCATGACATTGACTCAGATGGCAGATGGTCTTAAAGTCAACAATCAGATGTATATGGCACAAGGCATAATATTTAATTAATTGCCAGAACAAATACTCTTCCTATTGTAACATCTCATCAGGGGTGATAGGTTCAATTCCCAGCCGCCATATCACATGCCAAAGTGTCCTTTGGCAAGATACTGAACTTACTGAAGTTGCCCCTGATGAGTCAGATCAGCTGCATAGCAGCTCTGCCATCAGTGTGTGTGTAAATGGGTGAATGAGATGCAGTGTAAAGCACTTTGAGCACCAGTTACGTAGTAAAAGCGCTATATAAGTGCAGACCATTTACCATCTCTTGTGCAGAGGGCTGTTATTTTTTCATGCAAAACATAGTAATAAGTGTATGTGTGTTTAGACTTTTGAGTAGTCGGTAAAGTAAATTCAGATTATTAACTGAGTTGAATAAATTAGTTAACAATAATAAAATGAAATACAAAACTGACACATATAAACTAAGAGTGGGATAAGACATACACTGCCCGTCCAAAAAAAGTCACCACCGGGAAGCAAATAGGTAAGAGCCTCCCATTGGATAATTACTGTATGGATGATTATTTTTCAGTTGGCAATATGTTTTTTAATGCTAACAGATGCAGTGTCAGAAGAAACATCCTGTGGTCATAGGAAAGATGTTATTCTGTTTTAATTAAATTAAATTCAATTTTATTTGTAGAGCACTTTTTACAATTGACATTGTCACAAAGCAGCTTTACACAAACAAAGAAGAGTACAAGAACAGTGAATGTGTATGAATCAAAATAATCAGATTGTCCCTGATGAGCAAGCCAAGGGCGATGGTGGCAAGGAAAAACTCCCTGAGAAGGCAACAGGAAGAAACCTTGAGAGGAACCAGACTCAACAGGGAACCCATCCTCATATGGGTGATTACATGCTGTGTTAGCCAGCAGGCAGTCCAGTATAACAGTTAATGTCTTTAAGTTAATGTAGAGTCCAGTTAGGTAATTGCAAGCAGACTTGTTCCATTCCTTGACTATCGAGCGTTGAGTCAAGACCTCCAAGAAACAGCTTCCGACGTCCGCCGAGGCCAAGGCCGACTTCATAGTAGCACGTGACCAACTCCAGTCTACAAACGCATCCCATTGGGCAAACGGTGGATCCAGGCGACGAGATCTCTGACCAGAAGTTGGGCATCAGGACGAGTCAGACAGGTCCAGAGGGCAGAGGGTGGAATGATGTGTAGCTCGACAGAGAGACAGGAAGAGGGAAATAGAGAGGTAGAGAAAGAGAAGAGGAGAGATGGCAGTTAGTTGTATTCACAGTCAGATAAAGTTTGAGGTGAATGTATATTTAGAATAGTGCAGCAGGGACTCCGGCAGGACTAATTATGACAGCCTAACTAAAAGGGTGGGCCAGAAGGAAACACAGACATGAGGGCTCCCTGGGATGTAGAGCAACCGAACACTTCACCATCAACAAACCTGAATGATCAGTGAGAGTTGGGAGGACAGCATCTAAACATACCAGTTCACCATAATGCTCTACGTCCATGAGTCCTTCCCAAATCTATTTACAGAAATGCTTGACTAAATTAATAGGTTTTCAGCCTAGACTTAAATACAGAGACTGTGTCTGAGTCCCGATATTGGAAGGCTTTTCCATAACTTTGGGGCTTTGTAAGAAAAGGCTCTGTCCCCAGCTGTAGTTTTTATGATACAAGTCACTGACAGGCAGCCAGCATCCTTTGATCGAAGTAGGCGTGGTGGATCATAAGACACTAGCAGTTCACTTAGATACTGTGGCACAAGACCATTTAATGCTTTAAATGTCAAAAGTAGTATTTTAAAATCAATGCGAAATTTCACAGGGAGCCAATGAAGTGTAGATAAGATGGGGTGATGTGCTCATATCTTCTGGTTCTAGTGAGGACTCTCGCTGCTGCATTCTGAACTAACTGAAGCTTGTTTATACACCTGGTTGAACAGCCAGACAGTAAGGCATTACAGTAGTCCAACCTAGAGGTGATGAGAGCATGGACTAACTTTTCTGCATCATTTAGTGACAAAATATTCCTTATTTTGGCAATATTTCTGAGGTGAAAGAAAGAGTCCTGGTGATATTATCTACATGAGCTTCAAATGATAGACTGGAATCTAGAATCACACCACGGTCTTTTACTTTTGCACTAGATGTAACAGAAAGGCCATCTAGAGTTACGGCGTGATCTAATATCTTGCTTCTAGCTGCAGATGATCCTATTACTATTACTATTACTAGTACTTCTGTCTCATCAGGATTTAGCAGAAGGAAGTTAATTAGCATACAGTCTTGTATATCCTTTACACATTGCTCAACTTTATTTTATAAATGCTGTTGATCATATCTCGTCTTGATTACTGCATCAGCTACCTGTGGCTGCAAGGATTAAGTTCAAAGCTCTGTCTCTTACCGTCAGAGTGGTTAACTCTATAGCTCCATCATTCAGGTCTACAACCCCTTCCGTCCACTGTATTCAGTCAGTGAATCTGGTGGTCCCAGCACCACACAGTAGACACCAAGGACAACTCTTCAGCTCAGTGATCCCACAATGGTGGAATGAGCTGCCAAACTCTGCACGCTCAGCTACCTCACTTTTAATATTTAATATAAAAAACTGCTGAAAACTTCCGCATCTTCCTTTGCTTGCCTTGTTCCTCACTTGAAAGTCGCTTTCAGCATCTGCTAAATGACTAAATGTAAGTGTAAATAGTCCTTGCTTTGACAACGTAGCCCAGAAAACTACAGTTGCACTATTTTCAATTAGTTTTATTTAAGTCTATAAAACATTAGCCATGACATCACCCATTGGGCTTTGACAAAGATGCAGTGTTTCAATGAATAGTGCTATTGTGACTTTCTGCCAAATGAGATCAAATGTTAAAATATCCTTACAAAAGACTGCGATCCTTGCATTGGTCATGGTATATGGAATGAAAGGTAAAAAGTGAAAGAGCTACTTGACAGACAGAAATGTCTGTTATTTACATTTCTGACATGGCAGGAATGAAGCAACTGTTGCACCTACAACCACAGCCAACAGTGTACATAAGTGCAGCAAGGTGAGTTCAAGCTTCATCCGCTGTCTAAACCGACAGAATGCAAAATGCCTGTCAGATGTGTCTCTTTTCACTCTAGACATGGCCAGAGATTTCCATCAGGTTAGCTGGAGACATCTTACATCAGTGTGCTGTCATGTTTTCAAAGTGTGATCAGGAGGATGGTGATGAAACCAAAAAAAACAAAAAGACTTGTGTTCCTGTCAAAAGCTTTGAAAATTTACCACATGAAAGAAGAAAGAGACAAGTAGAGTGCAGAAAAATAGGTCACATGGCTGAGGGTTCTTCTGTGTGTGAAGTGTGTCCATGGGTGGCTGGTAATGTGGGGGAACTAAATATTCCTGTGGTTATTCCCCCGTAGGGAAAGGGCAAGTCTATGAAGTGTGTAAGCTGCTCAGAGTTTGTGTGTGTGTGTGTGTGTGTGGTGGTTGTGAGTGACAGGCCGTGACGAGGTGCCTCTCATTCCCATCTGCACACTGAGCTTCCAGTCCGACAGTGCTCTGGATCAATCAAAAACTTCCGGCATGGGAATGTTGAGAAAGTAGGTAAACATGACTCGCTTCCCTGGTTTTACACAAACCTCAGACAGACAAGTAGATTCATCCACTGCTTCTTTAAAAGACACTAGACACCTGCTCAGTGCAGAATCTCAAACAGTGTCCAAATTGACAATGTATTTCCTAAACTGTTTCAACAGTTTATAGGCTGTTCTTACTACAGTATCAAATCTCCAAATACGGTAAGTGAATAATTTTAATTAATTATACAAGTGGCAAGAAAAAGTTTGATTTTTGGTTTAAGGGTTTTCTACACTCATTTGTTATAAAATGTGATCTGATCTTCACTACTACAGTAGTTAAAACAGTAGTAGTAAAACATTAAACAAGCAGGGTATCTGTGGCAAGACACAAAATAGAAAGTTGCTGCTTACTAAAAAGAACATTGTTGCATGTTGCCAAAGAGCACATGGACACTCCACAGCAGTATTGGCAAAATGTTCTGTGGACTGATGAAACTATATTAAACTATTTTGAAAACAAGCATTACATTTGGTGTAAAAAGGGCACTGTATCATCATGAAAACATCACCTGCTTTGCTGCATCAGAGCCTGATCACCTTGCAATGATGGGGGCAAAGATGAATTCCCAAGTGTATAAAAAAATTCTTCAACATAATATGAGAATGTAAATGGTCTGCAATTATATAGCACTTTTCTACCTAACTGGTACTCAAAGCACTTTACACTGCATCTCATTTACCCATTCACAAATACTCACACACCGATGGCAGGGCTACTTTGCAGCTGATCTGACTCACCAGGGGCAACTTGGTGTTCAGTATCTTGCCCAAGGACACTTTGGAATTAGACATGGCAGCTGCCAGTCGAACCACCGATCCTATGATTGGCAGACAACTGGTCTACCTATTGAGCCACAGCCACCCCAATGAATGTCTGTACATCAGTTGAAAGTTGGGTAATGCAATAGTACAATGATCCAAAACACACAACACAATGGCTTCAGAAAAACAAAATCTGCCTTTTGGAGAGACCAAGTCAGCGCAAAGACTTGAATCCAAAAGAGATGGACGTGAGATATCCAAAGAATATGACAGACCTAAAACAGTTCTGCCAGGAATTCATTACAAATTGAATTGAAATAAATTGAATTGAATAATGGCTAAAAATTCCTCCTAAACAATGTGCGGGTCTGATTCACAGCTACAGGAAGCACCTAACTGAAGTTATTGACATCATCATCACTATGACGTTTTTATAATTGTTCTTATTTAAGATGTGAAAGATCACAATTTGTTTTGTAAATATTTTATTAATAGTATTGATATTATTATTAATAATATTGTTATTGTAATATAATAATAATATAATATAATACAACATTATTATTATTGATGATATTATTAATATTGTTATATAAATTATATTACCATACAGGATAACAATTAGGGTAGTATAAAAACTGAAAAGAAGAAACACTTAGATAACTGTCAATAGGTACGATATTCTGCCAGCTCTATATTCTCTAAACTTCTGGAAACTTACTGTTTAATGTAATTGTTGTGCCAGACCAGAGTCCAGCATGGGTCTAATTTTGCAAACCATTATCTGCCCCTCATTGACGAAGCCTGGTACCAGATTTAACATGTAAAATTGTGCTGTGTAAGGAAAAATTTTATTTGTGCATGTACCAGCAACTTGACCAAGAAATAGATAGATTATTCAGATTGAAAGGCAATGGTGCTATCTCCTGGTTTTGAATGCTATGGATTCAAGTCAACCTAACATCACATTACTTGAATGGTTAATAGTTTAAGAATGCATGCTGACAAAACTATACTGGACATACTGGGGCTTGGCATTATCTTTGGGCTATTGTTTAACGTTTTGTTTGTTTGTTTTTAAATATATTTCCTTGTTTGTATTGTGTTGTATTTTGTTTTGTATGTAAATCCATGTATCATTTCTTCATTCATTTTTCTTAGAGCAGACAAAAAACAAAAAAACGTCATTTTTTGTTTTTAAGACCAAAATGACAAACAGATAACGGCTCAGCTTGTTTTCCAATTTCTGATTATGTGCTCAAATCAAATATGGAAAAAATAAGAGTGTTTGTTTATCATTTATTCGTTTGTTTGTTTGTTTGTTTGTTTGTTTCAAATTAAAGCTAGAAATTAAACAAAAACTGGATTTTCTATAATAACAAATAAGTATAGTTACACATTGGCCATTACTGTAATATTTTTAGCCCTACCCCTTTGACACTCTGTTAGGGTTCTGCCAAAAAGTACATAAATTAACCTCAAAAATTCTGGGGCAAAGTTTTCTGGACTGAGACAAAGACGAACCTTTACCAAAGTGATGAAAAGGTTAAAGTCTGGAGAAAGGCAGAATCTTCTCATGATCACAAACATACAAGCTCATCTGTGAAACACAGTGGAGGTAGTGCATGGCTTGGGCTGCATGGATTCTTCTGGGACAGGCTCAATAATCTTCATTGATGATGTAACACATGATGACAGCTGCAAAATTAACTAAGAAGTCCACAAAAACATCTGCCAATTTAAAGGAAGATACAACCAAACAGATTGGGAGATCCTTCATTATGCCGGAAGATCCTCCACACTGCTAAAACAATAAAGGAGTTCACCAGGGATAAGAAGTGAAAAGTTTTAGACTGGACAAGTCAATCTCCAGAATTAAACCCTATAAAGCATAAATTTTACCTGTTAAAGAGGAGACTAAAGGAAGTATGCCCCAAAACAACTGAAAGACGCTGCAGTGAAAGCCTGGAAAAACATTACTAAAGTAGAATGAAAAGGTTTGGTGATGTCAATGGGTCACAGGTTACATGTTCCAATATTAGGTAGGTTCAAACAAAAGGTGCTATCGCCTAAGTTGTGTATCGGTGTAAAAACCTGAAAATAAAGGCTTATAAGTGGATCTTTTGTCTCATATTCAGATTGATGACGATTCAGACATCATTTATTAAAACTGGTTTATGATAGATATGCATCCCATATTGTATAAAAGTATAATGTAATTTGAACTTATATGTATGTTTATTTAATAATTTTACATCTAAAGTGAGCCAACAAACTTTATTAATGTTTGTACATAGGGCTATTTGGGATAGTCTGTTTGAAATGCAATCAAGCCAAGTGGATTATCCGACACATCTGTCTGAATTAAATGTCTACAACAAGACTGGACATGCCTCTGATTTGTAATGGACAGACAGATCCATTGAGGACATTGAAGTAGAAGCACCTTCTGCTGCTCCTCCTACGGTAGGCGTATCGCATCACTTCCTGTTGCAGATGCTGACTCGCTATTCAGTTGTGCTGTGTTTGTACAACTAACTTTAAGCAACTTAAAACTAAATACATAGTTCAAGTGCACAGCAACTGGCGTAAGAGTCGTAACATACACATGTATTACCTAAGCACCGTTCATAAAATTCAAAATGTTTGAATTTCTTGTGCTCTGAGGTCTGAGAGCCATGGCTGCATCTTCCTCTTCTTCTCCCTCTTCTTCTCCTGCTCTGACCTGCCCTGTGTGTCATTTGTTTATTTTCTCTTCTGCTTTCTTTAGTGACAAGGGAATTTGTAATAAATGTAATTTATTTGCAGCATTGAAGGTGATTTGGAAAATTACCTAGCTTAGGTCTCGTCAGGTGTCCTCCGGCAGTTCCCAAGTCAGGCAGGCAGGTTGACGGTTCGTAGGAAGCATAACTCCAAACACTCAGCCAAGGTTCACTATGACCAGGTTTACGTTCAACCCATTTCCCCCACTCAGCAACACACCTGTTGAGAAACCTACTCTCATAATTGGCAGCTCTATAGTCAGAAACGTGAAGTTAGAGAGTGCAGATAGTGGGTGACTTTAATATCCATGTAGATGTTGATGATAACTTATCTTGTTCTGACATCTAATAGTTTTCCCACAAACCCTCCTTTATCTTACCATTTCTTACTCAAAAAGCCTACTCTGGACTCAGGGGTTCAGTAAATTATAGTCCAATATCCAATCTGCCCTTTATCTCTAAAATTATTGAAAAGGTAGTTTCTTAGCAATTATGTAACTTCTATGAAGGTTTCCAGTCAGGATTAAGAGTACATCATAGTTGAGAAACAGCACTTGTAAAGTGCTGATCACTAACAATCTTCTAGCGTCAGACAGCAGACTTATCTCTATACTCATTTTGTTAGATCTTAGTGCTGCATTCGACACTATAGACCACAACATTTCATTACACAGACTGAAACATGTCACTGGGGTTAAAGGAACAGCACTAGGTTGGTCAAATTCCAGTTTGTACATGTTAATGATATGATGAGTCTTCCAAGAACACAAAAGTTAGCTACGGAGTTCCACAGGGTTCTGTGCTTGGACTCAGTATTTTAACTCTATATATGTCAACCTTAGGCAATATTATTAGGAAACACTATGAATTTCCATTGCTATACAGATGATACCCAGCTATATTTATCAATGAAGAAATTAATCCAACTTAAAGCAAAAACTCAAAGTCTTGAATGTCCTCCAATTTTCTTCTCCTAAATTCAGTCAAGACAGAGGTTATTTTGTTTGGACAAAAGTCTCAGAGACACTATGTCTAATCACATTCTTACCCTAGATGACTTAGTATTGGCCTCAAATAACACTGTAAGAAATCTCGGAGTTATATTTGACCAGGATGTCTCCGCTACTTCATACATCAAAGAAATCTCTAGAACTGGCTTTTTTCACCTGAGAAACATTGTTAAAATTAGGAGCATCCTGTCCCAAAGTGATGCTGAAAAACTAGTCCATGTATTTGTCATTTCCAGACTGGACTATTGTAATTCATACGATATTTATAAGATGTTCCAGAGTTCTGACTGGAATTAACAAGAAAGATCATATTTCTCCTACGTTAGCTTCTCTCTATTGGCTCCCTGTAAAATCTAGAATTGAATTTAAAATTCTTCTCCTCACATATAAAACACTTAATAATCAGGCTCCATCTTATCCTCATAGACCTCATAGTTCCATATTTTCCCAGCAGTGCTCTCCATTTTCAGAGTGGAGGTTTATTTGTGGTTTCTAGAGTTTCTAAATGTAGAATGGGAGGCAGAGCATTTAGCTATCAAGCCCCTCTCCTGTGGAACGAACTCCCAGTTCAGGTTCGGGAGGCAGACACCCTCTCATTTAAGACTAGACTTTAAACTTACCTTTTTTATAAAACTTAGAGTTAGAAATGGCTCAGATGACTCTGAACCATCTCTTAGTTATGCTGCTATAGGTTGGTATGCTGGGGGACGTCTACTGATACACTAAGCTCATTTCATCTCCTCTCTATCCATTCAAATGCCACCATTGCATGTCATTAACTTTGTGTCTTCTCTCTGCCGTAGTTGTGCTTCCTCCTCTTTGTCTCACGCTCTCTATGTAATTTTCTGCAGGTATCCTTGGCCATCTGTGAATCTCCAGAATTCATTTGACCTGCCCAATGTTTTTGCTTCTTGTGACAACTATAAACCTGAGTGCTTTTGTGACTTTGTTTGAGCTTCCAGAGAAGGACAAACTGAGCTTGAAAGTGGATGTGTTACACCAGAAATTAAAGGCAATAAATCAAGAGCACAAATAAGGTAATACATTAAACTTAAACATTTGTGCTTTCAATTTAGTAATTTATGCTCTCAATTTAGTAATTTGTGCTCTCAATTTAGTTTTTTTCCTCCATTTTAGCAGAAAAGCCCACATTTGTTTCACTTATTTTTGGGGAAATACTACTAAATGTTCAGTTTCATAGCCAGAATAAGCTCAAGGATTTGATTAAAACGGTGAGTAGGTTTATTTACATTATGAGTAAAAATCTAACAAGGAATTAAATGCAATATTGAGGCGGTTATGTATTTTTATTATTCATATTTATTATTTTACACAAGTGAGGCTCTGAAATAAATTTAAACTGTGCTTAGGTCTGGGGTAATAAGCTTGAGTGGAATATTGCTGCTACTCCTCCTGGAGTGGAATCCACTCTTAATGGTTAACAGAAGGCCGAACAGTCCTGATCCTGAAGGACCCCCAGAAGGGAGCAGTCCCATCCAACTACCGTCCGATAACCTGCCTCTGCACAACATGGAAGCTCCTGTCAGGTATCATAGCAGCTAAGATGAGCAGGCACATGGATCAATACATTAGCACTGCGCAGAAAGGAATTGGTAGCAACACCAGGGGAGCAAAGCACCAGCTACTGGTAGACAAAGCAGTCACCCAAGACTGTAAGACTAGACATACCAACCTGTGCACTGCCTGGTTTGACTACAAGAAAGCCTATGACTCAATGCCTGACACATGGATCATGGAATGCTTGGAACTATACAAGTTAAACAGGACTCTAAGACCCTTCATCCAGAATTCAGTGGGAAAGTGCAAAATAACCGTAGAGACGAACTTCAAGCCGATTGCCCAAGTCAACATCAAGTGCGGCATATACCAAGGAGATGCTCTGTCCTCACTGCTGTTCTGTATAGGCCCCCTCAGCTAGATCGTCACCAAGACTACGGAATGCCACAACCATCAGCCACCTCCTCTACATGGATGACATCAAGCTGTATGCCAATAGCGAACAAGACATTAACTCGCTGATACACACCACCAGGATATGCAGCCAAGACATCGAAATGTCTTTCGGACTGGATAAGTGTGGTCGGATGGTAGCAAGAAGAGGAAAGGTAGAACTGAGGGGATAGAACTACCACAAGGCAAGATAGCAGATCTTGAGAATAGCTACAAATACCTGGGGGGTGGCTGTGGCTCAATACCAGCAAGGTAGAAAAGCGCTATATAAGTGCAGACCATTTACCATTTACCTTGGAATCCCACAGGCAACTGGTAACCACTAAGAGGCCACAAGGAAAATGGAAACCACTAAGTACCTCCAAAGCATAAGGCAAGTACTGAGAAGTTAGCTGAATGGGAAGTCTTACCACAGGTACAGGTATCCTTCTGGCATAATAAGATGGCCAAAAAAGGAGATGGAAGCCACTGACATCAAGACAAGGAGGCTCCCTACAATGCAAGGAGGGTTTCACCCCAAATCCAGCACCGTGAAACTGTACGTCAAGGAAGGAAGCCGAGGATTAGTGAGTGTCAAAGCCTACCTAAGCACCATGAATACATCAGGAAGATGGCCCCAACAGATGCTTTGCTTAGTGAATACCTCAGGCAGCAGAAACCAGAGGAGCAAGGAAAGGAAGAGGAGGGACCCTCATGGAAGGACAAACCCCTGCACAGCATGTAGGCTCTGAGTACAAGATCAATAGATGCCAGGATCTACCATACCAGACAGGACCCCAAGTGCAGGCTGTTCCCAAAGTCAAAATGGGAGACACCTCCAAAGATGGTTGAGAATGACAGTGCTAAGATCCTGTGGGGCTTCCAGATACAGACTGACAAACTGGTAATGGCTAACCAACCTAACATAGTAGTAGTGGACAAACAGGAGAACAAGGCTATAGTGATAGATGTAGCAATCACAAATCCCAAGTGATAGCAACATCAGGAAGAAGGAAGCACGAGAAGATCGAGAAGTACCAAGGACAGAAAGAGCAGATAGAAAAGATGTGGAAGGTGAAGGCACGAGTGGTACCTGTGGTGACAGGAACACTGGGGGTTGTAACTCCAAAACTGGAAGAGTGACTCCAGCAGATTCCAGGAACATCTGAGATCTCTGTCCAGAAGAGTGCAGTCCTACGAAAAGCTAAGATACTGCACAGGACCCTCAAGCTCCCAGGACCCGAGCTTGTAGGAATAATAATAGGAAGACCGCTCTAAGGAAGGGGCGAGTATACATCACATTCACTCATGCGGCCACCTGTCATCTGACCTATCAACTTGGGAATAAGTCTCTTTTCCCATGATACGAAATATGACAGTAGGAGGCGGGAGTAAAAACCACTAACACTACAATTGGAGCACAGTCACTATACCTTTTTTGCCAAAAAGGATTTATAAGAATACCTACAGATGGAGCGGCTCATTTTCGCTGATTTCAGTCGACTGTCAGGCAACTTTCAGGCGCTGATCAGTCACTTATCTGTCGCCTGTCAGGCGATTGTCAGGCGCCCCCCTCCTTGTGCTCTGTAGGTAAGGTGTGAGAAATGCTAATGTGGCCACTCCTATTTTTGGTACCAATGATGCAATTCCAGGAACCAACCTACAGGTGGAGCTTTGATCAAAAAATCTGACCTTAACGCCAATGTCAAATACTAAGTATAGACACAGTTCTGAGAATTTAATCACACACTGTTTGGTAAGACAGACAGAGACAGACAGACCGTCAGATAGACAGACTGACAACTGAGAAAACTTTGTAAAAGTTGAATTGATGACAGCATTGAATATTGTACCAACTTTCTTTATCATAAATAAGTATAAGAATAGCAGCTCACACTGCCTCAGCTGCCAGACTACCTTCTAGAGGTTTATCAGTTTCTGGGTGTATTGGGCTGCCTTGGACTTCACAAATGTACCTAATAAAATTCACCAATTCTCATTGCACCTGGATGTAGTGTGTCTCAGTCTGCCTGTTTCAGGAGATGTTTATCTTTAGAAAGGACTTTGAATTTTCTAATCAAGCTTAGATAAACATAACAATAGGAGCCTCCATTCAGACAGAACGACGAACCAACAGCACTGGTTACAATGGTCTTACACCACCCTGCTTCTCCCTGAAGTCCTGCAGTGTTGTCGCCTGATTTGATGTTACCTGAAATGTTGTTGAGAAATGTTTCTGCTCTAGAAAGCAACAACTTCACCTGAGTCATGAGGACCAGATATATTTGAGATCCATCACCTCAAACAGCCTATTGGTTAAATTACACACCTTCCCATCAACTAACAAAACCTCTTTTGTTAGTTGGTGGTTTACTATAAGGAACTTATATACAGTATATCCAGAAGCAATAAACTTACAGCTTTCAAGCCTAACCAAGCACTGCTGGATTATATTTACAAATTTTATAAACATCCAGTTCCGTTTGACCATTTTCTAAACCAGGTTGTCTGAAAGTTGTTTCATTGCAACTACATTCTTTTAGAGCAGAAATGTGCATCTAGAGTCTATGTCCTTCATGGGGGACTTGTTATGTGGTCTTCACACCAACTCACAGTCCATGTTCAACTGATGAGCCAGTTCTTTATAGGTGTGAAGTGAAGCCTATTGTAAATGGAGGATGTGTAACTTTACTCAGACTGAAGCTTTCTGCACTTTTGGTAGTGTTTCGACTCTAACTACATGTAATAGCTAGGCTAATAAAATACTCAGCCTGGAATAAAAATCACAACAGAATACATCCATTCATTGTAGAAGGATTTCACCGCTCCCAGACATGAGGCAAAGAGTGCCACTGCCTCAGCTCTAGACAAACAACATAGCAGGAGACCAGAATATGTGCTGTCACCTCGTCCATTAATAAACGAAACACACGGCTTATTACGTATATATGTGTTAGTGGAGTTCTGTCAGCTGATATTCTTTCGGTTCTGTTTCAGGAAACACAACTTGTATTTTAACAACAGGGAAACCCTAAACAAGACGCAGCTAAAATCTGCATTTTGTTTCACTTAAAGTGGCGTTAACATCAAAGCTATAGGTTGGTTTGGTCTGAAAATTGTATGGAGGCAAACTGCATTTACATTGCTATGCATGTAAGGATAACTGAATGAAACTTTTCAACATTGTAAAAGTTGAATTTATGTCAGAGTTGAGTATTGTACTTGTAATTGTAACTTGAGTCATGTCAATTGATTCTATCTGGAGCAGAAACAGAAGCTTCTACAGTTTGTGTCTTTCTTGGGGGATGGTCTTCACACCTAGTCTTCTTCACACTCAGTCTTTTGTCCACCTAACGACCCGCTTCTTTACATTTGTGAAGTGAAGCTAAACTGGAAGATATTGTGAAAGTGAAAGGTCAAAGTTATTCCCGGCTGGTTAAAAAAATGCCACTAAATTTAGTGCTAATCAATATAAGTACAGTAGTAAGCAAGTAGTATAATTAGCACAAATTAAATATCCATATTTACCATTTGCCATGTAGGCATTTTATTCAAAACTGCTATAATTTTCTGTAACTTTGTTCTGCTGTTACAATCCATAAATATACTGCAGGTAAAGAACAAACCTCGTTAGTGTCTAAAATCTGAAGTAGTTTACAGATGGATTTAAAGTTATTAATATCCTGCAGGAGAGCATCATGCTTTATTTTAATATATAACTTAAATATAACTGGATTACGCATCACTGCTCCACCTGATGCATGAATGCGACATTGCAACTCATTCCTCAGGAAAATTTTAGGGGGCGTTAACAAGACAGTTAGGCATTAAGTACATCACAGTGGGGAGTCGTGACTGGTGCAGGGGGGCTTGGTGCGTTGGTGCCTGAGTCATGCAAATGTCATGCAGGGATCAGGCAGGATTCCTGCAGGAACGAGGCAGCGAAAATAGGCCGCTCCATCTGTATAGTACAATAAAGAGATGCTGGTTTTTACAAAGTTAAATTTTTTGAGGTTTTGATGTATTCTGTTTATCCACAGTGTCCTCCAAGAGGACACACCTTTGATAACTGAAATGTTCAGTATATTTGGTTTTTAAGGTGAATTTGGACAGGTAAGAGTATTTGTATGTGCATGTGGTCTTGTGAGCACACTTGTGGTAAGAGGGGTTCTGAAAAGGTTAAAGTAGGGAAAAAAATTATAATTGACTGCATTGTCTAAACCCAGCTCACACTTTTTCTTCATAGTATTCATTCAGTTTTCAAATATTTCACCACAATATTGACACTATTCTTCACACAAGATTGCTCTGCGCAACACGACGGACTTATTTTCCTATGAATACCATTTGATTAACACATTTCAGCAAATTACTATTACTTAAGTATAGTTGGCTACAATTACATGGTGCATGTCCTTTTGAGGTAGCACTGTAATGAAGTGGTAGGTGCTGCTGCCTCATAGCTGGAAGGTCTCGGATTGTAACACATTTTTGGGTGGAGTTTGCACATTCTCCACGTGCTTGCATGGTTCTTCCACGTATTTCCTTACTCAGTTAAAAGACATGTACATTACGGCTCCAAATTGCTCATAAGGTTTAAATGATTGTCTGTCCCTGCATATCTTTATGTCAGGCTGAAACACAAAATTCTATTTATATGCAAATTCAGACAGGGCAGAGGTTATGGTGCATCGGCCTAAAACATTCAGAGATAGGCTATCTAACCATACTGTTTACTTAGTTTTCTCTAGATGTCTTGGTCTTAGGTAATAATCTGAATTATATTTGAAGCTTATAAGCTTATAGTTAGAGCTGGCTCAGCTCACTCTGAACTCTTAGTTAAGCTGCTATAGATTAGTCTGCTGTGGGACCTCCCTTGATACACTGAGGTCCCCTCCTCTCCACACAAATGCCATCATGTCACCCTAGTTGTGTTTCTTCCTTTCTGTCTCCCTGTCTATGTACTCTCTGCAGGTATACCTGGCCTCATGGCTCTAGGTTTCTAGTCTGCAGTTTCTGGTCCTACCATTCAACAGCAGTGTTGAAGTAGAGAAGGTCAGGTTTGAGGTGAATGAAAATCTGTGTTGCTCCAGACACACCTTACACACACTTAACTATTATGCAGCTATGGTATGTTATTATTGGAAAATTAAATGGTTTCTACAAATTACATTACATAAGTGTGAGTGTCCTGTTTTTCTATTGACAGCACAGCCTTCTGAGAACCGTCGCTTACAAGATGCTAATGAAAGATTTCATTTTGACACAGTTGATTTTTTCACTTCAAAAAAGAATTTACTCTTGAAAGCTGCGGCAAATAAGATTGAAAATAAGATTGTTGTGTGGGAGCTTTAAAAAGAAACTGTAAGCTATGCCTTTCCTGTTCAACGTGTTTATTTATTGCCCTGACACAATAAATGGATTTGTGAGGAAAATCTCATGTCTACACTCAATTTTTAATATTTTCATGTGTTTGGAAGCTGGAAGCCGAAGTCTAAATTGAATGCAACTGTATGATATTCAAAAGTACGTGTGTCAAAGAAATTTATTTTTTCCACTTCAAGATGCTGAAAGCAATATATCAAGGCTTTGTACCTTTGAGGATGTGCTTGCTGAGTGCTGGGGAGGTGATAAAAGGTCATTGTACTCTGGCCTGACCATTCATTTCAGTAACGCCTCCGATCACTATAAATCACCCCATTAGCAAAACACAGAGTAACCTCCTCAGTAGTGAAGCACTTGGAGTGACCCTGTTGTCAGGGCTCTGGGCTCTCTACTTAGGAAAAAGTACACTGGAGGAGATACTGTTCTAAGTGTGACTTCAGCGTTTTTGTGTGACTGCCAGGGTAGCTGACATTATGTGAATTTAGCTGCTTCAGTAAACACTTCTTATGTGGCTCTTACACCCCGTAGCTTAAAACAAAAACTAAAAATGATTTGCAGGTGCTAATTAACCCAGCAAGTCAGACAAACATTAAAAAGTTAATGCCGGGATACCACCTGCTGCTTAACAGCAAATAGAGTCCCAGAAGACCCCTCCTTCCCTCCCTCCCCAAAGTGTATTACCTTTCATCAGTCTACCATGGAAGAGGTTAATGATGAGGGTTATACGAACTACACAATGGTCTGAATTTAGAAGCTGTTAGATCAGTCAGTCTTACAGATTTGATATGAATGAAAAGTTATCCAAAGTTCTTCAAGTCCTTAAGTGTTACATGACATTTCAGCAGCTGGTACTCTTGAGCAAACAGGAATTTATAGACAAAAATCTTAATCAAGCAATGAATTAGCAATCAGGAAAAGCAGGTAACTGATCTTTAACACTTAAAATTGCAATTTCCCAGACTTTGTTTTGTGTTTTTATTCAATCATGAGTCCTTGTCTTATATTAGGTTATGTCTGCCAATGTTCTACGAGTCTCTGGTAGTCAGCGTCATCGTCTATGCTGTGGTCTGCTGGGGCTGCAACATAAAGGTGGCAGACACAGGCTGAACAAACTGATTAGAAGTCTGGCTCTGTTCTGGGGTGGGCTATCCAAACTCCTCTGAATCTACTACACAGAGTGCTGGCTGGACAGTGAAACACATTCAGCCAGAGACTGATCAACATTAACGCCACAGGAGATCCTTTCTACCTGTGGCCATCAATTTTTACAACCCCCCCCTCGACAATTTTTTGTCATGTATCTGTTGTCATTCCACCCTGGTCTTTAATCTTTCATATTCGGAATATATATTATGTATTCTGTATTGTTGTTATACTGTAATTGTTTTGGCGTGGATCCTTTCTGGATGTAGTTCCCTTTCTTTCTGTCTGGGTTAAGAGCAACTGTAATGAGGCAAAACATTTACCTCTGGGATTAATAAAGTTTTATGAATCTAGAATCTGTAAACACAAACTGACACACAGTCAGTCTGGGACAGGGGTAATATCCCTCACTAGGCATTAAATGCAGTTGAGTTTTCAACTGTAAAAAAGGTTGTAAAATATTTTTACTTATAAATAAAAACAGAAGAACAATAAATTGTGTTAATATAGACACTTGAATCCAGGTAAAGGTGGAGCTGATTTAAACACTACTTTCTGACAGCTGATGAAGCATCCATAGTAGCAGTAGCTCAGTAGTTTATGAGCTCCAGGGTCAGCAGTTTTCATTCCCAGTTCCAGTTCCATGTGACATCATCTACTGTGTGCCAGCTGTCTAATTATTATATACTTTTTAAACGTTTCTACAAAAACATGTAGTGTCAGCCTCTCAATTGTAGTGGAGTAAAAGTAACATGAAATGGAAATATTAATTTAAAGAACCTCAAACATACACAGTACTTCAGTAAATTTACAGACGTATTTATTTACCATTGCTCTGTGTGTGTGTGTGTTAAATACTAAATACCATCCTGTCACCATTCTTGAAAGGACCACAAGATGGCATCATTTAGCTGGTTTTAACTGAAGGGTAATTGTAAGGCATGTGCTGGCAGCTGTGCAGCATAAGGCTGTAAAGGTTTTCACATAGTATCTGATATCACTGTATTTAAAATCACATTTAGATGTCGACCATTAACTCTTAATGCAGCTGTTACTTGCAGTTGGCAGCTGCTTTGTTTTGAATATCTCATTCAGCATCTGTGGCACACAAATAAATAAATATCTATTGTACTGTACCAGCAGAAAGGTAACATTTTACTCATTGGGGCAGAGGTGGCATACATTCTTTGGTATGACCAGTCAAATCCTGATTTGACTTTTTACAAGTAAGCATTGTGACATTGAAATGTCTGGAAATAGTTTAGATTTAAGCAACTCTCTCTTTGTTTTCTTACAGCTAGTGCCCAGTTTCTAAGCCTGCTGGCTGGTGACCTGGAACTTTCACCGATCAAACGTCCCCACAGGAGAGGTCAGGGTTTGGGAGCTATTCGTAATACCCTTGATGTGAACTCTGGCCCTGATAACATAGTATTTTGCAATATAACGGTTTTCATGACAAAATTTTTTGCTTTGTCAAAAACACATTCGATTAAAAACATATTTCTAAAATCTCTGGTTAGTAAGTCATGACAGCCAGACAGTTATCAAAACAATGAAGAATCTGCATCTGCACTGATGTTTAAACAGACAAGTTTAGCCTGTTTTGAAACAAAGCTTTGCACATGAAGGGAATATGAGAGATTCATACTGTTCCTTCCTTCAACTTTGTTGTTGTTCTGCCCAAATTTTTTCTTTTATGCTCCACAGCTTAATGTGAGGAGGTTCTATTAAAAGCCTCCTGTGACCCAGACTCATTGAACAGAGCTGGCCGCAGTGCAGAAATATATGCTTCTAAATGTTTTTGAGGGAGGCTCAACTTTGTAACAATTCAGAGAAGGTCAATCATTTATGCTTGGCTTGTAAGTTGTTGTAGATTCTTGTTTTTTGTAATTTCAGAAGGGAGAGGAATAGAGAAATAAGCTAACCAATCTGGTTTATCTGCCCATTCACAGTAAAGCTGCACATTAGTCTGAATACAGTGTGCTGAATACAATGCTAATATCACCAACAGTAATAAAACAAGACTAGCTATAATAAAAGTCAAGTTAGCCTCATGTATTAAGATTTTTTTGCTGTAAAAAGCAACATGTTTAAAATTGTAGAGAGTTGGGTCCCATTCCATTTCTGGTTCTTTCCATGTTAGCCACGTGTAGATAAAGAATAAATGGACATACCAGTTAATGCATTGTACTGCTCTTTATTATCTTGTTCTGCATGTGTGGTTATGCATATTTCTCTAACTTTGTTGCAACCTATAATGTACCACTAACACACATGCACACAGAATTAATATAAAGTAAAACAAGATGTCGAGTATGTGCTACGACAACCTCCCTGAACCAGGACATTCCCCTGAACTCCAGCAGACCCCACTCAAAACATTCTTCCAATGATGTGAGAGGTGATCTGCCATAAATAAAGGTTCTAAAGTCCTACGTGACTGGGTTGTTCATTCCAATGTTTAGAAAACAGAATGAGTAACCTTATATAGAATAATGTGTGTTTTTCAGAGATTTAATATTACTAGACCAAGTGTCTGCCAGTGCTGGCGGTCACTGTGTTTTCACAACCAGTGGAGAGGAGCAGTAAGTCTGTCTGTCTCGCTGCTGCAAGCGAATGCTTTAAAGATGTTACATAGAAAATGTATTTTGGCTGATGGACATCGCATCTGACAGGCATGCTCAGGGTTAGTGAAAGGTCAGATGGTGGAGCGGTTTCAGCAGTATACACTATGACAGAGTTAGATACTTACTCATACATACCCACATGCTGATCTTTTTTTCAAACACCACTTAAGCAAACACACTTATTCAACGCTATTTCACTTTTGCCCACAATTACAAGACAGTTTAACTAGTGTATCAGTAGAGGTCTCCCAGCAGTCTAACCTATATCAGTATAACTAAGAGAGTCTAACCTTAAGCTTTATCAAAAAGGAAAAAGTTTTAAATCTAGTGTTAAATGGGTTGTCTGCCTCTCGAAACTGAACTGGGAGCTGGTTCCACAGGAGAGGGGCTTGATAGCTGAAGGCTCTGCCTCCTATTCTACATTTGGAAACTCTAGGAATCACAAGTCAACATGCTCTCTGACAACAGAGAGTTCTGCTGGGAAGTACGGAACTACAGTACGAGGTCTTTAGGATAAGAGCTTGATTATTAAATGCTTTACATGTAAGGAAAAGAATTTTAAATAAAATTCTGGATTTTACAGGGCATGCCAATGAAGAGAAGCTAACGTAGGAGAAATATGATCTCTCTTGCTAATTCCAGTCAGACCTCTGGCTGCAGCATTTTGAATTAACTGAAGGCTTTTTAAGCAGTTTTTGGGACATCCTATCAATAGTGAATTGCAGTAGTCCAGTCTGGAATTAACAAATGCATGGACTAGTTTTTTACCAGGGGATTATTTGATCTTGTGAGTCTGACTCAATAAGCACATGTGGTTGCACATTGTTTGCAGCATTGCTTGGAGATTAGAGACAGTACCTCTGGACTGGCAGACCGGGGTGGTGGTTCCTCTTTTTAAAAAGGGGGACGGAGGGTGTGTTCCAACTATAGGGTGATCACACTCCTCAGCCTCCCTGGGAAAGTCTATGCCAGAGTGCTAGAGAGGAGAATTAGGCCGCTAGTCGAACCTCGGATCCAGGAGGAACAATGCGGTTTTTGTCCTGGCCGTGGAACACTGGACCAGCTCCATACTCTTGCCAGGGTGCTCGAGGGTTCATGGGGGTTCGCCCATCCAGTCTACATGTGTTTTGTGGACTTGGAGAAGGCGTTTGACCGTGTCCCTCGTGGCATCCTTTGGGAGGTACTTCGGGAATACGGGATTCGGGGCTGTATAAGGGCTGTTCGGTCCCTGTATGACCGGAGTAGGAGCTTGGTTCGCATTGCCGGCAGTAAGTCAGACTTGTTCCCGGTGCACGTTGGACTCCGACAGGGCTGCCCTTTGTCACCGGTCCTGTTCATTACTTTTATGGACAGAATTTCTAGGCGCAGCCAGGGGCCGGAGGGAATCCGGTTTGGGGACCACAGGATCTCATCTCTGCTTTTTGCAATTGATGTTGTCCTGTTGGCCTCATCAGACCGGGACCTCCAGCAGGCACTGGGGCGGTTTGCAGCCGAGTGTGAAAGGGCTGGGATGAGAATCAGCACCTCCAAGTCCGAGTCCATGGTTCTCAACTGGAAAAAGGTGGCTTGCACCCTCCAGGTTGGGGGGGAGATCCTCCCTCAAGTGGAGGAGTTTAAGTATCTTGGGGTCTTGTTCACGAGTGAGGGAAAAAGGGAGCGTGAGATTGACAGACGGATTGGTGCATCGGCAGCAGTAATGCGGTCGGTGTACCGGTCTGTCGTGGTGAAAAAGGAGCTGAGCCGAAAGGCAAAGCTCTCGATTTACCGGTCAGTCTACGCGCCTACCCTCACCTATGGTCATGAGCTTTGGGTCATGACCGAAAGGACAAGGTCGCGGATAGAAGTGGCCGAAATGAGTTTCCTCTGCAGAGTGGCTGGGCTCACCCTTAGTGATAGGGTGAGGAGCTCAGTCACCCGGGAGGAGCTCGGAGTGGAGCCGCTGCTCCTCTGCATCGAGGGGTGCCAGTTGAGGTGGCTTGGGCATCTGTTTCGGATGCCCCCGGGACGCCTCGTAGGGGAGGTTTTCCGGACATGTCCCACCGGGCGGAGGCCCCGGGGAAGACCCAGGACACGTTGGAGGGACTATGTGTCTCGGCTGGCCTGGGAACGCCTCAGTGTCCCCCCGGAAGAGCTGGAGGAGGTGTCTAGGGTGAGGGAAGTCTGGGCATCTCTGCTTAAGCTGCTCCCCCCGTGCCCCGGCCCCGGATAAGCGGTGGAAAATGGATGGATGGATGGAGGGTTGCACATTACCAATTGTTATAATTTCAGTAAAATCTACCTCTGTTAGGGAGCTTGTTACAGCTTTAAAAGTGTGTAATAAATGTCAAGATTAGGGCTGAGACACACACACACACACAGAAAAAAACTCCCAGCAGGTGTTTTTAATATCTGCTGGTTTCATTCATGATTATTCACAGTCAATAGACAGTCTGAATATTATTGACCCACAGGAAATACACTTGTGAATTAAATACAAACCTGCTGTGTAGTATGTGTAGCAGGCTCAGTGTGACCTTTTAAATGTGACCACTTTCATGCTAAATAAGTGACAAAACAGTGGGAACCACATTAGTGGGATAATTTTTTTCAGATTGAGCAGCAGACTGGACCGGATGTTTGACTGAGGAAAGGCAGCTGCCAAATAACTTGTTACTAACTCACTAAATTATAACAATTGTAAAGTAATGATTTGGGAGATTACAACAACAAGATATTATTGTTGATTTTATAAGAAGGAAACCAAGTACTGTGTGTCAATAAAATCTCTGGTGCAAAAGGCTGAAAAGTACAAAACAGTGAAGCTGACTGGGGGGTGGTACATCAGGTGATACATTTGTGAGGCTTTGGCAATATACAAGAGTTTATTTTTGTAATTCAATCAATTTTTAATTCAAGATAAAATAAAGATAAGACACATCTATAAATTAACCCAAACGGCCATCTTTTTACTAAACCTAACTGGTAGGTTAGTGGTCATGAGTTTATCATGTATTTATGGTTACTTGATGGTAATGGTCAAAATACACTAGCTGACATAACGGTGCTGTTTTAGCAGGTGCCTTCTGCCATAGGTGCACTATTTCATGAGATGCTCTTATGGAAACAGTTTTGCAGTTTGGCTTCACTTAAAATGTGTTATGTCTTTCCCTATGAATGCTGATGTTTTCCTACTTTAGTTTGATTTATGTTTGTGTACAAGGGTGATAGAAAAACAAGTGATTGTTGTCAGTAGGCTGGTAGCTGCAGGTTGAGGTTGCAACAACCTATATTTTATATTATTTAAATTGCCATCCAATTCGCCAACCTATTTTTATAATAATATTTCAGAATTTTTACACTATTATTGTTGTCTATTGATTTTTGACATCTAATATGCTTCTGCCAATGCATTTACAGTACGAATGGCAGCACTAATGCAAAAATATATATGTAATACATGGTCTCTTCTGGAGCATGTGTATGTGAAATCTATGTTTTGTTCTGATTGTGTAGAATCTGCAGCCACATCTATGATGTTCTTTCTGTGAAATTGTGTTAACTTCAGTCATAGTCTTGACTAAAGCATTAGGTAGACAGCTCAACAAGCCAATGTTGCCATCAACAGGATGGACAACAGGACAAATCCTGACTTAAGGGTATTATTAACTGCTGCAAGAAATAGAAGCCCCCTTTGTTACTTGAATGTTGCATATTTGGTGCAAAAATACTAAATGACTAACATTTAATTAGTTCCATTCAGTACTACATCTGTCTGTTATTGTTACAACGGGAACAGTTAAGTCTGCCGTTAAACAATAAAAAGTAGAGCAAAATTTTTCAAATAGAAAAATATAGAAGAAGAAAGTCTGGCAGAGGTAAAACATCTTCTCACTCTCTTGCTGCCCCCCTTTCTCTCTCTCTGGTAGACTTAGAGTTGCACACACACAGACGCACAGGTCATAAGTCAAAAAGGGTTTGAATGGCAGGAAGGGAGTGGGTTGTTAATTCTGGACTTACTACTGTAATATATGGTGTGAACTACTTTCTGCGCCAATAAGCTTTATCTTTCCATCTCTTTCTTTCTCTGTCACACACACACACACACACACACCACTATGTGTGCCAACACCTTATCTTTTCATCAACAGACCTCTGTAGCTCTGCTTCCTTCCCAATTATAGAGGAACCTAAGGTGTGTTTACATATGTATGTGTGTGTGTGTGTGTGTGTGAGTGTGTGAGTGTGTGTGTGCGTGTGAGTGCTTGTTGGAGCCTCTACAGCTGTCCCACCTTTACTTCCTGGAGACTGAAACAAAAGCAAACAAAAATAAATTAATGAATGGGTCAAAAAGAAACAATAATACAGAGCACTCAACAACTTACAGTATGACTTTTTATGGTTATTATACATGTATGTGTTATAAGTATAAGTTTGTTTTTTCTTTTTTTCAAAACTCTAGAAATGCACTAATACAGAATTTTTGTCTTAATTTACATAGCTTAATTTACATAGCGTACTAAACACTTTACTGGGGGACTGAGGAAATATTAGACTTCACAGTTTAGTATGATTCGTCATGAAAGTTACATGTAAAACAATTCTCTTTCCTGTCTCTTGTCGTCAGCCTAATACAGTCTTTGCACACACACACACATGCACACACACACATTGTGTACAGTCTGCATAGCTCACTTTGGAATGACAACATTGTTAAACATAGTCAAAATATATATAACTCTAAGTGAAGTTATTATTATTAGTGTATATAAGCTTTGTTGCATAAATGGAAACATCACCACATAACAAATATACAAATAATATAAAGATTTATTTTAAAAAAAAATTCTGACAATATTTACCACACACTACTGATACTAGTCAGTTACATCACACGCACTGAAGATATTCACATTAAGTTGAGGTTACCTGCCCAATCAGCGAAGCCGGAAAAGCTTGCAGGCTGATACGTGCCAATTCCTGTATTTAGGTACCATTGTTTGAACTGATGATCTTGGTCTACAGTTGATCTGCAGTTGTTAAGAAATGGCTCCAACAGACATGTGTATATCAGTCCTCCTCTTCTTCAGACCTGCACTGAGATCCTTGGATTTGCCTATTGTTTTGTGTGTTGGTCAATTCAGCAAGGGCAGCCAAACAAAGCATATACAGTATTTGGACACAGAGAAGCTACCAGCTGTAGTTAATCATAATCACTAATAGGAATTCATGAGGTCTCAGGTTTGGTAAATTAGGACATTTTGGATCTTACAGCATCACTGAATTAATAATCTGAGTCGGTGTGCAACTCTTGAATAAGCATGTTCACTAAAACTTTAGTGATAACTAACCGTTTTCGGAATCAGCAGCATTCAGGGATGTTTTATGAAAATTACCTGTGGAAAACCTACCCAACACTAAATTGTTTTAGATTTGAAACACTTGATTCAAGGCGTACATGAGAACTGCCAGATCCAACCAGAACACTCTCAAGGGTCATTAGAACTGATCAAAAATGCAGTTTAGTTAACATATTACTGTTTGCTTCTTTATTTCTGCCACACCACTGTACTGTCTATTAACTTATTTTCTACTTGTTCTGACCCCTCGAATATGCTAAATGTGTGAAAGCAGAGACAGTTCAGGACAAACATCAAAGTGTGTTCTTAACTATTTAGCACCTATGGCTGAAATACTGTTTCATTTAATAATAAATATCTAAGTTTGCTTTAATTCAGGCTTTAGATTTTGCAGGATGCATCCTTTACTAGTTTGGTTTATTTCTGTTTCATGACATGCGTTCGGTATGATAATCACTTTGTTGTAATGTACTCAGCAAAGTGGACTGTGAACTCTTTTTTTATTCAACTTTAAAAACTTTTATTTATACATAGTTTGTTGCAAATCCTCCTGCAACTTGAATCACTTATGATTTTGGGATACATTACAACTAGACAATAGTTAAGGTACTGTAGCTGTAGCTGGCCATTCTGTCCATTTGGATCTACTAGATATTAAACACACTAAATCAAAGCCTTAGAATTATTTGGTCAGACTCAGGTACTAGGTTTTGGTTCACTGATGCTGACTTGGGTTGTGAGAGGCATCAGGATAGCTAATTTACTGTCCAAACTACTAGTAAAAGTATTTCTCAGGTTAAGTAAAGAATTTATAACTTCTCAAATACCTTAATATAAAATGCAGAAAGTTCTAAAACAAAATCTTCAGCTCATCACCGTTACCTTTTTTAAGCAAAGCACTTACTTATACAGTATAGTCCTGTAACCTCAATGGTATAAAAAGTCTGGGTACAAAACTACAAAATCTATACAACATACACTGCAATTGATTGGATAAGACACGTAGGTAACATTTAACATCCAGTATACTTTATTATTACACATATACTTTACGTGATACAAAAATACTGATCACAGTGTATTTTCATGGAAAAGATACTGCAATAAACAGAGGTTGAAAAATAATATTTAATAAATTATATAATCAAGATCTGACATAGGAATAGAGAGACATAATTAATATAACCCCACACACACAATATTTTAATACATACTACTTAAACAATATTTTAAAACAAGTGTCGAATGTTGACTCTCTCTTCCAGTCCTTCTGTCCATTCCAGGGCTTCAATCAGTCACTCCCCCATTACAACATCCTCATAGCCGAGTCAGTGTATTTCCCACCTTCAAATCACCAGGTTCCCACTTCTGCACCCCTATCATTAAGGTTTACACACATTCAACAGGGTCTGCATACCTAGCTGCCTCACAGCTGCTTGGGATATTCATAACCAGCAGGTCTATCGGGAATGGGTGATGGATTCTCCTTGGTAAGTTTATTATCTGCTCACTAGCATCTGTTAGTGTCTCATTAACCAGGGGTTAGTCTAGCCGTCTCCAGTGGGACGGTATGCAGCGACATACTTCTTCACTGAAAGAAAAGCCTGGTTCACACCTTCGCCTTCTGACCTCACAGGGAGGTCTGACACAACTGGAATGAAAAAAATAAATAAAACAGGATTTAGCATCAAAATCGAGATTGTTGGCATATGTCTGCAAATTGCAGCCAATTATTTTTAAATTATACTCACAATGCACAATGCATGTTTAGCTTTTTACAAAATTATGTTTATAAACTGAAAACTTATGACAGGAATATGTTGGGAATTAATGCAAGCCACAAATGCTTTCATATTAAACATATCAATAAAATGCTCCAAGAAATCGTATTTTTGTCATCACAAACATAGCACAACATATTAAACCTTGCACCCAGTTGGTCTAAAAGTGTTATTAAACTTCTTGAGCATGTTTTTGGATGCTAACAACTCTTGGTAATGGTTAATAAAAGACTGTGGTCTAGCTTAAAAGTCAGTCACCTCACATACATGTTCATTAAACTGGTTGAGGCAGATGGCCACCCACACTGAGTCTGGTTCTGCTGGAGGTTTCTTCCTCTAAAGGGAGGTTTTCCCCTCCACTGTCGCCTAGTGCTCAAGTGAGGGTGCTTTTCTATATAATTCTGTTTACAGTTTTTTGCAAGGTCTTAAACCTTACACTGTAAAGTGCCTTGACATGACTTCTGTTGGGATTTGGCGCTATGCAAATAAAATGAACTTGAATTGAATTTAGCAAAGCAAAGAAGCCCACCTATTATTTATACCTTGCACCTAATGATACTACAACATTATACAGTTCTGCAGCATTTACATTTAGTTATTTGGCAGACGCTTTTATCCAAATCAACTTACAAGTACAAAGCAAGCGGGAGTGATTGTAGACCTGGATGAGGGAGTAGGCAGGTGCTGTTGAGTTGACTTTGTAGGCAAGGGTTAGGGCTTTAAACCTGATGCTGGCAGTTACAATAAGCCAGTGCAGAGATCTGAAAAGTGGTGTAATGTGTCCTTTTTGGTTGATCAAAAATAAGAACTGCTGCAGCAATTTGGATAATCTGGAGGGGTTTGATGGTGCATGCTGGTAACCCTTCAGTAAGACATTACAGTGGTCCAGATGAGATATGACCAAAGCCTGCATAATGAGTATGAAACACCGCAAGGAAACACTGCAAGGAAAAGGAGAGAAAAAAGAGATCTCTTTGGCTTTTGATAGAATGTGCACAATGCCTAAGGCTAGAAGGCATTCATATTTTTCTTTCAAAAGACACTAAAGTGACGCTTTAACACCTCCCACCCAAAGTCTTGACCCTACCCTGGTGATTTTAAATTAATCAGACAGTTTCAGAAGTTATATTATATGAAAAATTGATTATAAATACAGTCTTTGCCCAGGAGGTCTGGTCATTTATTTTTCCAGATTCTGGAAACTAGAAAGAATTGGTAATGAGTGTCAAACTTTTTTAATGTTGCCTATATATTAATAATTGGGTATCCATGACAAGAGCAATTAGCAAAAGCAACAGGTTTGTTCTAACTTGATGTTGCTCGTCTTTACAGCTATAACTACAGTAACTTTAAATCTAAAACATGAAATACCACATTGCAATTGTAAGCCTCTGCTTTTACTTATTCAGTTGTTTTGAAACACAAAACAACACAGTGGCACAAGAAACTACACCTCAACAAAGAGGCCATGCATCTGGCTTCATCCAGCATGAAGAGGATACTTAAGGATCAACCCACGCAAGGCAGCCAGTCCAGGTAACATACCTGGTTGTGTTTTAAATGATTATACTGAGGAATTCAAGAATGTCCTAACTGACTTTTTTATTTTTATCTATCTATAACATCTCTATGCCAAGCTCTCCCCACATGTCTCAAAGCCTCCGCAATTATACTAATTCCAAATAAGACATATTCATCCGCTGACTATTGGCCCACTGAATTCCATCATCATGAAATGCTTCAAACAGGTGCTCAAGCATTACATCGAGACATCCCTTCATTCCACCCATGACCCATTGCAGTTTTCATAAAAGGTTCAACCGCACTCATCCGTTCAAATGTTGTTCTTAT
The DNA here is from genome assembly GCF_900324465.2 of Anabas testudineus. NCBI lineage: Eukaryota > Metazoa > Chordata > Actinopteri > Anabantiformes > Anabantidae > Anabas > Anabas testudineus. The sequence continues at coordinate 27,039,615 of NC_046610.1, forward strand.
ATTTTAGTTCAGCATTGAATACAATTACTCCCCAGCAGCTGGAGTAGGAATGATGTTGCAGATGATACTACTGTGGTGAGCCTCATCATTAACGATGAAGCCAACAGGAATGAGGTGAGCCAACTTATCTAGTGTTGCAAGGACAACAATCTCTTCCTCAATGTGGGAAGGACCAAAGAGTTTGTTATAGACTTCCAGTGAAGACATTCCCAGCATCTCCCTCTTCCAATCTTTCTACAAGTCTGTCAAACAGACCCCCTATTCCCCTTGCCCATGGACTGTAATTCACAATCATACACAAGGACTCTTTGCATAGTAAGACTTATTGACTGGCAAATTTGCACTTTACTATAACCATTTGTACCTTGTCATATTTTCCTGCTGTTAGTCATTGCACTATTGTCCATGTAGACTCTGTTGTTATTGTATTGCTACTGTATATAGGTTTGATTTAAATTAGTTAAAATGTCTATGTATTATTTTATATTAGTTTTTATGTTTGCAACACATTTTATACTATCCTATATTTATATTTATACTACTCCTAAAAAGAGTATTTCTTTAGAATGTCCTGTTGTCACGATTCTAGCTTTTCCTGCCTGTCTGACCTCCATACCCTTTTTTTTCCAGCTTCCTGTTCCTCCTCCTCTCTGCCACACACTGATTGCCTGTTGACTTCACCTGTGCTCCCTCTCTCCCTATTTAAGCAGATCTGTTCACCTTCCTCCCTTGCAAGATATACTCACGCCTTACTGAGAATCACACTATTCAGCGTTTCTTTGTTTTAACTTTGCGTTACCAGATTTGCCTGACCTGTGAGTTTTTCTTTCCTAATTTAATCCCTTCCTTGTTGTTCCCCCTCCTGCTCTGATTCTGTATGAACTTCCTAGTGTTTTGACCCAGACTGTCTTCAGTTGTGGATTTTTTTATATTGGTTTTCTCTCAGGTCTGTTTACTGTGTATGGCCTGGACTGTGTTTCTGACCTCTGCTACTCTGCTTAGCCCTCCTGGTGAACCGCTTTTCTGTGTATGATCTGGATTGTCTAACGACCTTGTTTCTGCCCTTTGGATTCTTTTATCGGAACTCTTCACTGTTAACAACCTGGACTGACCCTGGATTCTGGATTTTTAACCTGCCCCTTGTGACTCGGGTTTTGAAGACAGTCGCAGTGCACTGAGTTTATTGGTGTTGTGCTGCTGCTAATGTTTGCCTCTTGCCTGTAGTGTGGCAGAGTCTTCACAGCCTCTGCCACACTACGTGGCATCTTTAGCCGCCAGGTGCTTCCTCTGCAATCAGCCATCTTGGAGGTCGCATTGAAAACACTCCAAGACCGCAACACACACTTTCGGGTCACTTTTCACGCTGACATCCACTCTCTCTGCTCAAGCTGCGACACTCACCATCCAACCAACCTGTGTCCTTGGGCAAGATGCTGAACCCCAAGTTGTCCCAGGTAGGTCTGTCATCGGTGTGTGAGTATGTGGGTGCTTGTGAATGAGATGCAGTGTAAAGCGCTTTGAGTAAAGTAAAGTAAAGTTAAAAAAAAAAACAACCTTTAGATTCTCATAGTGTAAAATTACACATTTTAACTTCATTTAAAAGAATAGCTTTAAAATCCAGCTTTATTGCATTTTATGTTTTTAAAATGACATGGGGTGGGCATGCATTTTATTTTTTATTTATTACTGTAGCTGTTACTGTAGGAATTAAATTTCAAATTCACCACCATTGCTTTTTTTGTAGTTACTGTGTCATCTCAACTTTACTCCAGCAAAAGTGATAATACAGAAGCCTCACTCTAAACAAAACTCAATACTTGTGCCCCTCAGAATCAGAGGAAGCAAGCTCCATGATTGACAGTTATGAAGTTCCCCAGGGTTCTGTGCTTGGGCCAATTCCTTTCACTCTATATATGTCCTTATTGGGCAATATTATTAGTAAACAATGATACCCGGCTATATTTCTCTATAAACAAGTAGAAACTAATTAATTAATCAAATCATGAACATGCAAGATGCCCTCTAATTTTCAAGACAGAAATTATTTTGTTTGGTCCTAAAAAACTAAAGACTCAACATGATGTCTAATCATATTCTTACTCTAGATGACATAACATTGGCCTCACCGTTAAGAATCTCAGAGCTATCTTTGACCAGGTTACCTTAACTTCATACATTAAAAAATATATTGATTAAATTAGGAGCATTGTGTCTCAAACTGATGCTGAAAAACTAGTCCATGTATTTATTACTTCCAGACTTTTTTGATTTTTGTTATTTACTATTAATAGGATGTCCCAATAACTCCTTAAAACACCTCTAGTTAATCCAAAATGCTGAAGCCAGAGTTCTGACTGGAATTAGCAAGAGAGATCATATTTCTCCTACATTAGCGTCTCTCCATTGACTCCCTGTATAATCCAGAATAGAGTCTAAAACACTTCTCCTCACATGTCGGTGAAGATTCTCAGTCGTTCTCCTCACATATGCCATAAAGCACATAATAATAAAGCTCCATCCTATCTTTAAAACCTCATAGTTCCATATTTTCCAAGCAGAACTCTCCGTTCTCAGAGTACAGGTCTACTTGTGGTTCCTACAGTTTTCAAATGTAGAATGGGAGGCAGAGCCTTCCGCTATCAAGCTCCTCTCCTGTGAAACCAGCTCCCAGTTCAGGAGGCAGACACCCTCTCTACATTTAAGACTAGACTTTAAGCTTTATAAAAAAGGAAAGTTTTAAGTTAGAGCTGGTTCAGGTGACTCCAAACTATCTTTTAGTTATGCTGCCATAGATAAGTCTTCTGGGGGACCTGTACTGATACACTGAGCTCCTCTCCTTTCTTCTATCCATTTAAATGCTACCTTTGCAAGTCATTAACTTTGTCTTTTGTCTTTACTCTAGCACAAGTGGACTATCTTGATGATAGTACTGCAGTCTCATTTGGAACAATACTTGATACTGTTGCTCCTCTGAAAAAGAAGCTAGTGAATCAATGAGTGAATTGGTTTCTACCAGGGGGTGACCTCAACAGCCACCTCAACAAACCACAGGCATCTGACGTGCTCGCTCTTCTGAACACGTTTGACCTTAGACTAGTCTCCACTCCTCCAACTCACAAAGCTGGCAACAACCTGGACCTCGTTCTGATCCGAAATTGCAGTGTGGACGACATCTCTGTCACTGCCTCTGCATTTGTCGGATCACTTCTTCATTCAGCTCACAGTCTTCATCTCTAGACCATCTTACTCTTCCACTGCATTAGAAACATTCCGCCGACACTGACGCAGCCACGGACATGCTCTGCGATACTCTTTCGTTCTGCCTTGTGCCCGACATCTACTAGACCTGCTCGTCCTTCAGCTTCCAACTCGTGGCTCACTGACCAGATCCATGAACAGCGCACGGCGCTCAGGAGTGCTGAGAGGAAGTGGCGCAAATCCAAGTCTCAACCTGCCCTAACTGATTATCAGGATTTGCTTCAATCTTTCTCTTACAGTGTCACCAGGGCGAAGACTGAATACTACCAGGACACCCTCAGCAACACCACAGACACCAGAAAGCTGTCCTCAACTTTCAAATCTCTACTCTATCCACCCCCACCTCCACCATCCACCTGTCTCACAGCTGACGACTTTTTCTCCTTTTATACCAACAAGGTGGCAGCCATCAGCTCCCAGTTCACTCCTCCTGACAATGACATTCTGCTTACTAAACCTGACGATGCATCTCGCTTTACTTTTTCAATACTGTCAGAGGACGATGTATCCACCCTCCTCCTCTCCAATCGCCCGACCACCTGCTCTCTGGATCCTACCCCCTCTACTCTTCTTCAAGCTATCGCACCAACACTAATACCAGCCATTACACAGATCATCAACACCTCTTTCACAACAGGCACCTTTCCCAACTCATTCAAGCAGGCCCAGATTACTCCACTGTTAAAGATACCTTCTTTGGATCCCTCCCTTGTGGAGAACTACAAACCGGTCTCTATTCTTTCATTCCTGGCCAAGACTCTGGAACGTGCAGCCTTCAATCAAATCTCTGACTTTCTTTCCCGGAACAACCTCCTCGATGTCAATCAATCTGGCTTCAAGAGTGGTCACTCCACAGAAACAGCACTTCTGACTGTTGTGGAATCCCTACGGGTGGCTAAAGCTGCAGGTAACTCTTCTGTCCTTATTCTATTAGATCTATCTGCAGCCTTTGACACTGTGAACCATCAGATTCTCATGACTGCACTCTCAGACCTGGGAATCTCTGGATCAGCTCTAGCCTGGCTTCGGTCATACTTGTCCGAACGAACCTTTAAGGTATCCTGGCAGGGGCGTGTCTCTGACTCTCATAACCTCTCCACCGGTGTACCGCAGGGCTCAGTCCTTGGTCCTCTTCTTTTTTCAATCTATACTTCTTCTCTTGGCTCTATCATCCATTCTCATGGCTTTTCTTATCACTGCTATGCAGATGACACACAGCTCTTCCTGTCTTTTCCGCCGGATGACTCAACTGTTTCATCTCGCATCTCTGCCTGTCTCTCTGACATCTCTGCCTGGATGAGAAAAAGACACCTTCAACTCAACATTCCCAAAACTGAACTTCTAGTCTTCCCTGCGAGACCTTCAACTCAACACAACATCAGCATTAACATTGGATCTGCGGTGATTGTCCCTACTAAGTCTGACAGAAACCTGGAGGTCATCATTGATGACCAGCTGACCTTCATGGAACACATCGCCACAGTCTCTAGGTCGTGTAGATATGCCCTCCACAATATCGGAAAGATCAGACCCTATCTGACGGAGTACACAACCCAACTCATTGTACAGGCGTTGATCTTATCTCGCCTGGATTACTGCAATGCACTACTGATGGGTTTACCGGCATCCATGACCAAACCCCTCCAGATGATCCAAAATGCAGCAGCAAGCCTCATTTTTAATCAACCAAAAAGGTCTCATGTCACACTGCTCTTCAGACCTTTGCACTGGCTTCCTGTGGCTGCAAGGATCAAGTTCAAAGCTCTGTCTCTTGCCTACAGAGTGGTTAATTCCACAGCTCCATCTTATGTCAGTTCAATCATTCAAGTTTACATCCCCTCCCGTCCACTGCGCTCAACCAGAGAACGTAGTCTGGCGGTACCAGCACCACGCAGTCGACACCAAGGAAAACTGTTCAGCTCAGCGATCCCACGATGGTGGAATGACCTGCCCATCTCTGCACGCTCAGCCGCCTCACTTGCAATCTTTAAAAAAACTGCTGAAAACAGAAACTCTTCCACATCTTCTTTTGCACTTAAAAAAAAAACAAACTAACTTTTCTACTCTTTTGTTCTCACATCTCTTGAAACAGAAACACTTTTTTTTGATAGCACTTTGCTTTGATGTTGTTTCTTCTTGACTTGACTGAGATTTTGTTTGCTTGCCTTGTTCCTCACTTGTAAGTCGCTTTGGATAAAAGCGTCTGCTAAATGACTAAATGTAAATGTAATGTAAATGAATCAGAGGAAGTTAGCTCCAAGGTTCAATTCATAGTACAGGAACGGCACTGGTAAAGGTCACAAATGATCTGCTATTAGCATCAGACAATGGACTACTCTCTATACTCGTCTTGTTAGATCTTAGTGCTGCATTCGACACTATAGAGAACATTACACAGTCATTGAGATCAAAGGAACAGCAGCAGGGAGGTTTAAATGGTATCTGTCAGATAGATTTCAGTTTGTACATGTTAATGATGAGTCTTCCATGCACAGCAAAGTTAGCTACGGAGTTCCACGGGGTTGTGTGCTTGGACCGATTCTTTTCACTATATATATGTCCCCCTTAGGCAATATTATTAATAAACACTATCAATTTCCATTGTTATGCAGATGATACCCAGCTATACTTATTTATGAAACCAGAAGAAACTAATCATCAATCATTAGTCAAACTTCAAGCATGCTTAAAAGACATGAAGGCCTGGATGTCCTCCAATTTCCTTCTCCTAAATCCAGACAAGACAGAGGTTATTTTGTTTGGCCCTAAAATCTCAAAAACACTATGTCTAATCACTTACTTCCAGATTGGACTACTGTAATTCATTATTAATAGGATGTCCCAATAACTCCTTAAAAAGCCTCCAGTTAATCCAAAATGCTGCAGCCAGAGTTCTGACTGGAATTAGCAAGAGAGATCATATTTCTCCTACGTTAGCTTCTGTCCATTGGCTCCCTGTAAAACCCTCTCCCCTTTCCACTCAACCCAACCAGTTGAGGCAGATGAGCTAGGATGAGGAGTTTTTCCTCTCCACTGTTGCCTAAAGCTTGCTCAAATGGGTTTTCAATATAATTTTTTTATATAATTATATTCTGTAAGGTCTTAAACCTTACACTGTAAAGTGCCTTGAGATAACCTCTGTTGTGAATTGGCGCTATACAAAAAAACCAAATTGAATTGAATTGAATCAACAGGATGGGATGAGTAAACATATAGATTCTTCACCAATCTGTGTGAAACGAAGAACTCACTTGTTATCTATTTTAATAGTCTATATTCCTAATTGTCCAACTGTTTCTCTGCAGGTTTTCAGTACATCCACACACTACTGCAAAAAACAAAAACCTCTGCTAGACAAACAGTTACTGCTTTCTTGTGTGGGTCAAAGCTTAGAAAGAACAAACTACAGTAGAAACTACAGTGTTAGGAGCTTTTAATTGATTTCTATCTCAAATCTGAACAATCTGAGCTTTCAGAAGAGGAGAATGTATTTATTGCATTTATATTATAGTTCATACGAGTTCAAATACAAGCACATGGTCTCTTTCAAACACACATTAACACAAGTTCCAGGTCCCAGACACTAGATTCCTACCACAATGTTACACTCATAAATCACTCTCAAGCTGGGTCACAAAGGGTCAAGACTGGACAGAATGAATGGATGAGTGTGTATGTGCGTGTGTTTCCTCCTGTGCAGAGAGAGGAAATGGTTAAGTGACAGCTAAGAGAAGTCATTAGCGCACTAAGGTCTTGTATTACACATTGGTTCACAGCAATAACCACTGCTGTACCAGACGTGTCCTCTAGCTACACCAAGACATCAGTGTTACAAGTTTGAGAGAATGTGTATGTACAGACCTGTCTGAAAATATCAGAACAGCAAGGCTTTTAAAATGTTTTTCTCTTAATTTGCAAAGATCAAAAGATGCATATGAGATAAATGGTCAGAATTAAAGTTTTTATTTGATGTTTGTACCTGCATGCACCTCAATATAGGTTAATTGGGTTAAAATCTGGTGATTTACTTAACCGGTCTAAAACCTCCCACTTTTTCCATCTAACAACGTTGAGTTGGCAGAGGGTTATGGATCATTGTCTTTCATGCGAGGCCCTACCAATTATTTTATTGGCATGTCTCTGTATATTACCAGTCAACATTTTTCTGTACACTTCTGAATTAATCCTGATGTTATCATCATCAGTTAACTCATGACGCATGCTCACTAATGCTTCACAGATGACCTTGTATGTTTTAGATATTGAGCAGATGCTTTGTTCCTCCACACTTTGTGCATTTATTTAATTTTTTTTTGGCCAAACAATTCTGTGTATATTGTTAAGTACACAAGTAGCTTCTGTATTTTTCAGGGAAGTCCACATAGTTCTATTGGCTATGCTCAATATTTGTGTTCTGTGATTATTTTTCCCTCTTTTCACAGGTGCTCAGATGTGACTTACATTTCTCATATACACATCTTTCTGGTTTTCATGTTGATTTGTCCTTTTTAACATCAAATACAGTCTTCAGTTCCAGTACTTCTGCTCAGCTAAGATGTGGGTCTTCTGATAAAAAAAATATACTTCTTCTCTGCTGTTTAACATAGAAAGGTGTACAAAGCATTAAATAAAAGCTATAACTCTGAATGTCTGCCTCATAGACATCTTTTGCTCTTGTATTCAAATTACTTTAGTGTACACACAAAAACAACAATAACAAAAAATAAACAAAGATTGAATGTTGCTGTTCCAATACTTTCAGAGGGGAATTTATGTTAGTGTTGTTCAAGAGGCCTACAGTTCACACTTTAGCACATCTCCTCCAGCTGTATATAACCCATGGTTCAGAGGCATACCAACACCATTAAAACTATGAAAAGGTGGTCAGACCCGCCCTGCAGAGATGCTTTGAGCCTACAGAATGTGAGGCACTCTATGAGCCACATACCGAGGAAAATGATGGCCTGGCTAACTGCATCAATTTCTGTGTAAACATCTATGTACCCCTAAAACAATTTGCGGCTTAACTAACAAGCCCTAGATCACCTTGGACATCAAATCTATCCTGAATGACAAAAAGAATGCATTCCGCCCAGGTGACAGGGAGGCAGTGAAAGGGGGTCCAGAGACTCCTGTCTGTCAGGACTAGGGAAGGAAAGGAGCTTATAGGAGAAAACTGGAACAATACCTTCAGCAGAATAACTTGAAGGAGCTGTGGAGGATCTCGAGGATAAACAAAATCTATAAGACCAACAACACATCAGGTGAGGAGAGAGCTGAACAGGGTTTGCCCTATAAAGGCTGAGTGACCAGAATCAGTGCAAGGGCACAGTGTGTGTGTTTGTTAGTGGCAGACACTAACAAGTTGGACAAATTAATCAGGCCAAATAATCACAAGGGTTGTCTCTGTACTTAGGGTGAAGCTGGACCCTCCATGTGTTTTGGCTGAGAGGGAGATGCTGTCTGAACTCCTCTCAAGCCCTGACAATTGCTACCATCTACTAGACCAGGAGTGGCCAACCCTGGTCCTTAAGAGTCACAGTCCTGCTTGTTTTCCAACTATCTCTGCATTTCCTGCTTCTGATTGGCTGAACACACCTGATCCATGTAATCAGCAGAGGGTAGGGCAGAAATAGTTTGAAAACAAGCAGGGCTGAGGCTCTTGAGGACCAGGGTTGGCCACCCCTGTACTAGACAATATGTTGTCTATACACTGAACTCCATCTTGACAGTTATAGGAGATGTATAACTGGATATGATCTGTATAGCACTGATATCATTTATGTTCAAAACAACTTTTTTTACTTGGGGTGGCTGTGGCTCAATAGGTAGATGACTGTCAATCACAGGATTGGTGGTTCAATTCCCGGCTGCCACGTCACATGCCAAAGTGTCCTTGGGCAAAATAGTGAGCCCCACGTTGGCCCTGGTGAGTCAGGTCAGTGGCATAGCAGCTCTGTCGTGTGTGTGAATGGGTGAATGAGATGCAGTGTAAAGCGCTTTGAGTACCAGCTAGGTAGAAAAGCGCTATGTAAGTGCAGACAATTTGCTTTTTATGTGCCCAAGCGGAAGAACATACAACGCAAATAAGATATGATCAAGAACCAAACCTTTCGACACAGTGTACATGGTGAAGCATGTGGTTACTAATAATAACTAAATGAGCTATTGACTAAATTGGTTAATGAAGATAAAGAAACTGTGGTCTACAGTGTCAAAAGCTAAACTGAGACACATTACCAAAGCTAAGCCTTCTGCATCACCATGCATTAAGAAGTCATTAGACACTTCTTAAGTAGTACGGTTTAAGTGGACTAGTTTACAGAGTATAGACTGGACCTGATCAAGAATGTTATGTGCATTTAAAGCATCTGTGAATTGGTTTACTCAGCAGTGGAATATGTGTCACTACCCCACTGTATCATAAAATACTAAGGCCCCTACATCCCTGCTTACCTGCATGTAGCTGGATGGAAACGCCGTCCTTTTAGAAAGCACTTGTTTGGTGATTCATTACATTCACAGGAACACTTAGTTTTATTGAGTGGTTGATGCCTCGGACATGTCTTAACACATGCGCATTGACAGGTGTCCTTGTTGAAGATATGGTTGAGGGGGCAGGAGGCAGCAGTTGGCACATTACAAGCACACTGGCAAGTGTTGTGGTCAATATGTTGGTTAGGGCCACAGTCTTGAGTTTGATCCCTGTGCCGACACACACACTGACAGGTTTCTACATCCAATTCCTTATTTTGGCCACACACATCTGCAGAGAATATGTCTGTAGAAAAAGGAGAAGGACAGAACAGGGGGACTTTGTTAGTTAAAGGACTCTGAACAGGAGGTACAGAAGAAAGAGAGGTTACTGCTGGACTGTTACTAATATGAACTCTATTGACTTTTAATTTGTTATAGTTCTGGCCCCCAAAAATGGGGTTACTGTTCACCAGTTTATATTCATTTGAATTAAACGTACTCTCAATAAGATGATAAGTCAACCTGCTGTGACACAAAACTGCATTTCCCAACCACCCCAACACTTAATTATATTAAATTTCTTTAACATCTATCAATATTCAATATCTATACAATATCTATCCAGTCAATATGTGGATACAAAAATTTGGTATTCCTAAAAGAAAGACTATCTTGATAAAACTTTCTGTTGTTTCAGGTGTTCCAGAGACTAGAAATATTTTCCACAAATTCCACTAATATACCCTACCGCTCCAAAGTTTGGGATTATTGGAATTTTCAAGATAACCTGATGCGTTTTCACCCCATGGTTACTGGAGCATCTCCAACAAGATGGATTTGCTTAATGGAGTCTTCCTCTGTACCATACGGTAAGCTGCTCCCACAACAGCTCAATAGGGTTCAGTGATGGCTACTTCATTACAGTCAGAATTCCGGCTGACAGTTTATTCTTCAAATATTGCTGACACATTTTGGAGGTGTGTTGTGGGTCATTATCCTGTTGTAGGATGAAATTTGCCCCCAATCAAGTGCTGCCTACAGGGTCGGCATTCCGTTGCAAAATCTTGTCATAGTTTTCCTTAGTTCCCTTCCCCTCTTTAAAAATCTCATATTTTATCACCTCCAAAGCCCTCTCAGACCATTACGTTGCCTCTACTAATACTGAAGGTATTAAGCACTGTTCTAGCATCTTTTTATTTGTAATGCATTTCACAAACATTCTTCTGTTTGATCAAAAGTCTCAAACATCTAAAGACACCTCCTTCTCATCTTCCAGTCTCCAATGTAACAAAACATTGTAGTCAGGATTTTCATCTTTGAGAATTTGTCAAACAAATCTGGACTAGACTTCAAAATTCAACACTTTTTAAAATACACTGTTGTAATAGTGAACTGCTTTTAGTTTTGTACTTTAATTAACATTTATTGTATTAATTTTAATTGAGTAGAAAAAGGGGTACTTCTATGTGTAGTGAGTGTCTGTCTGGGCGTCTGCACGTTTTGTACTTTTTACACCTGTGTCTGTAAATATGAAATATATGTATTTTGTAATAAATGTATCATATGATACAGTGTTGCAAGTTAAAAGCTGCTTTTTCTATTAAGAAAACAAATTGATCCCCTGTACAATACATTGTTATAAACATTGGCTATTATTTCAAATGTTACACAACCACATAGTATGTAGTAGTAGTAAACTGTGTGCTTGACAGTTGTTTGAGGACACTGATAAACTATGAAATTGAGACATTCTTGAGATAGACTAGCAGTATTCTGTCTCTACTCAGAGATAACACATATGGTTCTCTTTCAAAACTGGCAAACCATCCTTTAGCTGAAAAACACAAGAGAGCAATGGAGAGAGCAATCGAAGCCCTGGAAAAAACATGCACTGTGTGTGTGTGTCCCCAGATGAACAAACACAGACAGAAAGACAAAATGCAAGTCAAATTATTTATACTGTATGTGCTCTGGATGACATCTACAATAATGACACATGGGAATGTCAAAAACAACTTTGCTCTGTGTTAATTTGCAATCAGTAGAAGTATATCCAAAATCAAATCAATCCTGAAGTGGATCCAGATTCTGCAGTTTTGAAGAGACAAGCATTAGAATGGGGCAACAATTATATTATGATGTTATGGCATTAAAGAACTTTCAAACATAGCTCCATGATATCATCCCACAGATAATGACGCTTCTCACTTTGTCATATACCCATTATGAGTATATGTCCTTTTGGTCTCTCACACTGATGGTAAATGTAAACTTGGCATCACTATTTGACACCATTGCAATAATGGTAGCTGCGCTTTAGACTTGCTCATAAATGCTCCATTACAGATATTGTATGGAAACGTCACAGTTTTATTGAGATTTATTTATTTTTATTAAGTTAAGTGAAAAGATAAAATAAGTTTGTTTTTCTTATGTTTGTTACAGCACAATGTGTCCCACTGAACTCAAACGTCTGCTTCCTGTGAGAAAATCACAGTTGTTGACCCAGTTGTGCTCCAAAGAAAAGAAACCATGCCCTTTATTTTGATAATATATAATGTTACAACCAAAGTACAAAATACATTTAAACTGTCTATAGCCATGTCTGTGGTTTATCTTGAATATCCAAGGCATTGTCTCTACAGAGACACCACAGTGTTGTTCTGCTGTTTAAATTTCTTAAGTTTCTTGACTGTGCTTCATTTCTGGGCCTTGATTCACTAAAATAGTGCTGTGTAAGCCAGTAGCCTCATGTTAGAAGGCTTCTTGGTTCAGTCCCTATTGTTGATGATGCCAAATGTGGCATTGTAGATCTTCCTCAAGAACACCCTGACCATGTAGCTGAAAATCAAATGCAAAAGACTGTTAAACACACAAATCTCTGTGTGAATAGTGTCCCGAGATATTTTTCCTATCTATGAAAGATGATGAAGATTCTTCTCCGCTGTATAAATAGTGTCCAAGTCTGTCTCCTTTGTGCTTTCTCTCCTTTTGTCTGTCCCCATGAACGTGCGTGGTATTCATGTCTATCATGAAGGAAGTTGCTGCTTGCTAAAAAGAAGATTGATGTATGCATAAAGTTTGCTAAAGAGCACATTGACACTCCACAGCAGTATTGGCAAAATGTTTTGTGGACTGATGAAACTATATTGAACTATTTGGAAAGAGCACACATCACTATATTTGGCCTAAAAAGGGCACAGCATCAAGAAAACATCATTCTAATCGTAAAGTATGGTGGAGGAAACATCATGATTTGATCCTGCTTTGCTGCATCAGGGCCTGGTCAGCTTGCAGTGACTGGGCGGAAAGATGAATTCCCAAGCGGAAAAAAATCTTCAGGGTCATGTGAAAATGTCTGTACATCAGCTGAAACTTTGTAGAAGTTGGGTGATGCTACAGGACAATTACCCCAAACAGCGGCGCAAGTCCACAACAGAACGGCTTCAGAAAAACAAAATGGAATGGCAAAGTCAGAGCCCAAACCTCAACCCAATAGAGATGCTATGGAACGACTTGAAGAGAGCCATAAACATGAAACATCAAAAGAATATGACAGAGCAAAATCAGTTCTGCCAGGAGGAATGGGCTAAAATTCACCCTGAAGGAGGTGTAGGTCTAATCGACAGCTACAGGAAGCGCCTGATTGAGTTTGTTGCTGCCAAAGGGGGTTAATCAGTAATCAGAGGTTATTTTAGTCTAGTTCAATTCAATTTATCTTTTCAATTCAATTCAGTTTTATTTGTATAGCACCAATTCACAACAGAAGTCACCTCAAGGTACTTTACAGTGTAAGGTTTAAGACCTTACAGAGTATAATTATACAAAAAATTATTATTAAAAAACCTCAGCTCAGTGTATCAGTAGAGGTCCCCCAGCAGACCACCTATATCAGCATAACTAAGAGATGGTTCAGAGTCAACTGATCCATGTCAAACTATAAGCTTTATGAAAAAAAGGAATGTTTTAAGTCTAGTCTTAAATGTAGAGCGGGTGTCTGCCTCCCGAACATGAACTGGGAGCTGGTTCCACAGGAGAGGAGCTTGATAGCTAAAGGCTCTGCCTCCCATTCTACATTTGGAAACTAAGGAAGTAAACCTGCAGTGTGAGAACAGAGAGTTCTGCTTGGGAAAAATGGTACTATAAGGTCTTTAAGATAAGATGGTCGATTAAATGAGTCCTGTGCAACTTACATTTGGAGGATGTTGGTCTGTCTCCTTAAAGAACAGAGGACCCGGTGACTGGAATCTTTGTTCACTTTTAGGCTTATCTAAACTTCTATACCAAATATGATGTACCTAAAATAATAACACAAAAAATAAATCTGATCTTTCAGCTCTTTATTGAGAACAATCATGAAAACCTCATAGTGCTAGTGGAAAAAGTATGTGAACCCTTGGAATTAATAACTGATTAATAACTAATTGTGGAATCATCTACCTGGTATGCTTCACAGAAACCATTCAAAGAAAATTTAATGAAACCTACTTGGAACCTACTTGTGAAAAACAGAGTTTTTCACAAGTAGGTTATTTAAATTTTCTAGGGGCTGTGCATTCTTCTCCTCCCATTTGTTTACACTTAGTCCAAAGTGTTATCATGGCCAAACACAAACAGTGGAGCTCCCAAACACGCACATACAGACATACAGTCATAAATCCTCTCGGTGAACACATGAACATTCTCCTGTCGCGAACACTTGACAGTGTATGTTTCACTGTTTAGTATCTATGTGCTCACTACACGTCTTGGGTATGTGTTATTGTGTAACAACACTAACACTTTTTTGGTCCACAGAAGTAAACATTACATCATAACGCAAAACAAGGCATCAACCGATTATATCTTACCACAGTGTGTAAAAAGTATTTATTCCCCCTATTTTCACCTTTAGTTTTTTAAGAACATTAAATTGTGGTAAATTTTTATAATTTGGCTTTTTTGATTCTGATACTTTTCAAACCAAAAAAGACCCTGCAAATTAATCACAATGAATTAAACACATAAGACAGAAAATATTTGATAAATATCCACCCCCTTTAAATTGATGTGTAGCAGACGCACCTTTTACAACAGTTAAACTTCAAAAGCTTTCTAGTTTCTACTGCAGAGAAGCATTACCACAGCATGAAGCTGCCACCACCATTGGATTCAGTGGGGATGGTGTGTTTGTGATGATGTGCGGAGTTTGGTTTATACCAAACATAGTGTCCAGTCTCATTGTCAGAAAGTTCAGTTTTGGTTTTACAAGACCACTGAACCTTTTTCCAGAGTATTCCAGAGTCCCCTACATACCTTCTAACAAACTCTAGCTGAGAGTTAATATGAGCTTGGGCTGGTGAAGAACGCAAACCAGCCAGCAACCAGTTGTCTGCAGAGTATCTCCCACCTCAGCCATGCAAGCATGTAACTCCTTCAGAAGCATCTTTTTGGCCTCCCTTACTAGAACTGTTCTCATACAGTTACTTCGTTTTGGTGATGGCTGTTACAAGCAGTTCCAAGGGTGCTGTTCAGTGGCAATTGGACTTGCCTTGATGTTCTTGAAGATATTTCAGCTTCCATCCATCAGTTCTGATGGTGCTTATCAAATGGAAGTTGATCACTGAGACTCTTCACAGACTGCTGCAGCCAGATTTTACACCTGCACCACATTACTTCCATTTCTTAATGATGGATTTTACTGTACTCCTTGAGATATGCTGTGAGTGGTTGGTTTTTTTTTTTTTTTTTTTTTGCCTTTATGTTGTAGCCTTTGACCAAGATACTGATTCATCAGTAACTGGTGTATTTGCAGAACAATCCTTGAAAGACATTCACTGCTGTCAGGTGATCTCCATTTATCCCAGTGACATCTAAAACTAATTGGCTGCTCCAATGATTTTAACACACAGTACCTACACTATATATTTATTTTAGATTAGATTATTTTACAGAGATCTGTTTTCATGTCATATTGATGTGATGTGGGTAGCCTAATAAATTATATGTACTGAAAAATATAAAATATAATCCTTTTTTTTTTTGTTTTATAGTTATATTTTATTTATTTTATCAGTAAAATGTTGATTAGTTTATACCATTCCTAAGTACGCTTTAGCTACTTATCATTACAGAGAGGCAATACTTTATTTTATTACATATATTAAGTCAATCAAATACATGTATTTGCAATTTCATAATAGGACTAAAAATAAAAACTAATTTATGTAAATTAACAAACCTACAGCCAATAGTCTTGGCTTTGTTGGTGGTAGAGGTGATTTCCTTGCTATGTATACCAAACAGCAGCTATAATAGTTTCTCCCTTTTTTTCTTTTTTCTAATCTGCTGCAGGAAGAATAAGCAAACACACCGTGGTCTAGTGTTTTCTCAAAAAAATATCAAAGATAAAAGATAAACCTCTTTGTGTGCAAACATGCACTCACCAATTTGCTGTTGGGAGGGCCTAGGAAGAGGCGGTGGTGGGAGAGGGGGGTTGTGGTGTATATTAGCAGCCATGTTGACACACTGGCACAGCCTGTTGCTCCAAGCCTGACCAGGGGGACACGTCCTGTTGGCTATTGGGCACCTTTGACAAAGACAGCCAGGGAGAGAGAGAGAGACCTCAGTTAACAGATGGTTTACTGACTCTATGAGTCCCTCAGACATGTTGACAGTCTGCCTGTAAGTTGTATCTTAGAGAAGTGACACAGTCATAATAAGTGTTTTCCTGGACACCTAGGAGACACATGGACAGTCGCAAGAAAAGTATGTAAACCTTTTGGAATTTCTTGGTTTTCTGTATTAAATTGTCATAAAATGGGATCTGATCTTCATCTAAGTCAAGAGTGTTAACATATGGAATGTGCTTAGAATAATAACACAAAAATAATTCAGATCTTTCATGTTTTAATTGAGAACAATCATAAAAACCTCACAGTGATAGTGGAAAAAATATGTGAAGCCTTGGAAATAATAACTGGTTGAGCTCCTCTTTATAGGAAAAGCCTCAACCAGGCGCTCCCTGTAGATGTGGATCAGACCTGCATATTGTTCAGCAGGAATTTTTACCCATTCTTCCAGGCAGAACTGCTTTACATCTGTCATTATCTTTAGACGTCTCGTGTATGGCTCTCTTCAAGTCATTCCATTGCATTTCTATTGGGTTGAGGTCTAGGCTCTGCACTCCAAAAGTCGGATTTAGTATTTCTGAAGCCATTCTGTTGTGTTTTTGGATCATTGTCCTGTAGCATCACCCAACTTATACAGATTATCAAGCTATATACACGTTACATTGTCCCAAGTATTTTTTGATATACATGTACATTTTTTGTGGTGTCATTAAAGAGTGTTTGTTGTGTTTGTGGGGTCATTTTGACTGCAACCCACCTCTTAGTATAGTTGTCACATTCCAAAAGTGTCTCAATTTTTAGATTGTTTGCCTAACTGTAGACTGGTAAATTTCTAAAGTCATTGACATCACTTTGTAACTGAAAAGTTTTACACCCTCTTTTGCCATTCTATTGACAGATGATGCCCTAAGACACATGTTGAAACCAAATGTAAATGGGTAACACAATTATACCACGCCAAATTGGAAAAATGTTACACAGAAATGCTGCAGGTGAGAATGTCAGATGCATCTCCTTCTTCTTGGCATCATATGTCTGTCAGACAGTGTCAGATACAGTGATAGCTGGAGCGCAACTTTTCATTATTCATTAGTCATTAGTAACAGTTGTCTGGGCACCCATGGGTACACTGCAAACATGGATCACTAATAGCTAGTTTGGCATGATAACTTTACAAAATGTGAACAAATATAGACTAAAAACATAAGCTGAAGAATTTCTGATTAGTTCTTTGATGGTGGCAGCAAAGGTAAGAGTTTTTAAACTTTCTCTAACACATCAATTTTCATTTCATGTGAAATGCTCTTTAAAGCAAGCTTGACACACAATCAGCTGATGTGTCACTGTAAATGTAATTTAGTATCTAATCAATCACGATGATTCAAAGATCTTTCAGATATTCATGTTCTGTCCACATCAGGTTCAAGGCCCTGACCCTTGCCTACAAAGTGGTCAACTCAGCAGCACCAGCCTGCCTGAACACCCTCATCTTGGTCTACAATTCCTCCCTCCCACTGTGCCCTGAACATCATAACATGCATAACACTTGCACAACTTTCAGAGACATTTGGACCATTTTTCTTTAGAGAACTTCTAGTTAGCCATATTTTAGTACATCTGGTGCGAACAGATCTCTTGAGGGCATTTGCATTTTAAAATGGCCAGTCAGAGCCCAAACCTCAACAAACAGAGATGCTATGAGTTTAAGAGCAGTTCTATAAGAAATAGTCCAAAGTCCCTTATGAACACTGTTCACTGATATGTAACTACCAGACTTGCTTTTTTGAGATTATTGCTGCCAACGTGGTTCAACCAGTACTTTGGATGTTTAAAGATCATAAGTGTTTGTGTGTTATTAACTTGAGCACTGTTTTTGTCTGTACTTGATGATCACATATTGTGCCTAATCAATAATAGAAATCCTGGTATTTCCAGGAGGTTCACATATCTTTCTCCTGCCGCCTATAATTGATTTGGACTGGATGAAAAGAGCTATTTTCTCTGTTGGGGGCAGAAGTAGCTCAGGTGGTAGAGCAGTCGTCTACAAACCCCAGGGTGAGTAGTTGGATTCCCGGTTCACTTAATGTGAAACATGTGTTCTTTGTGCTTACATTAATGTATGCGCTTACATGTTGGATGATTTGTAGGCGTGGAAATCTCTACAATACGTTTTCTTTTCCAGTCATAATCGGATTATACAACATTATGTTCAACGCCACTGCTCTACATGTGTGTGTGTGTATGTGTCTGTGTGTGTAAGCATGTGTATACACAACTGCCAGCAAGTATCAACATTCTCAAAATCTCACAAGTGGCCTTAGTCTCCATTTAAAACACACACAGCTCTCTCTCCAAGTCTATTACCGTCAGTAATAGGCGTCAGTAATATTGGATTTTGTGACACAACATACATAACTACAAAAACCTCCCTGAGAGAATGAAACATATATATTTCTAAATGCATATGATTTCCATCCCAGTCCTATTATACCAGATCATATTACAGATCCTGCAGTTAGACCTTTCCTACACACTCCAATACTCACACACAAACATGCAGACTTTTCATTGACTAACCTTCATGTCCTATCTTGGCTTTGATTTATTGTGAAGGTCTATGGCACATGTAAGAGCACATTCCACATGGAACAGGTCATTATTCTCCAGTAGTATAATACACAAAGACACACATACACACAGACACACTCACATAGGGACTTTTTCCAGCAACATCTAGGATTTCATCTGCATTAAATTTGGCCAGCATTCATCAACATATTGCTCAATCACATGACCCAACAAATGAGTCGGGCTAGAAGAAGAGCTGAGCACATAGAAGAGCTCTTCTTGTGTAAGGTCCAATGTGTCTGCTTTAAGAGATTTCCTTCTCATTGAGGACACATTACCCAACATCAGCGTGTTATACATAGGTATAGTATGTGAATTGTCACATATTTAGTATAAACATAGTATCAGCTATCTATCTAGCTAGCTAAAATTACTAGTACTCCCTGGTGCCAGTATTTCACCATAGGGTTCAACATCTCTTACAGTGGCTGATGATGTTGGATTGGGAGGGAGGCAGTAGGTCAGTTGGTAGTCATCTATGAACCACAGGGTTAGTGGTTCGATTCCTGGTTCATTCTGGCTTTTTGTCAAGGTGTCCTTAGACAAGACACCGACACCCAGCGTTGATATGTACCGTCTAGCAGCTGTCCAACCACAATTTCCCCAAGGGGTTCAATAAATTATGTCATTATTATCATGACAACAATCATATACGCTTTATTACACTGCATGTTCAATGTTTTACCTACAGTAGACTCATAACAAAACCTCACAGTACGGTTGACATTATCCAAGAAAACAACTTAGACAACAACTTAGTTTGTTCAAAATTGGATTGGCACATACACGCCCCTCCAAAAGTATTGGAACAGTAAGCCCAGTGCCTTTATTTTTGCTGTTGACTGAAAACATTTGGGTTTGATAACAAAAAAAAGCAGGCAATTTACTGTGTTTATACATACTCACCTGTAGTTAAAGTATAAAACTAATATATAACTAATTATTCAAAGCTAATTTGTATGCAATTACTATATTCAACTGTTGAATGATTTTGATGATACATCTGTAGAAAAAATTGTCCCAGTGACCTTGAGATGTTTGCTTAAGAACAGCAGGAGAGTTTGGGAAATACTATAGAATAGTATAAATAATTGAATCAAAGACACAACAGTGGCTGTTCAAACGCAGGACAGTGGTAGTGACATTTCTCTCAGTAGTCTACATATAGCTGTGCTTCTTCACACTTCTTCTGCTTTACCTATAGAAACCCCTATATTAAAGGAATCTGGTTTCTGACTAAATAGGTGCATCCTTTCCAGAGGGTACATCATCTGTCACATCAGCAGGTAATGAACAACATTATTCACACCAAAAGACACACACACACGTATATGTAACTATTGTTAATCAACAGATAATCTTTCATTCAGCAAAAGCCATGTGTGCACAGGAAATGCACTCTGTAACAATAGACTCAAATATTATCATCATTAACATCATTAAACGCATAAACACACACACGCATATATGCACACACTTACAGCTAAAGAAACAGAAGCCAGATGTAGAGGCAGCTCTCCTTTATATCTGAACACTGTTTGCAAAACAAACAGAACTCTTCACACACTGTAACACTTTGTTGTTGGCTTTGTGGACTTGAAGTTAGTGTGGATGCTTACTCAGGCAGGGCTCTCCTGATGATACTGTGAACTTGCTTGTAGACATCCAGTTTGGACAGACAGCTGCACTGGGTGTGATTGGCCACACTGATGGTCACTGGCTTGGTGCCTTGAGTGATCGGCACTGTGATCTCAAACAGCTGCAGAGACAAGAAAAGAGTAAACAGAAAGACAGAGGCAAGGTGAATCAAGACAGAGTGCAAAAAGCACAGTGGACACTGAGGCACGCAGTGCACCTTTTGTGTTTCTGTTAAAAGGAGCAACACAAGTAGGTGACCACATCTGCTACACAGTATGTGAAACAAGAAAAATACTGACAATGCAAACTTGTGTCTTAGAAATAATACAATACACAGTGTTTGCAACAACTGTAGAGCAATAGCTGTGAAAGGATAATGAAAGTAAAGTTGCACAGTCTGAGTTAAAATATGTTCTGTTAACATAATGGCAAAATGTTAATTAACATTTTGGGCAAATGTGTTTTGTGCGTTTTCTGCCCAAAATCCAATCTTGCAATATAATATATGCTCATTCAAACTACAGCATTATTAGAGCAGGTATTATGTTTAAGTTTTAAGTGTTTAAGTTGTCTGACTGTCCATTGCGCAGTATACACAACATTAATATAGCTACATATACTAAGTCCAACCTTCAGTGTGTCTCTGCATGTATTGAAGCTGTGCTCCTCAGACACAACAAATAGCATGTGTGTGTCACAATTAAATATATTTCACAATTTGATTATTTAAGTCCCGGAGCTCACTTTGTCCCATTTTATCAGCCTGGTCAAAAATTCAGTACATAAAGGTAGTCCATCATCAGAAGAGGATCATCCAATTAATCCAGTCCTCATTTTAATTTAGAGCCTCATGCTTGAGTCACTGGGGAAATAAGCACATTTTAATAGAGCCCAATATACCCAGCATTCACCCTAACTATCAAGCACTAAAACACCAACATCAACACCAAACTGAATATAATGAGTGAGAATGTGAAGGATTAACTTTTCAAGAACAAAGAGTAATAAGGAGCTTTGCTTTCACCTGGCACTGATGAAGATGCTCACAGAAGACCATGGTACAGACCAGAACTGAGCAGAAACCCTGAGAACCACTTCATTCCTTCAATCAGAGTTGAACAGTGTGAATAGAAAGTAATTAGTCTCAATGACTCTCATTCCAGACCCTTAAAAAGCTTAAACTGTCTCTCTCCCTCTTGCGCTAATGAGAATATAATTATAGCTGGCCTCAGTCCTTTTGACCTCACCATGGTTACAGAGTACACACACATACACATACACACACATTTCACACCTACACAGACAGAACTCCATTCAAGATCACAGTGACCACCACTGGATTTTAAAGTTCACCTACAAACGTTTCTCAAAATTTTCCTGCATCAGAACGAAGAACATAGGATGGAACCATTCCAAAGTGGTACTTAACAACACACTGCTAAACCCCTGCACAAGCCACTGCAGAACCAAGTTTTTTTTCTTATCAACAACTGGAGCAAGAAAAGGAGAAGGATGAGTCTACTGTCAGTAAAATTAGAAAACAAGAAGCAACCCGCACATTTTGAATGGTAGTGTTCATAATTGTTCAAAATTTAAAGGTTTCATCTTTTAAAAACAGACTGCCTGTTAGTTTAGCTTTTTTGGGGGTACAGATGGACGTTTTAGTCTAGTGACGGTGTTACGGTAAGGGATTCATTTACATTTACAAAATGAATTTAATTTCCATCTGGCCATTTCTGGTTCTGGAACACTGACATAACTATTGCTGGACCCTGTTGCTCGTGTAAAAAAAATAACACAGTTAATATATCAAATGTTAAAGGTAACACAGCCGACAATGACAAAAGCAGAACACAATAGACACAATATAGAAGAGTGAAAACATAATTATGCCTGGGTGTTAAAGTGCCACATGAACTGCTGACTGAAAAACCATGACAGCTAAACCACCAGACAGACACAAAGACACAGTCAGTCAAATAGGAAATTATACAGTTTAGCACAACTTCTATTACCTAAGTGCTGAAACCTCTCAACACTTGCCAGCTACTTCAAGACAAAGCCAAACCAAATCAGCACAATGAAATTTTCAAGATGGCAAAAGCACAGAACTTTCCATTTGTCAATTTTTAAACCCATTATTTATCACATTCAGATTGTCATTGGAATTCAGTTAAAGTGTTAATTGTCTATCTTGTCTGCCACAATGTGCATGACGTACTCCATGGTGTATGTATATATAAACTCAAACCAGTAGCCTGAGATTACAGCCAAGAACAGCAGTTAGGAAAAACTAGTGGAGTGAAAGAATGTATTGCTAAACCACAAAAAGACTGTGGTTCAGCACCCACAGCCTTGTCACTGCTGCCAAGGCGAAGCTTTAACCTTGGCCCCCTTTTCTCTTACCTCAACCATAAGGTTGGCAAGGACCTTTTTATTTTGTTGTCTAAGAACCATTCATACACTATTGTCCAATTCTAAAAATACAAAAGGCTGCTTTTATAGTATGTTTTTAAACTGACTTTATAAAGATTTCCTTAGAAAAATAAGCTTTTTTTTTCCAGCAACAATCCTGCAGTATTTCTTTTGTGGGCGAGTGGATAAAACCAGTGTAGTTCAGTTGAACATCATAACTATCTTTATGTGATCCTACATTTGTGTGCAATCGAAAAGTTAATAATACTAATATTTTACAAGTTGTGTTGGCATAAATGTTATATCAAGCAAAAGGGGGTACCTGTTACTACTAATAAGGTGCTTGGTGTTTGTGTTCACCTGATAAACAGAAGTATTTATAATATTTACTTTCCTCGAATCTCTGTACATGCTCTTTAGCCACTAGATATTTTAAATTGTTCACTGGCTAGTCAATCATTGTGCTGTGGGTTTAACATGGTTTTATTTATATGACAACTCAACATTGGCTGAGATGTGTTAAACCAGCTAGAACCATTGAGGATCTCTATCTCTGGCCCGATTTCAAATATTCAATGACTTTATCAATGACTTTCTTCAAATCAGCAATAATGTGAAGGAAAAAGTATCATCCTCATCTAAAGCAAAGAAGTCCTTCCTACTATTACTGGTGTTTATTTGGAGGATTACTGCTGCTTATGCTGCCACCGTAATTCATGTGTCATGTGTTACTGGTCTCTGAACACAGGTGATATGCATCATTCTGCAACTTGTCATTTGTCACAGCACAACACAGCACTCTTTCTTTAAAATCTCACCCAAATGCTTCCAATGGAGATCTGATACATGCACAAGTCAGGTCACTGTACAAAGTAATCAGAGCATTTGAAACCAGTTAGCCTTTAATAGAAATAGCATTTATTTGTTTTTTTGTTTGTTGACTTGTTTTTGTTTGATTGTTTTCGTCTCTACTTTCTTGTAAAGATATATACAAAAAGGCATTTACACATATAGATAAAATGTAGACACATTCTTGCAACAGTTGACTTCTGCCTCTGATCTAATCAACTTTGATAGTCAAACTAACAAAAGAGCCCAGAGTGCCACTGGCAGTTTATTAAATTAACACAGGAAATGAGTGAAGCAGCTGAGCTGAAACAATAAGCTACTAGTGCACGAGCCAGTCCATCAACAACAGCTACACTAGGCTACCTGGAAAGGAATTCACCAGCTGGGAGGATTTAGCTACTATTTTTTTTTTTTTTCTTCTCTAAAGCAAAAGCACTTTCACAGCAATCTGAGATTCTCTGTAATGTTATTGACCCATACCGTCGCTGTGTACTAATTATTTGTAGTCAGTTCCTCATTCAGCTGCAGGAAGACATGACGTGGTCATACTCTTCTTCATAAGTAAATGTTTATAATAATAATAAATGTTTGTCAATGTCTGTTATTTAAAAGCCAGTCATAATGCCATTTTTATACAGTGCAAATTTATTTATTGAATTTTCCTTTCAGAAAACACAAGCACAGAAACTTCACACATATATATATATATTTTTTGTCTCTAAAGGCAAAAGCACTTTCACAGCAATCTGAGATTCTCTGTAATGTGAGCTGTAATGAAGCCAAACTGGTTGATATCAAGCAGATTTTTCATAAAAACTGTACCAAATCAGCAATTTGGTTGAAGACTGCAAATTACATTAACCCTGAATATCTGTTTGTTCTGCATCGCCCAACACCGCTCAGTTTACCTGCAGTATTTGAACTTGTGGTAATACTAACTGGCAGTTCAGAAGTCTCCAAAAACATAATCATGTTGTGGACAAAGATTTTCCAGAGCACATTGATAATGTTGCCACTCATACTTAAAGAACCACCATCAGTGTCATCTGGCTTATTTTTTCATTATTAAAATGCAGATGTTACATTTCTTAAATTGAGCCTGAAAAAATGATTCAAACCTTCACCTTTCACATTTTAATTTCAGACAGGCAGAACTGTGACTTGGCCCCAGGGCTTGTTTCATTAGCAAAAGATGGATAATAACCCTGAGACAGCAGACTGCCCAGTCAGCAGTGTGGGAACAGACTAGGTATCCAGCAGAGTATTGGGATAGACATTATGTCATAAACAAAACAAACACAACCATGTTCTAAAATGTTGGTCATTTAATAGAACCAAAATCTTTTTCTATATTTTTTTCTTATTCACCACCAAAAAAACACAAAGCAAAAAAGAGATAGAAATCTAGGTTTCAATCAAACTGTTCATTTGCAAAATTGTTACATCTGTATTCTGCAGGTCTAGCAGGTTTTATCATGAAACTGATTGAATGAACTTGAATTTAGTTCAGTGAGAGTCATACATAAAGCAGCTTGTAAGGCCTGTCAAATAACTTCTTAGCAGTAATTTATGGTTCCACACTGAACAGGGCAGCCTAGAGAGGAGCTCCAGAGAGAGCGAGAGGGAGCAAACACGCACACACTGCTCTGGTCAGACCACATAACAAGCTAATTAAAAAGCAAACCACTTGCTAGTAATTTCTTTGCTTTAACCACAGTTACACTTTGGGGACCTTTGAACACACACACACACACACACACACACACACACACACACACACACACACGCACAGACACACACCTTTTCTCTGCAGTTTAACCCTAAATGCCATAGTTAAACATTCACACAAACACACATATGCCAGCGAACTCTGGATGGGTGATGGCTGTAGGCACAGTCCTGTGACAGAAGATAGTATGGGACCAAACAGTGTCAGAAATTTGGGATGATTGTCTCTCAATGTGACTGCTATGAGCTACGTTCTACAAACAAACAAATCATAAAAAATGCATGATATATTACATTACATACATTAGGTTAAGAAATCGGATACTGAAGAAAGACAACTGTAACCTGGCTACTACAAGTAAACACACTCTGACAGCATTACTGTATGCTGTTGTGGAGCAGTTGTGGTCTGGTGATTGGGATTGGGAAACTTGTGATTGGAAGAACACCAGTGCAATCCTAAGCCCAGTAGGATGTGAGGAGTGAGTAAGAAGGCACACTTACCATCCCCCATCAGGGGGACTCCTAACTCCTCTGTGGCAACAGCTGGTGGTGGTTGTACTGGGCAGCTTCCAGGTGTAAAAGTGTGAATATGATTAGGGCTGCAAAAGAGAGCTAGCCTCTCAGACACTATTCTGAACAAAATAAAGTTCTTAGCTCTGACTGCATTACTGTACACAAACAGTCAGTTATTTAGCTATATCAGAGATGTTGATCAGTCTTATGGTCCACTGGTCCAACACTTCCAATGTGAAATTTCTTAAAAGCTTTGATGTATTCCCATGAAATGGAGTGCAGATGCATGGCCATTATCTGATCTTTCCTTTCTATCAAGCCAACATCCAAAGCCTATTGAATAGTTTGTACTTGCTCAACTCTTATCTCAGATTGACTTCCCCCAACATAATTGTCTAATATTTGGCACCCTTGTCTGTCTCAATTTGTTCAAAACTAGCCTTGTAAACACATAACACTGGATCTGTATAGATATGTTCAAATTCAAACTGTCAGACTCTGAGTGTACAGTGTAACAAGTTGTGCCATGTATTCCATCAGAGATGCATTCAGTATTATATTGTTAGAATTACTGTATCTTACATTGCAAAAAGCAGTTGAGCTTCATTATATTCCCCATTACATAGTTTTACTTATTATACAGTTGCTAATTTTGTTAACAATGAATCTCTCATTGATTTAGTTGCAAAACTGAAATCACCCTCACAGGTTGAAAGTGAAAACTGAAACAGCCTTTGAACCTTGCAGTAGACCTCTGTATTTCTCAGTGTTCCAAACTTTTCACACCAAAAATTCCACATGCACACATGGGAATAAGAAACAGAAGACACAGTGACAATGCTTACAGTTTTGCTGAGGTAACCTGTGGAGATATTTCTGCACTGTTTGTCCTCAGAGTGGCAGCATCCTCCACATCTGTACACAGACACACAGGGCGGTTTATAGAAAATGTTGGTGGGAGCTCCAAACTCTCTGCCCACGTCGACACACACTTCCCTGGGCATGCACTGGGTTCTCCTCCACTCCGACTCTATACCTGCACACACATACCCACACAGAAAGTCAGAAAATCACCACAACTATGCCCCAGTGTTTGCTGCCTGTTGAGAAAAATCCCATTTGGGGTCTATTACATCTGTCTGGTTTTGGTCACCCAATGCCAGCTTGTTTGAATTCTCTCCAGTGGTTTTTGTATCCTGACTGACAACCTGTGTTTGCGTTCTGCCTGTGACTACCTGACCCAGCCTGATGCTCTGTCTCCTCTATAAATGCCCCATTTAACTCTGTGGCTTCTGAACTTGCATTTGGATGTGAGGGCAAAGAGTTAGGATTTTGTTATGTGGATGAAGCGGAAACTGTTTTAATGAAAAAGATTTTGAATTGATCCCTTCTTTCTCCTTTCATGCCTGCCCGCAAGCCTGTTGTGACTACTTCTCGCCTGTTGCCTCTCATTCAGTATATTCTTCAGAGAGACCCACCATGCATTCTGGTTTCGCTGCCATTCTGCCACCCTGCCATCTCATATTCACTACTCTATTGCCCAGCTCTGGTGGCCCAGCTCAAACTCACCTACTCACCCATCCTCAGCTCCTCACCAATAGATCATCATCAATTTAAAAGCAGCCACAGCTTCCCAGCTCTATTTTCCACTGCTGAGTCTGCTTACCATTTGCTGAGAGATCCAACCCAGGATCTCTGACAGGTCACCATCACCATCGATACTCCCTCCCTTTGGAGGTTTTGTGTAATTCCCCTGAATTACACAAAACCTCCCTATTGTGTTTGTGCATTCTTTGTCCTGTGTCCTGTTCTGGTTACATATTTGAAGTAACGTTACAAAACTGACAACTAATCAAACTGTGTTATGTCGAGGGTCAATCTTTATCAATTAATTTTATGAAAAGCCCTCAAAAGGTCAGAAATGCAAGAAAAGCAGTTCAAATAATAAAGTAAGTAAAATGATACCATTTCTATTTGAATTTATATTTAGTCATTAGGGAGTAGCTTTTATCCAAACCGATTAACAAGTGAGGTACAAAGCAAACAAAATATCTAAGTCAAGGAGAAAAACATTAAAGTGCTATAAGAAGAAATGTTTCTGTTTCATGAGGTGCAAGAGCAAGATATTTTTTTAAGATTTTAAGATCTAAGAAGTACAAGTCTGGTGAAAGTAGCATACATAAGTGTAAACATACTTTTCAGCACATCCAAGTTGAGGTAGGCAGCAGCAAACATAGGCTCTTCACTCTCGGTCAGTGGCCTCAGTCGGCGAGAATGTGGCCACTGATAGAGTTTGGCTGCAGAAAGTTTAGATCTGCACTTGAGAGCAGCCCAGTATGAAGGATAGATGAGACTCATCAGTTCATCGACACTGGAAGCTGAACGCAGCTTTTGCTCCATGTCTGGCTTTGGTGGAGAGTCCTGAAAGACAAAAGAGACACCTTCACTGAGAATACTGCTGTTACTGTAAAATATCTCACAACTCAAAACAGACTGATCAAGAAACACTTATTATTTTGCAAAACAACAAGCACTGCTAAAGTTCACTGCATGTATTGTGTGTGTAGTAACACAAGGTGCATGGGGGGAGGGGGGGTCTAATTTGTTTTACATTGCTTTTTCTCCTGTAAAGAAAATAGGGACTTAGGTTCCAGGAAACCTATTTACAGTAGTATTGTGATTTAATATATGCTTAAGGCTTTTTTTAAGGTTTTTTTATTTTGACCAGAGCCCTTACTGAAATAACATTAATCAGGCAATCTGGAAGTTCAGTTAGCTCACGCAACCCAGCCCACCCCCCCCTCTCGAATGGTGCCCTTTTCCCATCACAAAGTGAAAGATATATTTGACAATTCTAACTAGCTTTCCTCAGACTGAAGAACCTACTTAGATGAGTAGAATAATAAACTTAACAAGTCCATAACTCAACTTCCAGATAACCTCACTAGATGACTGAAAATTTGCATTGATATATTTCAGAATAAATTATAAAACACTGAAGATGCTGTCTTTGGTGATCTCAAATCCTCAGTCAAATAAATTTCCTAACAGACTACACTGACGTTGTGACAAAGATGACTCTAATTCTGGGACACATTTGGCATCTATACTTGATTAATTATAGATCTTTGTTAAATGCCCTATGTCTTTCTGGAGTTTTATGTACTTTGTGTGAATCCTGTGAGTAGCATTTTGTGGACTTATGGACTGACTGAAGACCATGGTGCTGATCAACAGTAATAATGTAATAATGCTGACAATTTGGTGCCATTTGACATAACAGCTAGATAGGTTAGTGCTAACATCCATGCCTTTCATACAGCAAACAGGGGATCGAATCCCAGCTATGGCCGACCTCCAGTAATGGTCCTTAGGCAAGACCTCCTTATGCTTACCCTGCCTTTGCCTTGTACCTTGTAAGTTGCTCTTGATAAAAGTGTCTGCCAAATGACTACATGTACTATCATCTACACAACACTGTTAGGGCATCTTTTTAGATTTCTTTCTTTCTACTGTGTTACTGAATATATGAACACAGCTGCTGTTGATAACACTAAGGCAGCACATGTGTGACTGACAGCCAACAATGTAGTTGTGAACTGCCAAAAATCTTTCAGTGTGACTGGGATCAGAACTGCAGGGGGAACAGGATTACAGCATATACTGCTTTTAAGGCATCCCACTAAGCCTGGTTCTGCTGGAGGTTTCTTCCTCTAAAAGTAGTTTTTCCTCTCCATTGTTGCCTAAAGCTTGCTCAAATGGGATTGTTGGGTTTTCTACATAATGTATTGTATAATTATACTCTGTAAGGTCTTAAACCTTGCACTGTAAAGTGCCTTGGCATAACTTCTGTTGTGAACATCATAGCAGGGGATTTTAACCACACGGACCTAAAGCCAGTGCTTCCTAATCTGCACCAGCATGTCAAGTGCACCACCAGAGAAGCAAATACTCTGGACAAGGTCTACACAAACATTAAGCTAGGCTATAGGGCCAGACCACTACCTCACCTGGGCCAGTCTGACCATGTGTCACTGCTTCTAATCCCTGCATACGCCCCCCTTAGGAAAACTGCTCTTACAATTTCAAAAATTGTAAAAACATGGCCTGATGATGCCACTCAGCAGCTGCAGGACTGTTTTGAGAGGACCAACTGGGACATCTTTGAATATCCAGACCTGGAAGTGTTCACAGATAGTGTGCTATGTTACATTAAGAACTGCATAGACACTGTTACAGTGGACAAGCACATCAGGGTGTACCCTAACAGGAAGCCCTGGATGAACCGGGAGGTCCAGCAGCTACTGAGGGAGAGGAACACTGCCTTCAGGTCTGGCGACAGGGCTCTCTACAGCTCGACACGAGCCAACCTGAAGAGAGGCATCAGGAAGGCTAAACTGGATTACAAGAGGAAAATTGAAGGCTGCCTGGACAGCAACAACAGCAGGGAGGTGTGGCAGGGAGTCCAGCATCTGACCAACTACAGGACGACCCTCTGTGCCGCCGAAGGCGACTCCTGTCCCTGGCCCGGTCTACTGTCCCACCGTGCCTGAAGTCCTCCAACATAGTCCCCCTGCCCAAGAAAACGTACATCACCAGCCTCAATGACTACCGGCCAGTTGCACTCACCCCAGTGGTGATGAAGTGCTTCGAAAAACTGGTAAGGGGTCACATCACTTCACTACTCCCACCTTCCTTCGACCCACACCAATTTGCGTACAGGGCGAACAGATCCACAGAGGATGCCGTAGCCACTGCCCTCCACACGGCACTGTCCCACCTGGAGCAGCAGGGGAGCTATGTGCGGATGCTCTTTGTGGATTATAGCTCTGCATTTAACACAATTCTTCCCCACAAACTAGTTAACAAACTGTTGGACCTAGGACTCCCACACTCCACCTGCTCTTGGATCAAGAGCTTCCTCTCTGATCGCAGTCAGAGGGTGAGAGTGGGCCCACACACCTCCAAGGTCCTTAGTCTCAGCACTGGCTCCCCACAGGGCTGTGTGCTGAGCCCCCTGCTCTACACTCTTTACACCTATGACTGTACACCGGCTCACCACAGCAACACTATCGTCAAGTTCGCAGATGATACCACAGTGGTGGGACTCATCTCACGGGGAGATGAGTCTGCCTACAGAGACGAGGTGGAACAGCTGACATTGTGGTGCAGGGGGAACAATCTGCTCCTTAACACCTCCAAGACAAAAGAGGTTGTCATTGACTTCCGGAGGATGAAAACTGAGGTCCCTCCACTGTACATTGGTGGGGACTGTGTTAAGAGGGTGTCAGACTTCCGCTTCTTGGGGGTCCACATAGAGGAGGATTTAACCTGGGGAGTACACACCTCTGAGCTGATAAGAAAGGCCCACCAGAGACTGCACTTCCTAAGGGTACTTAGGAAGAACAACATCTACCAGAGACAGCTGGTGTCCTTTTATCGATGCTCTATTGAGAGCATCCTTACATACTGTGTGTCTGTGTGGTTCAGCAGATGTACAGTAGCTCAGAGGAAAGCTCTCCAGAGAGTGATCAAAACAGCACAGAGGATCACCGGTTCCCCTCTCCTCCCTCTAGAAGAACTTCACAGTTCCCGCTGCCTCAAAAAAGCTCAAACCATTCTCAGGGATGGACACTCTCTCTTTGAACTGTTGCCATCAGGGAGAAGGTTCAGGTCCATCAAAACTAGGACTGACAGATTTAAGAAAAGCTTTTATCCAGTAGTAATAACTACATTAAACACTGTAAAGAACGGACTATAGACACTAGTACTGTAACTGTGACAGTATGCTCACTTGTGGGAGTGAGAGCTGGTCCGGAGCACAATGTGATGTGATCTTCTTTGATTACTTGAAGGGTTGTTTGTGTCTTATTTTGTCTTTTGACTGTCTCTGATTATTTATTCTGTTTTTTGTTTGTTTTTTTATTCCTTTTCATTCTATATATATATGGCACAGACTGGTTGGCACCTTAATCTCGTTGTACGATGTTGCAATGACAATAAAGTTTATCTTTATCTTTATCTTTATCTTGAATCGGCGCTATACAAATAAAACTGAATTTAATTGAATTAAAATGTGTCACAGGCATGAGTGGCATGAATGGCCCTCGTAGATTATGTAAATCGATAGATTACCACTTCCATAATCCTGGGGATGTATTTCTAATTTACTGATCCAGTAACTCATGTAGGTAGAGGTACTTTTATAAACATATAATACATAATTTCAACATACATGTGATTTCATCAGCAAAATAGTGTAGATTATAAGTACACAGAATAATGAAGGCCACAAGGTGACAGCAATGTGTATTGCCGGAGTTAGCATAGATGGGTTCAGTGCAATAACATACATTTTTGTAAATAGTTACACCTACATAATATCCTCTTTTTTATTTTTATTATTTTCAAGAATGTACATTATTACTGAAAACATCAAAACTATGAAATAACATGCACTAGATTATCGGGTGACAACGAAAAAAAGTGTGACCAGTGTATGTTTTATATTTTAGATTGTCTAAAGTAGCTACATTTAGCTATGGCAAACATATGGCATTCTCTCATCAGATTCACAAGGTAGTCACCTGGAACAGTTTTCAATTCACAGACTGCCTTGTCATCAAAGTAGAAGGACTATGTATTATATTTTTGAAGAAGCTAATAAAATACTATGTATAGAGAGTTTTTATTGATTACATAATTCCATATTTGTTCCGTAATAATTCCAGTGTCTCTATTATTGATGTAAAATGTTGGAAAAAAAAACACTAAATAAAGAAAAAACACTAAATTGGAAGATGTATCCAAACTTCTAAATGGTAAAGCATGAACAATAATAATAATGAATACTTTATTGATTCCCTTGGCAAAATGCAACTGGACAGCTGCCAGACTATATGTCAGTGCTACTACAGGGTTTTGGCATCTTGTCCAGCCAGGAGGAACCGGGAATCAAACCACTCACCCTGGGGTTCGTAGACAACTGCTCTACCACCTAAGCTACTGCCGCCCCAAATGACACTTTATCCTTTTTAACGTGTATTTTTAGATGCTGTGAAGTTATTAACATTATACACTCACAGGCCCTAAAAATGGTTCTATTATTAGTATTATTGAAAAAAATCCTATTACTATGCAAGCGTGAGATGCGACGTGAGCACTACCACTAGGGATGTTGCATAAAACAGCAGAAATAACCCATCTTTCAGAGTTTACTGTGGTCATGGAAGTGCTCTGGGCATTCAGTAGTCTCTGTTGCCCACTTGTAGACTGAGGTTGATCACCTCAACAGGTACATAAGTGCAGGTGTAGCTTCCTAATGCTTTCACTGGGAAAAAGCACAATGGTGCCAGAGGGGCAGTTTTCATCAATGCAGCTGCATTTCACATATTTTACTGTGTGTTAGGCTAATTACGAATTCTAAATACAATACAATAAATAATTGAACTTTATTTTATTTAACAATTTTAATCTAGCCACAGGGGTTGAAAGCCAGTTACTTCTGTGCCGGTCCCAAGCCCGGATAAATGAGAGGGTTGCGTCAGGAAGGGCATCCGGCGTAAAAATGGCCAAAATAACCATGCGAATCATCAATAACACTTTCATACCGGATCGGTTCAGGCCCGGGTTAACAACGACCGCCACCGGTGCTGTTAACCTACAGGGTGCCGGTGGAAATTTGACTACTGTTGGTCGAAGAAAGAGGGGAGGCAGAAGGGTTCGTGGTCAGAGAGAGAAGGGAAAAGGCAGGAGCATAGGTTTTAGAATAGGGACTCTTAACGTTGGCACGATGACAGGGAAAGGCAGAGAGCTGGCAGACATGATGGAGAGAAGGAAGGTAGATGTTCTGTGTGTGCAGGAGACAAGGTGGAAGGGCAGCAAGGCACGTAGTATCGGAGGAGGATACAAACTGTTCTACCATGGTGTGGATAGGAAGAGAAACGGGGTAGGAGTGATCCTGAAGGCGGAGTTTGTGAACAATGTTCTAGAGGTGAAAAGAGTCTCAGACAGGGTGATGAGCCTAAAGCTAGAAATTGAAGGGGTGATGATGAATGTAGTCAGTGGGTATGCGCCACAGGTTGGCTGTGAGTTAGAAGAGAAGGAGAGATTCTGGAGTGAGTTTGATGAGGTCATAGAGAGTATCCCCAGAGGAGAGAGAGTTGTTGTTGGAGCAGACTTCAATGGGCATGTTGGTGAGGGTAACAGAGGTGATGAGGAGGTGATGGGCAGGTTTGGTGTGTAGGAAAGGAAACCTGGAAGGACAGATGGTGGTGGACTTTGCTAAGAGGATGGAAATGGCTGTAGTCAACACCTACTTCCAGAAGCGAGAGGAACATAGAGTGACATACAGAAGTGGAGGTAGGAGTACGCAGGTGGACTACATCCTATGTCGATGAGGTCATTTGAGAGAGGTTAGTGACTGCAAAGTGGTGGTAGGAGAGAGTGTAGCCAGACAGCACCGCATGGTGGTGTGTAAGATGACTCTGGAGGTCAGGAAGAAGAAGAGAGGGAAGACAGAAAAGAAGACCAAGTGGTGGAAGTTAAAGAATGAAGAAACTTGTGAGGAATTCAGACAGAAGTTGAGACAGGTTCTGGGTGGTCAGGATGAGCTTCCAGATGACTGGGAAACTACAGCAGAGGTTATCAGGGAAACAGGTAGGAAGGTGCTAGGTGTGTCATCTGGAAAGAGGAAAGAAGGTAAAGACACTTGGTGGTGGAATGAGGAAGTACAGGAATGTGTCCAGAGGAAGAGGTTGGCTAGAAGGAAGTGGGATGTAGAAAGGACTGAGGAAAGTAGACAGGAGTACAAGGAAGCGCAGCGTAGAGTGAAGAGGGAGGTGGCAAAGGCCAAACAGAAAGCTTATGATGAGCTGTATGACAGGTTAGACACAAAGAAAGGAGAGAAGGACTTGTACAGGCTAGCCAGACAGAGAGATAGAGATGGGAAGGATGTGCAACAGGTAAGGGTGATTAAGGACAGAGATGGAAAGGTGCTAACAACCCAGGAGAGTGTGCAGAAAAGATGGAAGGAGTATTTTGAGGAGCTGATGAACGAGGAAAATGACAGGGAAAGAAGGGAGGAAGATATGGATGTTGTGGAGCAGGAAATAGCAGAGATTGGAAAGGATGAGGTTAGGAAGGCTTTGAAAAGGATGAAGAGTGGAAAGGCTGTTGGTCCTGATGACGTACCTGTGGAGGTGTGGAAGTGCTTAGGAGAGACAGCAGTGGAGTTTTTAACCAGTTTGTTAAATAGGATTCTAGAGAGTGAGAAGATGCCTGAGGAATGGAGGAGAAGCGTTCTGGTTCAGATCTTTAAGAACAAGGGTGACACGCAGAACTGCAGCAACTACAGAGGAATAAAGTTGATGAGCCACACAATGAAGCTGTGGGAAAGAGTAGTGGAAGCCAGGCTTAGGAAGAAGGTGGAGATTTGTGAGCAGCAGTATGGTTTCATGCCCCGTAAGAGCACCACTGATGCCATTATTGCTTTGAGAATGTTGATGGAAAAGTACAGAGATGGTTAGAAGGAGCTGCATTGTGTCTTTGTAGATTTAGAGAAGGCGTATGACAGGGTGCCAAGGGAAGAGCTGTGGTACTGTATGAGGCTGTCGGGAGTGGCAGAGAAGTACGTCAGACTAGTTCAGGACATGTATGAGAGAAGTTTGACGGTGATGAGATGTGATGTAGGTCAGACAGAGGAGGTGAAGGTGGAGGTGGGACTACACCAAGGATCAGCTTTGAGTCCCTTCTTGTTTGCTATGTTGATGGACAGGCTGACAGATGAGGTCAGACAGGAATCTCCCTGGACAATGATGTTTGCGGATGACATTGTGATTTGCAGTGGGAGTAGAGAGCAGGTAGAGGAACAGCTAGAGAGGTGGAGGTTTGCTCTGGAAAGAAGAGGCATGAAGGTCAGTCGTAGTAAGACAGAATACATGTGTCTGAATGAGAGGGATCAAGGTAGAAATGTTAGGTTACAGGGGGCTGAGGTGAAGAAGGTGCAGGAGTTTAAGTACTTGGGGTCAACAGTTCAGTGTGATGGAGAGTGTGGAAAAGAGGTGAAGAGGAGAGTGCAGGCAGGTTGGAGCGGGTGGAGAAAAGTGTCAGGAGTGTTGTGTGACAGAAGGGTGTGAGCAAGACTCAAAGGAAAGGTGTACAAGACAGTGGTGAGACCAGCTCTGCTCTATGGGTTAGAGACGGTAGCAGTGAGAAAGAGACAAGAGGCTGAGATGGAGGTAGCAGAGATGAAGATGTTGAGGTTCTCCTTAGGAGTGACCAGGTTAGACAGAATAAGGAACGAGTACATCAGAGGGACGGCTCACGTTGCATGTGTTAGCAACAAAGTCAGAGAGGCCAGACTGAGGTGGTTTGGACATGTTCAGAGGAGGGATAGTGAGTATATTGGTAGAAGGATGTTGGAGATGGAGCTGCCAGGCAGGAGGACAAGAGGACGGCCAAAGAGGAGATATATGGATGTTATAACAGAGGACATGAGGTTGGCTGGTGTGAGGGTAGAAGATGTTCATGATAGAGTGAGGTGGAAAAGGATAATTCGCTGTGGCGACCCCTGATGGGAAAAGCCGAAAGAGAAGAAGAAGAAGATTTTATTTAACAATTTTAACTAACACATTAATCAGAGCACCTGACAGTTCATAACTTCAGCTGACACCCCCCCCCCCCCACACACACACACACACACACACACACACACAGGCTCTGGGGGAGCAGACTGAAGCGTGAAAACTGTGAAAGAAGAAAGCTGATCCCGCTGTCTAGTAAATTCTTGTGGTTCGTCATACTGGACACACGTTTTTTTTACAAATCCTTCTTTGAATTGCAAACAAGCATTGAAACCGTACAGATGAAATAATGCATGAAATGATAACATGATATCCTTATAAAAACAACATAGCACTAATTCCTCAGTACTTGAACGTTACTGCTTTACAACTTTGTTAAGAGTAGCCCAAGGTAAACCTTTTTCAATATTAATAGTCTGTATAAAAGAAAAAGGTAGTCATAAGACCTGCATCTTTAAGGCTCAACCTCACCAAGCCTAATGCATATTAATAATATTGCTGTAAAATACAGAATACCTGCAGTGGGCTTTTTATGTGCAGTGGTCATTGTATGTACAATATATATCAAATATGCATGGTATTTCACAGTGTAAGTTTTATACAAAATACGTATATGGCCTGTCAAACACTATAATAATAACTAATATTTCGTTGGACCACCTTTAGCTTTGATTACGGCACAATTTTGCCGTGGCGTTGTTTTGATAAGGTTCTGCAATGTCACAACATTTATTCTTGTCCAGATTTGCATTATTTTTGCCAAAATCTTGTGTTGCTGATGGGAGAGTCAGGTGGCTCCGCAAATTCTTCTCCAGCATCTTGCAAACATTCTCAATGGGATTAAGGTCTGGACTCTGTGGTGGCCAATCCATTAATTAAAATGATGTGTCATGCTCCCTTAACCACTCTTTCAAAATTCTAGCCCAATAAATTCTAGCATTGTCGTCTTGCAATATGCCGTGCAATCAGCGGAAAAGAATTCCATTGATGGAATAACCTGGTCATTCAGTTCATTCAGGTAGTCAGCTGACCTTGTTGGTTGGGCCCATAACCTAGACCTGACCAACTGCAGCAACCCCAGATCATAGTACTGCCTTGTACAGTAGGCACTAGACATGATAGGTGCATTACTTCACCTGCCTCTCTTCTTACCTTGATGCGTCCATCACTCTAGAACAGGGCAAATCTGGACTCCTCAGAACACATGACCGTCTTCCTTGGACAGTTCTTAACCCAGTTTCATCAGTCTCCTTAGATATTTTCTTTGTTTGATGCATGCCAATAATTTAACCCTTCTGAAACAGGTTAACATAATTTCCACAACCACAGGATGTGTCTTTCGACATGGTTCTTTAAGAAATGAGAAGCTACTCACTGCATCAGTTAGGGTTAAATAACTTTTTGCCAAAAATAAAAAAATCATCCATGCAGTAATTATCCAATAGGAGGCTCTTATCTATTTGCTTAGTTATATCCAGGTAGTGAATTTGATTTGGACAGGCAGTGTATAAAATAAGTTGTAGGTGCAGAGAACGTTATAGTGTTACAGGGTTATTGCCGGAGATGTTTTTATGTTTCTATAAGTGATGGTGTGTTGTAAGAAATTGTTCAGAAGAACATATAGGTTTCTTAAATTTGTCTTTCTAGTTACTTAACTGTAGTATAAATGGAAATGCTTTTATTATCAGGTCAAATATGGTCAGCAAAGATTAGATGAACAGACAGCTCTTATTTACAGAAAAACAGGTTGATCATATCAAAATCTGTAAAAGTTCATTCTGAATCATAATGATTAAACACTGCAATAGACCACCACACAATGTCTGAACTATTGAGTTTGTTACTTGAATGGATCCATTCAAGTTAGTAAAACTATATACTCCATTTTTCATTTTCTTCAAAAATGTTTATGGTGTAAAAGTCATGTTACTTACTAGTAATTAATTCATAAATATGTATGTAGTAATGTTTATCAGGTAAAATTTGTGATTTAAAAAGAAGGTGAAACACTAAAAGTACTGATCCTAGAATTATCCATGCCAGGTGAAATAAACTAAACTACAGGTCTCAAGGCATCATATCATCATATTGAAAGTCTATACATTATGAAAAT